>NW_027122045.1:600000-1057737 GCF_030686945.1 Centruroides vittatus
GCGAAACGGTGTTGATGCGCGAACGTCGGACGTCTGTGCTACTAACAGTAGCAAAACTTCACCCGTTACATACGCACACATCATCATTTACAACTAGAAAGTTAATGGCGTAGGTAAGGATGAGAATTGTAATGATCCCGTAAGGTAGGTAGGTATCGATCAATTACGTTTTATCTTATATATATATATATATTAAAAAAAGTTTTCTAGATAAATTTTGTATTATTTTAACGAAATAAGGGGATTCGCTTGATGTGGTAGAAGTATCAGTTACTGTTTACGCAGCTAATTTTAGCTACAGTTATTTGGCTGCAGATACTGTTGGTTGGTACTCAGGCACATCTTTTCGATACTTTTCATCTTTCTGTAGCATATATCACCTTTTTTTTCCTGTGTAATTTGAACGAGGTGGTCCTCTTTCATCTTGCTGATCTGTCACTAAACTTGGTTTAATATACCTTTGTTCGATTTACCATCCATCTGTACATATTTTTTTAAGTTTAGAATTTCAAAAGTTACGTATGTAGCAACTTTTCTACTCTTGAAGCTTATGTTCCTTGTGAATAGAAAAATTATAAACTGACTGTTTCAGGTTTTGTTTATTATTGAATTATATTTTAAGTAGCTTAACTTAGGGGTTAAGTCTCGAATATCAGTGGTTAAACCTCGACTATCAGGGGTTAGACCTTTGTTAAACCATTGTAAAGCCTTGTTTTGTATAAATTTTCATATACAGTCACTCAAATACGTGTAATAGGTTAGGATAGTGTAAAATAATAGGGTCTAAATGAAAATATTCTCTAAAATTTGCACAGAATAAAATACAGGATAACACAGCAGAGATCATACTTTTGTAATCCCGCAGGCCTACTTTCCAAACGTATTTTTTCCCGTGAGTTTCAACACATATAATCATACTAATGTCATTTTCTTACATACAAAACCTCTAATTTATGTGGCCAAGCTTCTTCTACTTTACTAGGACTAAATCTGTACAGTACAGCTTTGGCCACTTAACATTAGTAAAACCAATAATTTACAGAACCAAGCCTAGTATTAACGATTAAAATCTCTAAAATCTGTACACGGAACGTGGCCATTTTTTATTCATGCCTTTGTTTTGTATACAGTTAAGACGAGACGTCCGTAAAATATTTAAATTTCTAGGCGACTATTGTCAATTTTTAGCGTGAAGTAATCATCTGGATGTGGCAAAAAAACTATCTATTCACTTAGCAAATTTCCCATTAATCGCATTGTTAATCAGTAAAGGTAATAGTAGACCATAAAATATTCAGTTAACACACAATTTGCTACACGCATGCATACAACACCTCTCTTAGAACCTAATACAAACAGCGCAATGAATGCAACACCCTTCCTGCTAATTCATTGTAGAGGTGTTGAAGATAGAAAACGCCTTCGAAACATACCGTATATAGTAAATTATCCCCCTATTTTTATGCAAAATCCAGTACTAAAAACAGTTGACAGTTGTAGAAAACGTTAGATTTCAAAATGGCCGTTTACCGTAACTGACAGCAATGTCAAATGAAATGAAAACAACGTCAATTTCGATTCCAGAAACAACTTTTCTAGAATTTAACTGTAAATATAATTTGTTTCTCACGTTCTACTCTGATCTTAAAAATACAGAAAGTTTAATAATGTAAATAAATAAAGTATGACCTTCATTTGACCTTCAACCTTTCATACTTTAAACGAGGTATTACAGAGATCCTGAAGGATTTTTAACATTTTTTTTTCTTCTAAAATTAAGGATTATTTTAAGCAAATTCGAATCAAATTGCCTTTAGGCTACGGCAATGATGTCTTGATAGATACATAACAGTAGTGGATTGTGCACCTTTGAGGCCCTAGACGCAATTTCGTTATAAGGCCCTTTATGTAAAAGTGTTTTTTTTGTATTAAAAAAACAATAAAATGATCAAATAGTAGAGTTTTTCCTTTATAATATACACATTTTAAACGTTTTAGAATCTTTTTGTTACGTAATATGTGAGGCCTTCGAGATGACGAGGCCCTAGTGCGCCTATTAAGTAATTCGCCACTGATACATAAGATAAAGTTTAAGACCTGTTTTTATATAAAAAAATAACCATAAAATGACATTTAAAAAATCAAAGGGATGCAAATACTTTTCTTCTTTGTGTCACAGTAAAGATGGGCTAAAAATTCACATAAAATTAAATTAATGAGCATCTTTAACCAGAAGAAAGTAGGTTATAGAATGAGATCATTTCAAAGTATTTCTTATTTTTTTTTTATCGTGTCGAACATAAATCATCATTACTTTTATCTGGACCTGACACATTGCGGAATGTATCTTATCTTGGAGTGTAGATCTAATTGAAGATACGAGGCCCTATGCCTTAAAATAATGAGTTATGAGTAAGCGCTAAGTAGGAATTCCCCATGTTTACAAACCTTGAACATCCAACAACATAAATATAAACGAATATGTCTATACTGATTTTTATACGTGATTTTTAACGTGTGGCTTCAATAAATAAGCCAAATTCTTTAATGCCCTTGTGTTACAATTAGAATTTAACATAATCTATGAGCCCAGTTTAAATTAGTGAGAATTATACATTCCTATATATAAGTGTATCGAGCTCATACAACCGTCAAACAGTTCTAAGTGTTTTAGACACTTGCAGATAGAAACATAGTGTAAACGTTATAAACAAACCGACTCGATTTAACTCTTAGTAAAGTAAACTAAGGCAATATACAAGCTTACAAAACTGTAAACATAGAACTGATTAAAAAATAAACACGAAAATAACCCCCTAAAGTGAAAAAAATGACTTAAAAACTCACCCACAATAACTTCTGACAAGATACACATTGCAGATCTTCAACATTACAACTCTTCGACGACACATGACGTAGAAGAGCGTTCTGTAATGCTTCCGGCTGCCTCAGATGACGCCTACACACTGACCTCGACTAATACTGTTGGTTGGATGCTTATCCACCGAACACATAGACAGAGGTGACAACAGACGAGCTTATTTTACCCTCCGAACGACCCGATTTACAAGAACAGATACCCCCTTTGACCCCTAGTGAAGTATCAGAAAGACTGAAAAATCTCAGCTTCACCCCCGCATTTAGGAAGAACTCTTATCTCGTACTGAGTCAGACATACAAACACACACTACACTACATAAGGAGGTTTTCTAACCGTTGTAAAGAGTCCAAGGACAAGCATGTAGCGAGAGTTACCCTGGTGCTAAAAATCAAATGGAAAAAAAACACACTAAAGAGTGAAGCGAGAAATAAATAAAAGTGATGAGCATTTATGCTTATTACTTTTATTTATTCTCGCTTCACTATTTCTCGCCTCACCATTTCTCGCCTCACCATTTCTCGCCTCGCCATTTCTCGCCTCACCATTTCTCGCCTCGCCATTTCTCGCCTCACCATTTCTCGCTTTAGTAAAACAGAAACTACAGACCTACTTACTTGCAGTTTCTATCGTTGTATTATTATTATTATTATTTTATTTGTATTAAATGTAATGGAGTAAAATAGAAATTCGTTATACGATACTCCGTGTAAAGTGTATTTTTTTATTTGTTTTTTTTAAAATAAGGCCCTGTAACAGGAGTAACTTAACTTTTATCTAGTGTTATAAATTACTCTTACACTGCTATCGAATAATGGAGATTGTCGTTTTATTAATTGGTTTCGGAGTGATTTCTGTGTTTAAAAAAAAAAGAAATTATTATCTTTATGATGTATCGCTTTAGTAAAACAGGAATTTTTTTTGTAGAAAATTAAGTTTTTTTTTTGGAAATTCGTTGTAAAAAACTTTTTTGCTTTGGGGTAATTTAACGAACGTTCGTTAAGTTACCCCACTGAAAAAATAGAAATAAAAATAAGTAGGCCTACAGCGAAAACCTGTCCAAAACGGAAAAAATATTCGGTACTGTGCTGTAAAATGTAATAAAATACACCGGAATTGCACGGTACGGTTTAGAAGGTTTCCATTGTAAACAGGTTCCGTTTTAGACAGGTTTTACTGTAAAAGATGATGAAAATTAGGTCTATCTGCTACTTCAGATGTATTATTTTTTTAACTCATAAAATATTTTATAATAAAATATAATTATTTTGTTCTATTTTTATTTGTTTTATTACACTGACATTAATAATTTGTGATTTAAAATTTTTTTTTTTATGTTTTAATGATTTTCTCCATAAAATTGAGGGATTTTTTTGTATTTTTTACATAATATTTAATCCAAAAGTTTAATTTCTTTCAGAAAAATTACAGTTTTTAATGATAATTTTCTTATAAAATTTTGTATTTTTTCGAATTTTATTTTAAATTTTGCATGAATAAAAACAATTCTTTTTAATTTGATAAAGTAAAAACATAATTAAGTAAAATATTTTTGAAATTATTTTAATTTATGCTTATGTATTTTAATGATGTAATATTTTGCGCTTTTGTATTGTAATTTTAATGATTTTTATTGCAAAGTTTGCATTTTTCAGGTTTATAATTGTAAATTTTCAGTATTAGAGAGAGTAATTTTCATAATTTCAATTTATTCTCATAATTTTTTTTTCATATTAATTAACTTTTTTAACGTATTTTATGCAATTTTAATTACATTTACGTAAAAATTTAAGCATTAACATAGTATAACTGCATTTTATTCACATTTCTCTCTGAATTATTTTCATTTATAAGTCCATCATAACCTTCAGATTTAATCTTAATTAATGATCGATTTAACTTCATTATAATTAATCTAACAAGTTAATTTAAAAATCAATCAAAACTTAACATCGTATTAAATTAAAAAAAATATAAATTTAATCGAGTTACTAGACAAGTAATACTATTTTAATCACAATTAAAATCCCTTAAATTCAGATTCGGCCCCTTCCTAGTAATAAAGGTTCCATGTAATAAAGGTTTAAATCATCATCATCATCAATAAGTAGTAGCTTCTTCTGAACTGAATTTTTACAAATTAGTATACTTTCTATACAGTAAAACCTGTCAAAAACGAAACCTGAATAAGACGGAAACCTGCCTAAACGGTAAAGTTATTCAGAACTGAGGGGGTGTTTAAAAAACAAACCTGTTCCAAACGGAAACCTGCCAAACCGGTAAAATAAATATTCGGTACCGTGCCATTCCGGTTTACACAGGTTTTAATGCATTAAAAGTTTTATATCAATCGTTAACTCAATTACATACACTCAATTAATTCAGTTACATATTTATTAACTACAAACCGAATTCTGTATCAAAATATAATAATTAAACAGCGTAAATGTGTCCATCTGAATGTCGCTAGGTGTAATTGCGTCACTTAAGTTACGTTTCTGGAATTAGTACTGTATTTAAATCAGTTTAGCGTAACTCCTCATAAGAATAATGTAAATGTTACGTTTTAATTCAAGTATGTGGAGAATTATGGAACTGTAGTGTTTCCATATTTCTGTGTACTTGAATTAAAGCGTAACAGGTTATCTCTATTCAAAAGGCCTACTTGTTTATTGCGTAACAGAGTTAAGATCTAAATGTTTAGACTTCTACATTAATTGGTATCAAGATCAATTTTTCGATAAGGAATGTCAGCTTAGAGTTACAATCTCTATATCTATTTTAAATTCGTAACGCTGAAACGTAATAAAATCCTGTAAAAGTCACATAAACACGCGTGTTACTTATATAAAAACCTTTGGGTGCATATTTTTATATACATTTTAAGGTACGACAAACGTACAGGCGTATTTTTTAATATCATCTGATAGAATTAGCATAGAAAAAAAGTAATGTTACGTATAAAAATAACCGTTAGCGTATGCATTTAAATAACATTTTTTAAGAGACGACAGACATGCGAACGCGTTGCAGACATCGTAGGGTATTATCCGACGTAATTAAGTTGTGAAAAAAATTCTAATCCCATTAAAAATCTGTAGGTAATGTCAAACAGATGGCATCTGACGAAGTTAGAGATGACCAACGTCACTCGATCAGACCCCATTGCAGGTGCCACACCCGCAAAACAAAGTCGTATCGAAATTCAAAGGCCGTTACGTAGTGTTGGGAGGGGGGAAAACCACCTACACAAAAATTCTTACCGGTCAATCCACTGCCAGGTGTCTTGTCGGACAAACAGGTGAGATTTCCAAGGTGACAGTCACCCACAATGACCCCATCGTTCAAGGCAAATTACGAATTAATGATCGGGACGGTCTACTTGTAAAAGTTTCGTACTAAAGAAAAACTAAAATACAAACCTTTTTAAAGCGGACGAGAGTAGCCTCAAGGTCATCTTGTGAAGAATCTAGTGTTTAAAACACGGGAAATGATAGCAGATGAAAGTTAGATAATTAACTATTCGAATGTATAGATTGTTGGAGGTAAGTAGGGGGTTGGGTTTCGTCTAAGTTTGTGTCCACTATTCGTTAATTACGACGTATTGAACTGAATATGATACATGAATTCGTCTATCAGCGCACGTGTATTATTATTTTATATTTTTATCTCCACGTTTTGTTTGTTTTCGTTTTTTACTTTTCTTCTTTTTTTTCTATTCTTCTACAGACCTTGAATTTATTCCTACGTAACCAACACTTAAAATAGAAGTTTTCTAGTTATTAAAAGAGAAAATACAGTGAAATTTGTCTTTTATTGAAATCTCGCTTTCTTTTTTTATTCTTCTAATAATAAATTTTACTAATTATATACCATTTATTAACCTACATAACGAACCTATAGAATTTACATTATATAACCCATATATGTATAAACCAATTAGTTGGTTTATTTTAGGGGATTTTCTTTTGTTTTGTCACACATCCGGTGAATTTAGTGTGCCTCTTGTACGCAGTTTTTAGGGTTTCTTTCGCAAATAAATAAATAAATAAATAAATAAATTTGAATTTGCTATTTATTGCCTACTTGTTACAAATTTTGCAATTTTTGTGGTAAATTTTATTTGTATTTTTATACAATTTCTGCCATTTTTCTCTATTACAACTTTCACAATTTATACAGATTTCATTTGTAATTTTTACAAATATTCATTTGACTATTCAAATTACGGGCTTACACGCCCACAATTGTCCGTCTGCTTGTATGTCCTTTGTTAATTAATCTCGAGAACGGTGTTAGATGGGCGAAAATCAAGTCCAGATATGAAAAACTTAGGGATTAACAACCATACGAAATTACTGTCTGGACCGGAAGCCACGTGATATTTTAAAATTGAAATATGATTAAAAATTTCCCCCCTGCATTGTGACGATGTCACAATAATATACATTCGATTTTTCAAATATATTTTACAATATATAATACAGTAAAACCTGTTCAAAACGAAACCTTAATAAAGCGGAAACCTGCCAAACCAAAGAAAATATTCGGTACCGTGCGAGTCCGGATTACACAGGTTCTATTGTATACAATACAAAATTACAACGAAAATTTATTACGACTTTTACAATTTTTGAGAATGCTTTTATAAAAACCGAGTTTTCTAGTAATTTTCGACTTTCTTGACATCCTAATTTCGATAAAAATATACTTTTTTAATACTCTAACATACTTGGCCCTATATGGCAAGAGAAAATACCTTTGTACCCAATTTTTTCCCCTTCATTCCTGGCCATCTGGTCAGTAGAGGGCTTTGTTTTATGATGTAATTTAGGTCCATTATTTAGCCTAAAGCTGTAAATAACCCGAAAATCTCCAGATTATGAAAGCTTGATTATTATTAATAAGCCAAATAAAAAGTTTAATTAGATAAAAGACCTGTTAGATGTAACAAAAAAAAATATTTAAAAAATTTCTCCTCCTTCTTATCTATAATTTATCTACTTTGTTCGATACACGCTCAATGCCTATAGGCAACTGGCATTTTCATTATTAAAAGTATTTAATTTCATGTAAAAATTAAAAAAAAAATCTTTTTATTGACCCATTTAGCTATAATTCCCCCCACTATATTTTATATTAAACTTCAAATTATCCTTTTATGTAATTAGCATAATGAGAAATCCTTTATCGAAGCTTACTCATTATCATAATTATTTTTACTTTATTTTTTTATTTTATTAAAAGGAAAATTAGTTGAATTTCTACCTTTAGATATAGCGTAATCAAGTTTAATTTAAATTTATATTCGGTTTCATTTAAATTATATACGTTTCGTGTCTGTTTCATTTATGTAAGCTTCTATAATGGATTATTTTCATGTATGTGATCTGTTTCATGTAAAATACAAATCTATTTCTTATAGTAAACATTTTTCTTTAATCTACGCATAGATTTTAATTATTTTTCTAGCTAATGTTACCTATGGTTCCAAAATGGCGGCTCGTCTCTGATTCCAGCAAATAGAAGAAAGGAAACAGTGGGGATGCACGTTCTAACCTAACCTATTCTAATAAATTACCATAATTATTACCAACAAAGTTATTAGAATAGGTTAGGTTAGAACGTGCATCCCCACTGTTTCCTTTCTTCTATTTGCTGGAATCAGAGACGAGCCGCCATTTTGGAACCGTAGGTAACATTAACCATTTTTCTTATGTTCTAGTACATAAATTGAAGTATTTCTAAGCATATTTTAACCAGTTAGTTCGTTTTTATGATACTTAATTAATTAATAAATTAATTTATGCCATTAAAATTTTGAATATTCAAACTTAAAAATTTCGAGGTATTTTACAAATTTCGCATATTCTTAATGAAAAAAAACTCACCCTTACTTCTGACATTTTCACGAAGAAAGGAATCAGCATGAAAGCGAAAGTCCAGAAGATTTTCAGGATGCAAACTGAAAATAAATATATAAAAAAATATTAATTAATTAATTATTTTTTCCTTTTTATTTTATCTGCTGAAATATTTGAGTGATTCGGTGATTATCTTATATTTGTTAAATATATAATTAATTTCTAGATAAAATATTTTATCTAGAAGATAATTTTAAGAAAAATATTTATAAACTTTTAAATATTATTTTTATATTTTGTTTTTTTTATATATAAGTTGCATTTTAATTAAGCAATTATCGTAAGATAATCGTTTCTTATATTTAGGTCAAGTCGACTGACAGTCGCATTAATTTACAGATAAATGAAGATAAATGTTTTTCAAGTATACATTGTACAATTTCAATACAAATATACGTCAATAAAGTGAGTCTGTCTGTTGATCCTGTTGTTTCGTTTTGTATTGACTTAAGCATTACTCGAAGATTTTAAATGATCATTAACGTGAATAAATTTAATCCTTTAGTTAATATTTTCATCTATTTTAAAGAATTTATAGCTTTCAATCTAATTTATTCATGTATTCGTGGACCCATAATAAGCCAATAGGAAAAGAAATCCCTTCCATCTTAATTTACGTATTTCTAAGCTTAAGATTTATCTTTAAATAGCCATTTAAATATATTTTCTATGGATTTTTAAGAAAATTAAACAGATTAATGCTGTTGATTTTTCATAAAATTCCATAGAAAATCAGTTGCACTAATTTGCATATTTATAAAATTATTGCTTAATTGAAGATGACATTTTTTATTTTTTTAATATTTAGATCGTTTAAAATAAATAAAATTTACATTTTATAAACATTATGTTAATAAAAAGCAACAACAAAAAAAAAAAACTCAAAGTGTCTGCTGATGTTCCATAAAAATTTTATAGAAAATTCTCAATACAGATTTGCACTTTTATTTCTACTTTATTTTAATTTTTAAATGGCTAAAATTAAAGAAAATAAATGCATTTTCTTACATTAAATTTTTTTTAAAAATTCAGTACGTCTGTGTTATTAATTGTTAAATTTATTTTCTCAGTAACATAATTCTCTAATGTAAACACTAACATTGGAAGTGGCGAAAGCAGCAGAAAAAATCATAAAAAATTGTGAAAAATTAAGTATGAAAAGCACTAAAATCAATGGTGATGTTTCCCATGTCAAACTTGTCTCTCAAGTTTGATCAGTTCATATAAACAAAATCCCGAAAAAAATTTTTTTTTAGTCAAAAAATTCAATCTGTCGAAGAAAAATCTAATCATGTATAAAGGATTTTTGAATGGATCTAAACGTATTTATTTATTATTTAAAATATTTAAATTGCATAAACAAGATTTACTTTTATCATAAACGGTTGCTGATAACATTTCAGGTGTTAGAAGTAATAACAATAAAGAAAAAATAGACATAAGAAGTCAAATCATCTTATGCCCTTGTTTCAAGTCATCTGTCATCTGCCAATTACAAGTGGATAGCTCTCTTCTGTTAGAGCTCTAGGGCTCGAGTCTAGTTTGATTAATCGCTCAACCCCCCCCCTTTTATATGTTGCTTGTACCTGCTGTGCCAACCCCATCTACTGGAAGGATCTCCAAACAGCTCCACCTAATTAATTACTGTACGACTACAGACAATGGTAGTTTGGGTGTGTCTGCAATCCCCCTTCTTCTTCTTCTTCTTCTTCTTTTTTTAAAACTGTTTTTCCGATTATTCATAAGAGTTAACACGATGTTTCTTCGTTATTTATAGTTTTTTATGTCTCCTATACAATTCTAATAACTCCTTTATAGCGTATGGGACGAAGTCGTGAGGTGTTAAACGTGTTTGTTTATTAATCAGTTATGCACTTTGGATATATGATGAGAGAATTTTTATTGATCGTTTATAATGGAATATTTTAACTTTTGTTGATGGTGTCGATGATTTTCATCATAAATAATTAGTAATTGAGTAAATAAAAACATTCGAACACGTTTTATGACGTCTACTGTAAGTAAACAACATTAAAAAAGGCATTGTTTTAGAGTGATTATAAAGAAAAATAAAGAATATAAAGCTTTAAACATAGAATATAAATGTAAAATTAATGCAATTTAACACATTTATAACCTTGTAACACGATAGAATATTTTTACTTGAGTTTTAAAACGTAAAAAATGTAAATAAATATTAAAATAATTACAAGAAAAACTTTTAAAAATTTTAATGATATATTTAAAAAAATTATTATATAAATCTAGTAAGCTGTTTTAATGATTTTGAAATCATTAAACTGTTTTTTAAGCTAAAATTATTAATAAACGTCCCAAAAATAACTATTGAAAATAGTGCAATAAAAAAAATAAATTGCTAAAAATATATTTTAAAAAAAATTCATCAAAAAAATAAATATTATAACAATTAAAAAAATTAAATTTTAACACGAAATCGAACACTAATTTTTTTTTTTTTTTTTTTTACTAATTTTAATTGCATTTTATCATTTGAATTTTTAAATATTTAATCAGTTTCAAATGAAACGGATCATTTAATTTTATTCAATTTTAACGGTACTTTTGAAGTTTGAATTTTTAATCAATATCAACAGAAATTGAATACTTTAATTTTCTTTAATTTAACTTGAATTTTTAAATATTTAATCAATTCTAACTTTTAAAAAAAGCGTTTTTTATTGCCATTAATTTTAATTGCGTTTTTAAAAAAAATATTTATGCAATTTAAAACGCTATAAAATTTTTATATATTTTATTTTAAAAATTTAACAATAATTGTTAAATTTTTTAAATAAAAACAGGTGCTATTTATTTAACAGCAGTTATAAACAGATGCAATTTATTTATTTATTTTTGTTCGGAATAATTATAAAACCGATAAAATGATTTAGTTTTATTATTTAAAACAATGATAAATATTAAAATTTTGTAATCGAATATTAATGTTATTTATGTTCAGTCCTTCTGGACGAGTTGGGTGTGTTTGAATCTAAGTCTTTGCTCCATTTGATGTCTAGCAGAGAGGTCAAAGGTTAAAAACATCACGGAAAACAATCTCTTCGCAGGATTCACGCCCACAGATGTACTTCTTTAATGTAATAATTCTATTAACATAAGATAATAGAATGTTATTTATAATAGAATCCTACTGAATATTGAAGTGTAGATCCTGAGTCAAAGCGTGGGTAAGTTTTTAAAGTAGAGCCCTAAGGGATGATTCACTTAAAGTGAATAATTCATTAATGACTTAAAACAGAAAATATTAACGATTTTTATTGCCTTTTCCGATAGACAAACCGTATTTGGTACTCAGATTTAATTTGGATCTCGTAAATTGTATGGTAAATCTGACGCGCCGCGAAGTTCGACGGGCGCTTAGCTTAAATACTTAAGGAATAAATTATTAAAAAATTTAGGTAATATTTAAAATTAAATCTTAAGTTTTAATTTTTAAAGTGTTTTCCTGTTTAATAAAATAAAATATGAATTATTTTTTATATAAACGGTCGCGCGTAAATCGCTTAAGGCGATGCGCCTCTCGCGCGCGAAATAGGGTCACCACATATTAAATTAAAGTAAACCAAGGTTAAAATTTATTTAACCTTTATAATTGGTGTAGATATTTTTCATATTTTTATTCATATTCTGTAGACGAGGCGTCGACTGTCGTAAAACTATTGCGTTGATTTTCTTTCATTTTTATTTATTATTATTATTATTATTGAATCATTTCCGTCCTTGATTTTCATAATTATGCCTTAAAACGACTCACATCTTAGCAATTTTTCTAATTATTCATAGCCAATTAGGTGTAACAAATGTAAAGAGACGAAGCAAAAATGTACCAAATTTTAGCTTAATTTTTGAAAATTTATCAACGTTAAAGGGTGGAAAAATTATTAAGAACGTCATTTTCTGTTTTAAAACCTTAGTTTTGAAGTAAATAAGGCAGTTATATAAGAATGAAACTCTCCATTGAATGACGAGAGGTTGAATGCCTTCCATATTGCATAACGCTATTAATTCATATTTACAGCTACATAACCCACTAAGCATGATGTAATGGTATATAACAGTCTTTTATGTAAGAGAATTTAATACTTATAAGGAACTGAAGTATAGATAACCATCCATTATCCACCATTTAACTTCCATATTCATGGCACAGCGGTAGTTCACTTAAAGTAAACGAATTGATACCAGTTGACCTTCTGATACAATAAAAAAAAAATAAGAAAAAAAAAAGTAAAAAAAATATCGTTTAACTCTAAGAGGATAAGATTTATCTGTGATATTTTTACATAAGATCTTCTACAATAATTTAAATATTCTTTAAAAAGGACTATTTGTAATTTTTGTATGGAAGAAACTCTATGAACAAGAACCTTCTCACTAAAGAATGGTCTTATGTAACTATATTTTTTGTTATTTTAATTCTGTATACACATATATATATATATATATATATATATATATATAATATAAGTCCAAATATGTTTGTATGTATGTATGCTAGATAAAGGATAACGCATTTGGCATGAATATTCTTTAAAACTCAAGAAAAAATTACCATGGAGTCCACCCCCAAACATTTTTAAAACCAGTGAGAATTTTTTGTGTTTTGCAGTTTCATTATGGTAAAAACTCAGGTCAATAAATCTGGATTTTTGTTACTAAGACCATTGTTTTTATCATCTTCTTCCAATCCAACCTCAAAATCCTGAGCAACCCCTAGCACAGGCAGCTAGTTATATATATATATATATATATATACATTTATTTATTTATTTATAAACTACTATATAAAAATGTATATAACGATTAAAAGGATATAAAAAGTAGATAGAAGAATGCACACAGATACAAAACTATATGGAAATCAAGATTGAGAAAGAACTGTAAACTATGTGATTCAGCTGGATCCCTCTGTTTGAGCATGCTGGTCTATACCTGAACCCACTGACCTTCTATCAAGCCTGCTAGTCTCTTTTGACCCTTTGGTCCTATTTCTTCGAGGTACTAGTCCCCTTTGAGCCATGGTCCTACCTCTTCAAGCCTATCTTATCTTTGAGCCTATTGATTACCATCTGTAAGTTGCCTGTATGTCCAGGAAGGACTTCAAAATTTAGTCGTTTAAAAATACATAAATCATGATATAAAAGTAATCTAAATTAAAGGTTTTTTAATAAACATTTGTCATGGGTGCTAATTCCTTCTCATCTCATTCAGGCCATGAGTTAGAATTATATAGTACAGTACAATTAAAACTTGATAATTATATAATAAAAGTAACCTTTAAAATTCACTTCATGGGGTCCGGAAGACCCAGAGAGCGTCTGCAGGCTTACAGAAGGATAGAGAGGGCTAACAAGTTTAGAGGGGAGCAGCAGGCTGAAAAAGAGAGGGCTAGCAGATTTTCGTAGATAGGACGAGCAGGCTTGATGAAGAAAGCAGGCTCAGATAAATAAAGACTAGCGAATCAGGCATAGAAAATTAGCAGGCTCG
The DNA here is from genome assembly GCF_030686945.1 of Centruroides vittatus. Taxonomy (NCBI): domain Eukaryota; kingdom Metazoa; phylum Arthropoda; class Arachnida; order Scorpiones; family Buthidae; genus Centruroides; species Centruroides vittatus. The sequence continues at coordinate 614,329 of NW_027122045.1, forward strand.
AGAGGAGGCTCGAATAGAGAGGACTAGCAGGATCACGAGGCTTTACACTTCCTCCTTTAACTCGATTATTCCTACTTAATACATATTTTTGTAGGGTACAAATAAATAACAATGCATCAATGTTTAAAGTTAATTTATACAGAAAAAAATACTCGAATTTACAAAAAATATAATCTTTTTTTGCTACTTTAATTTGAAGAAAAGTCACTGAAATTATAAGGGAATTCCCTAAACTTAAATAGAATTTTTCTGATAATGCATGCATACTAAATTACTAAGCATTAAAACAAGGAAGTAGAATTATCATTCTTTTACCGCTATTAGTACAATTATACTTCATATTCTATTTTTATAGATTATCAAAGAGCATTGTACACCTCCTTAATTTTATAATAGCCTTAAAAAACCGGAATTTAAACGTTTACACTACCATATTGGACGTTTTCCCCTATCTACTTAACCATTTTTCTTAAGGATTTATGGCTAAAGATACTTATTTTTTGACCAGTTAGACTGGTTTATTTAAAGAAAGGTAGCAAATAAATTTTATACAAGCCAAGAAAATTATATATATATAATTTTTTTTAGAGGAAATTCCAACTTTAATGTCTACTTGTAAGGGCATAAACGTAGGAAGCAATACTCGAAATTAGTTATGAAATTTTATGTTTAACAATTAATCCTACGTGTTTATTATATCGTATATAGGTTTATAAGTGAAAATATGATGGTGTTTTTTAATATTATTAAAAATACTATATTAAGGAAATTAATGTATTAAAGTCTCGCTCGTATCGAACTATGTGTGGCCAAATGTAAGCAATTGTATGTTTAGTTTACATGATATACAACATAATATAAAGTAAATCTCTAATACAGATCCGTATAACATCATATCAACTTGTGTATAGCATAATAAACATGTAAAACTAACAATTAAGTATGAAAATTCCTTCGAAAATCAACACTAAGTAAGAAAGTTTTGTTTAATCACTAATTTTACATGTTTATTATATTATATTCCGCTTTATAAGTGGCCTTTTACGGTATCAACGCCTATTTTAGCCGTATAAATACAGCTATAGACCACGTAAAATCGACTAGATTTGGCCACGCAATATCCAAGTGAGTAACATTCTAACATCGTTTTACATCGTTTAATACATTCAATTACTTTATATAATCTATTATAGATTATACTTTAACTTATAAATTTATTTACAGTATAATATAAATGTTAAAATTAATGCATTAAATATAAAATAATCTTGGAAAATGATCTTTGTATATTGCTGCTATCAAACAAAGTAATGCGTTGTGGTTTCCAAATCTAGGCAATCTTAAGATTACTTCACATGGTATATAACCTCATTTAAAATGGCTAGAAGCAGATGATGATGCTGTAAAGGTCATCAAAGTTTTAAGTTTCATCACTTTCCAACGTTCGTCTCTAAAAAGACATTATTCTAAAGAAACAAGGAGCATAGAAGACGGTTATGGCAAGTGTAGGTTTTACCACATTTATAAACGATAAGAAACGAAGATATTTCAAAATTTGATCCCCCAAAACAGCGCTAGATCCTTTAAAAATCTTCAAAAAAATGACTAGAAAATCATTAACAGTTTCATCTCCGCATTAAAAAAAATATATATTTAAAAAAAATCTTATCAACACCCCTTTGTTTATGGGGGTGGAAGAGGATAGAAGGGGGAGAGTTTTTGAATTTTCTCTTATCTGTGCAGTCACGTGACCGGCCGCACGCGATTTTTATGTCGGTTAAGATGACACCCACCCAGTTTTATCGTCCTTCACCCCTTTATTTCTTTTATTTTTTTCCACATTATTATTGATGAAGTAACGTATGATGATTAGCTGATGATGATGATCACTGTTGATCTGATACCTATATATATATATATATATAATTAAATATATTCTTGATTTCTTCACACCAAATAACCTAATTTAAATGGTTTATAAGGCAAAATTATCAAAAATTTGCATCCTTATCACGAATTTTTCCTGCTTTTTTTTCGTGGATTTCAGGTGTTCTTATCAGCTACTTTGACTCTATAATTATTTTTAATTCTATGCACGTAATTTTCTTGTTTTATTTGAATTTAAAATTTATTTTTTAATATATAAATTAATTCTGTTATTTCTTAAGTATATAATTCTGCTTCTTAAAAGGTAACTTGGTACGTAGATGATGAACCATCCTTTAAATCAGTTGATTACACCAGAGATAATAATTTTATTTTTCCTTAAAATATTTATTAATTTATTCGTATAATATTCGAAAAAAATTAAAATATACACCTTTATCTAAAAATTTATTAAAATTTTGATTTATATTATGCTTTATTTTACATTTAAAAAGGCTTACTTGCTACGACGATGATGATGACAATTATAAATTAGTTATCATCATTACGTCAGAGATTCGGATTCTATAAGATAACTAATTAAATTTAAGGCATCTAAACTGTATTATATTCTTAATAAATTTATTATTCAATTAGAATTAACGCGTAAAGTGAATTATAAATTATCGACTATTTAGTTATTAAATCTCTCTGAAAATTTCACGAATATTTTTTCTAAAATATTAACACATGGGCCCTATATTTTATGCTGGCAAAATAGCTTATTATCTGCAGGTAATTTGCAGCACATAAATTAACAAACAACACTTCGTTTTTGAGTTTCATGCGCTTGAATTGAATTAAATGAACGAAAAACATCATTTATTTTATTTAAAAGAATTATAATTTTTAAATAAGAATGACGCTTAAATGCTAATTTCTTTACCAATTAAACGAAATAAAATAGTTTAAAAAACGTTGTCGACGGACTTTCTCGTATTCTTTATACGTTTTCATTTTTAATAATTGCTACCATTACCTTTAAATATCCAGATCGTTTGGGGAGATATTAAGGAAATGGGGCCATATCTCCCAAACCAATGATCCGATTTTCCCGAAAATTTATACGAAAATATCTCCCTAACACACAAACCTACTCGCAAAATTTCAGAAATTTTCGGTGAAAGGTACAGGAGTTATTAAGCTTTAAATTGGGCGAACGGAATCGTGCCCCCACGCTAACATCTATACACACACAAAAACAAAACCCTAACATTTTTGCATTTATCGACGTTTAAAGATCCAATAATTGGTAAAAATCTTGAAGGGGTGGTCATGTTTTGACCGATGGCCATACTTTCTCTCTGTTATATAACAGCCAGAAACGTAAAACGTGGTATCATTACAAACATTTATTGTTTTTAATTCAATTTTATAAACACAAATGAATTATTATAAAGTAAAATCATCATTAAAACGTTACATTTAATTTAATTTCCCTGGTAAACACGAAAAATTTCGAAGAACCACACCAAAAAATATGAATCAGTTCAATCAGTTTAAATTAATTAACTTCTAACACGAGTCATTTTCAATTTTGAGAATTGAGCTTTTAACGAATTATTTAAATTATAATTAAAATTTCTTCTAAAATAAACGAAACATTTCACACAAATGTACGAAATAATATATCTGAGTATTCAAGATATGCGAATTAAAATCATTTATAATGTTCGAAAAAACTCGTTCCGGGCGTCATTAAAGATGCTAAGTTAAAGAAATTGGGAGGAGCATTAGTTATAATGGGATGTTTATAACTTTTGGGCGGAGTATTTTTAGAAATATACGAATAAAAATCATTCCTCGTAGTCTCGAGAACGTTATTAAAATTTTTACTCTGATCCTTCATGCATATATAAACTTTTAAATTTACAGCTTTTCTCACTAAACACCTGTTTACTTAAAGCTGTTTAAAGTTGATTTTAATTACGTTCATTTCTGTTCAATAGTTAGTTTTAATTATATTCGTTTCGTATAACAATTAACTAGAATTTCGTACGTTTCAGACTAACAATTAATCAAGATTTTGTACATTTAAACGACCAGACTAAATTTTGTAAATTTCAGTTTAGAAGTTGAAATTTATGATTAAATTTCGAACTGAAATGTACATAATTCTGTTTAACCAGTTTTTTTGTACATTACAGTCCAACAATTAAATACAATTTTGTATATTTCGCTGTAAAAATTAATTACGATGAAATTCATTTCAGTCCAACATTCCTCAACTACGTTTGCTTTACATTTCAGTCCAACATTTAACCAGGATTATTTACATTTTTCATGCAGTTTATCCTTTTCAAATATACACATTTTTTCAATTATTATAACTCGAGTTATAAGCATTTATAAATTAAATTATTTAAGAACACATGAAGACTTTCACACGATCTTCCAGTTGATAAATGAAAAACAGGACTTTGTTAAGCGAATAATATTCAAATCCAACAACCCGTTTGTTAAATCAGGACATTCTAATATTAGACCTTAAGACCTTGACAAGCATCCCTAATAAAAATTTCACCATCCTTAAATTTTAGAAGAGTTAACATGATGTACTGTACAAACTGATAGACGGACAAACCTACTTCAACTTAAAAAAAAAAAAAAAAAAAAAAAAATGGCTCCAGATTACCTTGACCGATTCGTTTCATCATATCAAACCAATGGGTAATTTAACTGTAACGACCACGACACTACTTTAGTAGCAATGCCCCCATTAAGATACGCTTCTTCTTCTCCTTTTTTCAAATTCTTCTTCCTCCTGAAGAACGTACACGTAAGGCTATTAAACATTTAATTATACTTTAGGGCATTTTAAGGAGACGAGTCGCTTATAAATCGCTAGCGATGTCGCGATCGCGAACGTTAACTCTTTAGAGACATCGAACTTAACGCCTACTCGAATCGTGCGACGTGATGCCGGCCACGCGTCGCCTGTCTTGCAAGTAGCTCTTGAAGAAGAAGGAAAAAAAAAAGAAATAAAAATAAAAATAAAATGCTATTCTATTCGAATTTTCACTCTTTATATTTAAATTTAAATTTTTTTAATAATTAACCTCAATTTTTTTTGCAATTAAAACAAAGCGAGGAAGGAAGAGGAAACTGATTTTTCTTGAGATAATTTCTATCACCTGCTTCACTTTTTAAAATAATTTAATAATCTAGAAAATTATAGTTTAATCTGCTTTATTTTTATTGAAATTAAGTTATTAAAGAATTAATTATAATTTAAAAAATTCAAAAGCTTTTATTAAGCTTTCGAAAACTTTAATTAGAATTATCTGCATTTTATGTCTAATATTTCATTTCAATTATGTTAATTTCATTTTTAAAAAGTTCATTTTAATCAATTTCAGTTCTATAGTTAAATGCTAATTATGTTGATTTCAATTCAACAGTTAATCGTAATTAAGTTCATTACGTAACAGTTAAACAAATTTTTGTATATTTCAACTCAACAGTTGGGTGGAATTTTCCATTATTTTCTCATTTAACAGATAATTACAATTATGTACATTTCATTCCGATAATTAATTACAATTGTATAATTTTTGCCTGAAAAGTTAATCACAATTAGTTTCATTTCAGTCCAACTTTTAATTACGTTTTAGCTATTTTCCAACGCAAATTATTAAAAGAAAAATAAATAATTAGAATTAATTCTTAATTATATTTAAATTTATATAAAAACTTTAATCATTTTCTAAATCTTCAACTTCATTTAAAAGTCTGTAAATTTCTAAACATATTTTTTAATACATTTTTTAACTTCTTAAAAATCCTTCAGACAATTTTCTTTTTAAATTTTAAAAATGCAAATATAAAAATACAAAATATTTTAAATCTCTAATGATGCAAATTAGTAATTTACTGCTAAAGAATTTACATGTTTAGCATTAAAAAAACAGCAAAAAGTAATTAAAACGTCACTAAACTTAGAATTAAAAAATGACACATTTTTACAGAAATTAAACTACAAATTAAAAATAAATTAATAAATAAAAATTAAATTTCTAAACCTTTATTGTAGAGAAAGTATAGTTGGCTTTACAGTCAGAAGGGTCTTTACAATCGAATAAACAGTATAAGAAAAGTGAATAAGCACTTTACTGTATAGTAAATGACTCTTTCTTTGTTGGCATTATGTAGAAGGGGGAATTAAATGCCATTACATAGCAATAAACCAAACAAATGGTACACTTAAGTTAATCAGCAAGTAAATGCTGTACGAAACTTACCGATACAGCATTTTTGTCATCAGTAATTTACCATACGGTTAACAGGTGTTCTAAAATATACGAGAGAGGACGAATGTATTCGTCATCGCCTGTTGCAGAACGAGTTTTACCTTTTTTTTTTCCTCCTTATCCCTCTCTTCACCTTACACACTTACAAGACTAGGAAAATAAAAAAGGGCACAATAATAAAAAAAGAACACCAACTGCAGGAGGGAAAATAGGGGATAGGAAAATTGATTTTTTCCAAATTTAGAAAGGTATTATATATTTTTAACTTAAAGAAATTTGTAATTTAAGCACATCTGATTTAAAATTGAAATGATAGAATTTTAGATATCTTATATCTTCGGTGGTTTAGACTATGATAAGGCCTTCTTCATAATTCAGTACACGACATTTAAGGTGCACACCCAGGAAACCTTGACACTGATATAAGTTACCGACTCATTGCTGATCTTATAACCTATTCATAGTAGGATTCCTTGTTTTGTACTCTTTAACAGATAAATTATCGTTGTTCCTTCCTTATTACTATTTCCCATTTAAGGAATTCATTATATAAATAGTGCAACCTGTAAAGAACGTGGAGTAGATAAAATATCGTTCTTAAATTTATAGGGTCTATATTTTTCTGTTCTCTTAGAATCTATATTCAGTTGTCTTTTTAGATATATATATATATATATATTCTTTATTTTTTCAAAAAAATACAGAAAAAAAAACGCATATTCTATTTCAGGAAAATACAGGAAATTTATTGTTTAAATTAAGTATATAAATTATTTTTTTTAAATTTAATTTCGTGAAACTGAGTTTATTCTAAAAACATCTGTTACGTAACAATAAAACATTTTAAACCAATAAAAATTAAGTTTAAATTTAAATTTTAAAGAAATATGTATATTTCAAACGAACGTCTAAAGAAATCGATTCTTAAATTTTTAAATTACGTATATTTGCTTCATTGTTACGTAACAGATACGTCGTTTTAAAAATTCAATTTTAATTTTTTCTTTGTCTTTTTTATGAGAAATAAATTATTTATTTGAAATATAACTTTTTTTTTTAAACTGAAATTAAATTTCTTCAAATTTTACGTGAATATCTTAAGAAATTTATTAACAAAATTTTAATTTTAAAATAGCACATATAAAAATATATAAAATTTAATGTGATTTTTAAAAGAAATTTATATTATTTACTACAGTATGTAAAAGTTAATTCTAAATTAACTTAAATTGATAACTAAATTTAAATTGTTTAAAATTACAATTAAATTATGTATACAGTATCATTAAATTTTCCATTTAAATTTTTATAAAACTATATATAATTTCGAAAAAATGATTTTTCAGTTAGAAAATTCGTTAAATTTAGAGCAGAAAAATTAAACAAATTTTAAATTTTAATAAATATTTTTTACACTTTATACTGTGGCACGTTATGCAACCGTAAATATGAACCAGTAAATCATACACGTTTTAACTTTGCATGCGAGAATTCTTCAATTTATACGAATTTCTCTTAAAGTTTGGCCCACTATGATATATAAATTAAGGTCTAGTTCATGAAATTTTCATTTAAAAGAGCATATATAATTAAAACATACACCCCTCATGCCCTGCACAAAATCCTACCATCTGTACTTACCCACGTTCCATGGTATCAAAGCGTGGTTCGTCCAAGAGGACCAAACGTGGCAATTTCATGATAGTCTTTTTACCTCTTTACAAAGGAGGTGTGCCTATACCGTCCTCAACACATGTGAGGCACGCGTCAGACGTCTAGTTCACCTCATCCTCAGCGCGTGGGTAAGTATAAGAGTAGGACGGAGGCGGATCACCTTATTTCAAGGTTAGCAAATGTCGTTGGTTCGAAACTTTTGGAAAGGTGAGGTGGTTGCACTCGAATTGGTCTTCATGTATCTATGTTTATGGACCCGTAAGACTTCGTTTTTCTGTTGATGAAAACTTGAAAGAAGTTAAACCGGGTGATAACAAACCCCCCTCCTTCAGAATTTCAGAAATATAACATCAAGACTTAAGTAGGAGTTGAGGTGAAAGAACCAAAAAATGCTCAAAGTTTTACGAACATCTGCCAATTTTTTAGATTGCTATCGGGAATTTTTCACTTCCATACGTTTTATAAGTGATATAAAATTGAAGGTGACCATCTTTCGTAATATTTGGTGCTTAACTTGTTGTAAAATCCATGCCCATAGCTCGAGTAAGAGCCACGGTGATGACAGAAGGTTTATTCATACATCTGTACTTATATATATATATTATAAAAACGTTTTTTTATCATTAATTTTTTCCTATGACTTGCATACGTGATCATTCAAAGATTTATGCAACTTTTCTACTCTTTGAAGGCTAACTTAATGAGAAAAACGCAGGGTGCAACGTTTTAAACGTTTGCTACAGAATAAAATATATGATTTGAAATTTATAATAAGGTGACATAATTGTACAATTAAGAAAATTTATATACTTTCAACGTACAATGTAACAAATCTTTTACAATTAAATTCGCTGTAGAATGTTCTAAACTGTTAATAAAATTTAAGAATGCTGGTGGTTTTATTCATGAAAATCTTTAAAAGTTTAAGAATATTGTACTTTTATTGATAAAATTAAATAAATTAATAATAATTACTTAATTTTTATGCTATGTAAAGTTAGAAATTGCTGTTGGTCTCGAGACTTGTATGCAAAAAGTAAAGTTTATGGTAATAAACTTCAGTAGAATCCCCCGTATTTGAAAGGGTCTACGAATGCAAAGACTACTAAATTACTACTATAATAAATCTATATAATTCTGAGGACTGTTCTAAAGGCTAAACCCCAATCTAAACATCCAATTATATAGTCTACTAATACTAAAGAATCACTAAAAATCAACCCTACACTATAGTAGTGTACTACTATAGTGTAGGGTTGAATTTTAGAGTATAGTAGTATACTACTATACTGTACTACTTTACAAAATTTACTTCATACTGTTCTAAAGAACTTTTTCTATACTAGTGTAAACATTTTACTTTATTCTACTCCAAAGAACCTGCAAAGAACTACTCTACACTACAATAAAGGGCACTGTACTATCTACACTACTAAAAAAATCTCTAAGTTTAATGATAATTCGAAGTAGAAACGCAGAATTTACTTAGAACAGTCTTTGAAATTGATCTGTAAGTATATTTTCATCATGCATTGAATAATGAAAAACAACAATAAAATACGTGGATCACAGTAAAGATTTCAGCACATGATCCTGTAAACTTAAGTCGTGATATAATTATTATTTCATTTCATTTTCTAAAGGGGAAAAAAGTAGAGTAAAATTTAAATTGCGTTTTCAAGGAATGACCTTGAGGAAGGAACGAAACAATTTAAGAAAAATAGCAATTCAAGGCACGTGTCAGAGCAAATGATTAACAGAATACGGTATACAAAACAGTTGAAAGAACTTAATTGGCACTTATCTGATAATCATAAAGTTAGAAAAATTATTATTATTTTTTTAAATTAAAGAAAAAAATAAAAAATAGAAAACTTAATTTGTTTTAAGCTAAATCTACCTTTCTTCACGTATTTATATCATAAAGTGAACAAATTTATATCAATCCAGATGAATTGTCAAGATATAAACCAATGCACTTACCAACACGTGACTGTACTTATTAAGAATTCAACACGAGTTTTGTTTATTTTTAACTAAATTTCCTTTTATATAAACCGCGTTAAAAAAAAGTCACTCGACTGATTTTTCTATAAACGAGACTAAAACTGTGTGTGGTTGATGGTGATCATTCGTGTCACGTCCATCATCCCGGATGTGGAACACGTCCCGGAGGAGCATTCCACAGTAACTCAGCTGTGAAACATTTGTTCGAATGTTTATAACAAATTTCATACACTCCAAAGATTCTATACAATTTCATTACTAAGAAATTGAGAGATACTCTACAACGTTAAGAAGTAAAAATAATTAAAACAAAATGTAATTATTTCAACAGTTATAAATAACAATTAAGCTAAAGTCCTACACTACACTTTTCTAAAGATTCTACTCTACACTATATTGAAAATCCTAACGTTATTTTAAGAATCCTTTTCTAAAGATTCTACACAATATTATTCCATAGTCTTCTAAGCATTCTGTTTTATACTATTCTAAACAACCTATTCTGTACTACTCTAAACAGCCTATTCTACTCTACAGTACTCTAAATACTGTTCAATGTTTATGCTATTTTAAAATATATAAAATAATTTTTAATTTATTAGATAGTTTTGTAAACTTTTATTAGTTTTTACTATTCAAAACATACTATTCTACACTACTCTACAGAATCTAATCCAGACTCCTGTAAAGAACCTACCCTACACTACTCTAAACATCCAATTCTGAACTATTCTAAAGAACCAATTCATTATTTTTCCACTTCAATATATTTCTCTCCTATTTTCCAACATCATTATCATTAATATCACACATGTGAATCAGTTTATTTTTCGTGTCAAAACAGAGAATGATATAATGCTTTATCTCATTGTTTTCTATTACTTTCTCACTTATCACCTTCATCTTCCTGACTAACGATATAATTGTCGATTAATCATAAACAAAGAAGCTAGTAGAAGTCTCAGAAATTCGAACATTTCTCAATCATCTTGCTGTTAATCGAGATGCATTTATCATCTTTTATCTTGTTATTATTAAGCTTAAGGGTGCTATTATCCTTTATCTTGATTACTCGGATTCTCCGGAGCTGCAAAAATCGTTATCTTATACAATTATTTGTTAATGTATCTACAGGAAAGATGAGTAATTTCGTGTTTCTTTAAGTAATAATATTCTCTGGCTTAGAATATGATCTTTGGAGTGGTTTAGGGTCTTTAAAATAAAGTAGAATAGTATCTGAAGTACGTAGAGAATGAGTTTTAGAGTAGTGAATATTAGGCTCTTTAGAATAGTATAGAGTAGCATGTATATAGTATAGAATGGGGTGTTTAGAGTATGCATTAGGCTCTTTAAAGTAGAATACGAGGTTTAGAGAAGTTTAGTGTAGTGTACAGTTGGATCTTTACAGTATAGTGGAGCAGAGTAGGGTTTTACAGCATTCAGGCCTTTAGACTATACTGTAAGCTGTTTAGAGTTTTGTCGAGAAGGCTTAAGTTAGTATAGCGTAGGTTCGTTTGAGTACTGTACAGTGGGATCTTTATAGTAGAGTAGATAAGAGTAGAATAGTTAGAGTAGTGCAGTGTAGGTGTTTTAGACTAGTGTAGAATAGGATGTTTAAAATAGTATAAAGCAAAATGCTTAAAACAGTTTAGAGAAAGATTTTTAATATAATGTTCAATAGGATCTTCAATAAAGTGTGAAGTAGAGAAATTTTTACAACACTGTAATATAGGGGTTTAAATTAATATAGAATGGTGTAGAACAATGTACTCTCTGTGCTTTAAAACAGAGTAATGAAGTAGAATAGGATCTTTGAAGTAGTGTACACTAAAGTGTTTAGCTTACTCGTCAATTAACAAATCTTATAAGCACACTGTTCCATTATCAGAGATAACAGAATAAAGGGCTTTAAAAAGTAAAAATTAAAGGGGAAAATTAAATATTAGGGTAAAAAATAAAGTAAAAACGTGCAAATGTAGGAAATATAGTGTTGAAACAAAGTAAAGTGAGAAAATAAAGAATAAATTCGTAAAATTAAAATTGTGAAATCAGAAAATAAAGAATAAATATGCAAATAAGAACAAGAAAGTAGTAATAGTAAGAGAAAATTACAGTTAAAAATTAAGTAAAGCGGTAAAATAAGCAGTAAGTCACCCAAAAAATTAAGAAAATTATAATTAAAGTAAAGAATAAATAAATAAATAACAAGAAAAAGTAAATCTGAAAGAGAAACAGCAAATAGAAAGAGGAAAAAATTATTCTTACTTCAAAAGATTAAAACTTTACGATTCTGTACAATTAACTTTCTATAAAGCAGTTGTAAAATAATTTTTTTAGAATTTATCATTTATAAAACAATATTTTATTTACTTAAAGAATAATAATATATTTTTTATACATTTATTACGAAAGAAAGTGTCCTCGAGTGAAAAATAGAAGTGAATAAACAGTAAACAGAAAAACTTGTATTAAAGTAGAAAAAAATCAGCAAAAGCAAATATCAAACTGGAAAAATGATGTAGAAAAAGATATAAACAATAAAGATTAAACAAAAAAAAAACCAGTTAAGGGGGAGCACAAACGATAAAGCGTCCAGACAGATGGACGAGATATAAAGAAAGCATTAAAAAGTAGCCTAAAAAATTGAATTTTCTCATATATTAAGATAAGATATGACACTAAGCGGGTCATATGTCCTGAAGACATCTTTAAATTGAAGAAGAAAGCTACAAACATCAAAATTATGAATCTCACATTTAGATTTTTTAAATATTATTATTAATAATAAACTTCATATGAATACTGTACTGTATTTTTTCCTTTAAGAAATCTCGCATCTGTTACTCTCCCGTTAACAAATAACACATCTATACTTTTTCATTAATCTATCTCACAAACATACTTTTGACAAATCTCATGCTTAGTTCCCACAGCAAGCTCTTTCATTAACAAGCTTTACAGCATACTCTTCCATTAACAAGCTTCACAGCATACTCTTCATTAACAAGCTTCACAGCAAGCTCTTCCATTAACAAGCTTCACAGCACACTCTTTCATTAACAAGGCTCACAGCATACTCTTATTAACAAGCTTCACAGCACACTCTTCCATTAACAAGGCTCACAGCATACTCTTATTAACAAGCTTCACAGCAAGCTCTTCCATTAACAAGCTTCACAGCACACTCTTCCATTAACAAGGCTCACAGCATACTCTTATTAACAAGCTTCACAGCATACTCTTCCATTAACAAGCTTCACAGCATACTCTTATTAACAAGCTTCACAGCAAGCTCTTCCATTAACAAGCTTCACAGCATACTCTTATTAACGAGCTTCACAGCATACTCTTCCATTAACAAGGCTCACAGCATACTCTTATTAACGAGCTTCACAGCATACTCTTATTAACGAGCTTCACAGCATACTCTTATTAACAAGCTTCACAGCAAGCTCTTCCATTAACAAGCTTCACAGCACACTCTTCCATTAACAAGGCTCACAGCATACTCTTATTAACAAGCTTCACAGCAAGCTCTTCCATTAACAAGCTTCACAGCACATTCTTCCATTGACAAGGCTCACAGCATACTCTTATTAACGAGCTTCACAGCATACTCTTATTAACAAGCTTCACAGCAAGCTCTTCCATTAACAAGCTTCACAGCACACTCTTCCATTAACAAGGCTCACAGCATACTCTTATTAACAAGCTTCACAGCATACTCTTCCATTAACAAGTCTCATAGCATAATCTTCCATTAACAAATCTGGCAGCACACTCTTCCGTTTACTTTCTTCGCAAAAAATGAAGGTTACACTACACATACTTTTACATAATAATAAATCATAATTTCTTCATCACGTGATCTGACTTATCTTACTTTCTTGAATATTTTTTCCACAATTTAAACAAAGTAATTATATGATTATACCCTTTAAAGGCGTTGCGATAGTTAGAAACGTCAACCTTTTGAATGTGGTGTAGAATGATAATCACATATTTTGACAGGTACATTTCGCCTCGCATTTCCTGATTTTAATATTTATTTTTCCAACCGAAAAAATTAAATTTCCACTAGGAAATGGCGCCATTTAAAACAGCAAGGAAATTTTAAGGGAAAGATTAACATTAAGTTAATAAATTCCACTTTAATTGTTCTGAACGTCATGAGGATTTACAGCAACGTACATGAAGTTTTTTGTCGATTTTACTGTTAAACCGTAAAAAAAATACCCAGAAATTTTTATTAATTTAGTAATTTTACGGCTTAAAATTAAATTTTTTAAAGTAATTTTTCTATGTACGAAATTTTCTTCTTCCATTTTTAGCGGTAACAAACCTTGTTAAGAACTATAGCCAATTTAGAGGTACAGAAATCAGGGAATCCTTGACGTCACTAGGACAGGGGACAACCATATTAGGAGTGCCTCCATGCTGAGGTACCACCCGTCCCAAAGACCCGAGGCAAAGGAGGAGATACTATACCGAACTGTTTGCCAGCGGGTCAGTCAACCCATTGCACCTGGTGTTTTTCTTCGATTCTATACGGATTCGCGCGTGACCCCTGACCCCTGCACGTGACCTCTCCACTCGAAGTCAGTGTGGCACCTCGGACAACACTACTAATACTAAGATATATCATATTATGTGTTTTAAAATGATGAAATCGGGTAAGTTTTAAAGGGCGTCGACCCTTCAACTGCTATATATCATATTGTTTGCATTAATTATTCATTAAGGGGATGTCTTTCTGGGATTTTTCGTAATGATTCTATTTATAGGCACATTTTACATCTTTACAGTGAACTATGGAGTGCTTTTCTTGTTATATATCTCCCAAATTTCTGTGTAAACAAAACATTTCTTTGAGAAATGCTTCCAGGAACATCAGAGAAGTGCCTGTTGTCAGGATACCTGAAGAAGTTCATCTCATTATTTTAATGTGTAATATCCCGATTTTTAATGTAATTTTTAAGTAATTTGAATTAGAAAGTTATTAAATTTGTAAAATTAAATACATCCGTTATAAATTTTAATAAATTTATAAGCTTTCAGCCATTTATAACGCATCGTCGCTTTAAATTAAGGTTTTTGCTTGCTTATAATTTTATTTCTTGCCTATAGAATGCTGGAAAATTAAATATTTTCTTTAGAAATATTTATAAAAAACATAAAAATTAGAAAAAAAATCAGTATAAATTATGTTAAAACACGTAAATTGTATGTAAATACACATTTTTTTCTGTTCTATATGTAAATTTATGTATTATAGTGTAAACTGTATGTAAATACTTGTGTTTGTATAAAGTGCATACAAAATAATTGTGCTGTAATTGTGTAAACTGTACTCATATGCATGGAGTTTATAGACATAAAAACACACAAATATACTGTATGTAACTATGTATATACACGTTATCTGTATAAACTATATACAATTACACAGTTTATACATAGAATATGCCATTATATGTCGTATACTTTTTATCTGTGTACAATTTGTAGGTATGTCATATAAAGGTGATAAAACATATAATTTACTGTAGTGCTTCTATACAAATTCATTGATAAATTCTATAACTTTTCACCTATTAATTATCACTAGAATAGTTTAAGGTAAAGCATTATAAGATCATTAACAATTCTGACAACGATACGATATTTATACTTATCATTATCAGATAATAACAAGTTTACAATGCCTTTTTTTATATTTTAACACTCCTTTATTCTTCTCTAAAGTTCCATTTAATAAAAGTCCAGGCGTGGGCTATACAACTGATGTCAAAACATCATCAATTATTTCTCTTCGCATACCCTAGATATCAAGATAATCAATGTAATTTCTCAATTTACCGAGATTGATAATCAATCTTGAATCATATATCTGTAACAATAACTCAAATTTCCTTTACTATTTCTGATTATACTACTTCATAAATTTTATCAGCCCTATTATCAAAGTATACTTCGATTTTCTTTACGTTGTTAGCGCAATGTCATGTAATTATGTCCTTTTAAAATTAACATTTTAAAATTTATATTTATAATTTATATCACTTTACGAAGAACAATCGATATAACGTAGATTTACTGAGAATTATTATATAATATTTTGTATTTACGTTTTTATACAATTAAAACATAGTCATGATTAGATTTAGTGTTTTGGGAGAAATTAACACAGTTTTAACGCTACATTTGTGTTTATGGATAGTTTACAGTTTGAACTTAATGTTATTTATCATAATAAGCAACACGGCATGTAATTTTAAGTTGAATTTACTACTTTTTTAATCACCTTTACGTGGTTAGTGCGATTGAATGTAATCATGGAGTTTTAAAATTAATATTTTTAAACATACATTTTTAATTTATATTATTTTATGAAGAAGAATCAGCATACAGACGATTTACTAAGAAATATCGTATAATATTTGATATTTATGCTTTTATACAACTAAAATGCACTTATGATAAAATTTAGTGTTTTGGGAGAAATTAACGCAATTTTAACGCTCCAGTTGTGTTTATGAATAGCCTACAGTTTGAATTTTACATTAAAATATCATATTAAGCAGCAACACATGTAATTTCGACCATAAAACTATCCTTTATGTTTAATCTTAATATCATTCACGTATTAAAGGTTAAGAATGTGAAGGTTAGTGATTTATGAAAAGTGATACTGTAGACATTTACAATATGCGCTATGTGTTAAGCGTGTTTCAGATGTTTTCAGACATCGAATACTCCACCATATTACTCATTTAAAAATTACCCAGTAAAAAAAACTGATTTATGAATAATTTATGAGATATTTGTTCACACGTAACGTTCACTAAACTCTTACTTTGTATTATTACTAAACATAATTATGTGAATATATAGATTTATTTATAACTTAACAGCATTATTTATAACTTTTGATACATTTTTACAGCAAAAGAGACTTTTAAAAATGGCTGTTTTCTTGACAGTAATGAAGAAGATATAACAAAAAATTGATACGTGAGTGATGATAATACATGTTGTAACAATGTGCTGAACTTATCGTATTATTTATTAATTTCTGCTATCAATAAGATAATGTATATATACACTTTGAAACAATATTTTTATAGATTACTGCGATGTTTTCATACAGATTTACGTGTTAAAATTCATATTTATACAATTAAAACACTGTTTACATGTAAATGTACGTAGAGATTGTGGTTGAAGTATAAATCATGTTCTCTACCCCGACTCATGAGTTTGGTGGGTAGCATGTTGCTTTCCTAACATTTTCTTTTCCATAAACAGCTGTTTAATCATACAGTACGATCTCTTCCTTGACGTCATTCTAGGTTTTCCTCTTTATGGTTTGCCTCAACATAAATTATATTCTTTCTTCCTTTCCTAATCCATGAGATGATGGGCAACATGCTGTTACTTTCCTAACATTTTCCTTTATTTAGCCAACTGTTCGCCACACAGTAAAAATCTTTTCTTTGACGTCATCCAAGTGTTCTGTTCTAGGTCTTCCTCATCCTGATTTCCCTAAACTTGTGCTTCAAGAAGTGTTGTAGACCAGTCTGAATGTCTCAATAGACGTTACTCATACCAAACACTGTAATTTCCATAAATTATATTATATCCTGATTATGATTTGATTAGTATTCAGATGATGTCTGAGTGTCCATGCAGTATTTTATACTTTTCGATGGTCAATTTAACACATAATTACCATAATTAAACAAAGATCCGACATGTTTAACAATGAATCGTTCCCAAATTCATAACGAATTTATGAAAATTCTTCGCAAATTCGTTGCCCCATCATTTTAAATCTTCATCAGGATCACTCCATGAATATAATAGATCCTGATCAGGATCCGAAGAATGGAAATATATCCGAAGAAATGTAAGATAAAGCCGTGATTACTGACCTTTTAATCACATTTATATCAAATGTCTTACATCAAAGACTAAATTTGAGGCCCTTCCATATGTGAGGCCTGCTAAATGAGTCATACTTGGGCCCTGGTGCTAATCATGAATATGCCACTTTACTTTTTTTTATTGAAGTAATAAAATTAGTAATAATAATAAAGCTAATTCAAAGTGTGAATTAACAATACAAGTAGGTATCATTATAAAAAAGTATCAATGACCTGCATATAAAGTAAGGTAGTACCTTACAGAACAAGTTTAATAATTCTATTAATTTTTTATTATTATTTTCACTGTAATTGTAAGTTAAAATAGAAATTTACAATGGAAATTTTATATTAAATACCATAAAACTTTCATAAATTAAATTTTAAAACATAAACATTGCGTTAAAAATTGACAAGTATAGCAGCTTTCACAAGTAAAACATACACATAAAGGTAAATTCTCCAGACTTTTGAACATGATAATTCGAAGCATTCCGTTGCAAGTATTGATCATTACATTTCAATGCATACATTTCAATCAATATTCTTGATTAAAGTGTTGAATTCGCCAACCTTTTGTTAACTTTGACGTCAGCTTCACTTATATTACCACAATGAGTAACTTGAAGCGGATTAAACTGTTTCTATAGTTGATATGTATGTTGAAAAATTGAGTAAAAATGATTTAAAATTAAGTTTTTAAACTTATTTTAATTATTTAATTGCTTTTATTTATCATTTATCGGGTAATAAATAAAATAAGTGATCTCTAAGAGTCGTATGAAGAGTCGTACAGTACAAGGTGTTCAGAAAATGTAAAAAAAACTGTTATAAAGTATAAAAAGGGATGTTTTAGTGTATGGCATTGTAAAAGTACACAGAGAATTGAGTTATTTTTTACTAATTTTAAGTGTAAATACCTTTTAAAAAATGCAAAATCTATTGTCTAGTAGTGATGTCACACAATATAACGAATACAAATATCACTTTCAACACGTCATTTACACCAAAATCAGTAGCCAAATTAATTTATTTTTCATAAATTTAATTCATAAAAATTCTACAAATTTGATTTAAAATTGGCAAAAACAAAAAAATTAATAATAATAATCCATACGCGATCGATTTAAGTCGCGAAGAAAACCTCGAGCGACGAAGCGATATCGCCAGCGATTTTTCATTCTTTACATTTATGAAAAACTTTTAAAAATATATATATATATATATATATATTTTTCCTAAATCAAACCAAAATTTTTCATACAACAATGCTTTAAACAGGGCAAGAGAGAACTCTCCTTTAACGTACCTCAGTTAGGCACAAATACCTAGAAAGGACATGATAGACGATGACGTCGTCGTTGTTTCACTCTTGGACGTCTTCGACTTCTAGCCATAAATTAAAGCTTTTTTCCCCTTTTCCTCCACATTTTCTACTCGACATTGGACACTAAAACGATGTCGTCGGTTGTAATTCAGAGGTTTCAGACGTCCTATGACGCGTGCCATGGTAAACAATTTGATTTTTATCTACTTACCAATAGGATACCATCGAAATTATCCTCCCATACATCCTTATTTTTATGTTAAAATAATCTTAGAGGAAAGTTTTTCACAGATTAAACTGTATTAAACCAGTAGGATATTTTAACTTTTTTTTTAAATTGTTTTTTAGACCATCGTTTATTTAAAAATAATACATTCTGCCCCTCCTGTACAGTGCCAAATGTGTTACTTGAATGCAAATTAGTGAAGAGAACAACGACAAAATAATGCCTTTCTAACCCCTAAAAACTGATATATTAAACATTCAAGGGTTGGATTTAGATAAGATTAAAGAAAATAAACCAAACTAGGGCCCTATAAATTCAGCTAGATAACTTCATACATAAAAATTAAGGGCATAAATCGTGACTTTTCGAACACCTTAACGCTGTGTGTTAGTCAAAAAGTAAATATCAAATTTACATTCTACATTTTAAGACAAAAAGAAACAGGTTTTTGACCCGGCCAAATTTCTTTTTATGGATTTGTTTTTTTTTTTTTTTTTGGCCATCTTTAGAAAGACCAAAAACTAATCTTAGGCTCTGTGGGATGAGGTTTACATGAGGGTGTTAAGGTGGGTTGCTCGACCAGGAACGAAAGACTTCCGCACTAGTTTAACGAACTGTATACCATAATGTTATTGATATTTGATTTTATTGCCGAATAAGGATTTTTTTTCTACTAAAAAAATGTCATTTGGACCTTCAAAAAGATGTATTTTCTTACTTAAAAGTGAAGCCACGATTATATATCTCGTGTGAAAGGCCTTCGAGGAGCAGGTGTTACCATTGCTCTGAAAAAGGATCTAGTTGACAAATTATACTTTCGTTTAATGTAATACCAGCACGTAAAGAAAAATATATGCATGTACGACGAATAAACTGAATAAACTATGATTTCTTTATGGTAAAATAATACTAGATAGATAAAGACTTAGTGAAGTACGCGTTATTAACGATGTGTGATGATGTTCACATGGACCTACACGAAAATGCGACGTCACCAGATGGCGAATGTAATGTAGAATTTTGGAAACTTAATATTCTTGACTTTTTTTATGAAAAATTTGAGAAATTTTTTATTGTATGACATGAATTTAAGCTTTACTTGAGCGTCTTTACAAATAAACCGAGCTCTGACTCATTTTTAAGAAATTATTAATTTTAACATATAATCGAGCCTCCGTATTTGCGGATTTTGGGAGTTAGCGGATCCAGAATATTTGGGGAAAAATCTAGAAAGTTGTGTGTTTGAAGAAAGAAAATACCACGTTGATGGTGACGTGTATTATGAAGTTAGGTCTGTGTAAACATGTGCAGATGCTACCTACAATCATTCCCTAAACAATACAATACAATATAACAACTATTTACATAGAATTTACATTGTATTAAGACTTGTAAATAATCTAGAGATGATTTAAAGTATATAGGAGAATGTATGTAGGTTGTATGCAAATACCACGCAATTTTCTATAAGGGACTTAGACCAGTTCCAGCGGATGCCAAGAAACAATTGCATTTTTTTACATCATTTTAATATTATGAGACTAACTTAAGTATAATTTCAATGAAGATAATGAATAATTTGTGAATATTACTGAGAATTTATCAAAGTAATTAAACTACCTGCAAGGTAACCATGGGGTGACTTCAATGCGAAGAATCTTAAGAAGTACAGTGTACCTTCAATAAAGAAACGAAAAATTATTTTAAAAAATTTAAGTTTTAATCAAACATTTCATATCTAGGTGTACAAAATGCCAGTATATTATCATATAAACACAATTTGTTTGCCATAAAGACAGTTGATATGCCCTATTATCGTATGTAAAAATATTCATAAAAACAGGTTTTCTGAAAATATGGATATATCTTATTAACATAAACCGGGTCCGTTTCCAAAGATGGCCTTCTTAAATCATAGATATGCTTTTATTTGATGAATATATATAGAATATATCTCTTATATTTCATTGGAAATGATGTATTCTGAGATGAAACGGTATCCATGTTTATGGAAGATATGGTCCTAAAATGTGTTATTAACAGTAATAATAATCCAGTTTTAAGATATACTTTAAGTTATAATTGTTATATGCAACAACAATTTTCCATATACACTCATATAAATCTAGATTCATAAATTGTTTTCTAGGAAGCTTAGGTATATCCGAAAATTTAAAGTCTTGTATACAATGATACATACCACGCTTAGTACAAAGATCATAAATTTACAATTCACGAGAGTCAAATTTAGATGCTAATAAAAGATACGATTCAAAAAAAGAAATTTCCAGTAGCATCTGCTTATTTTTTATGCAAATGAGCATTTTAAAACAACGATTAGCGTGCCCATAAATAAGAGGGATGCTTAAAGAACAAAACCAGTAACGTCTAATC
The DNA here is from genome assembly GCF_030686945.1 of Centruroides vittatus. Lineage (NCBI taxonomy): Eukaryota > Metazoa > Arthropoda > Arachnida > Scorpiones > Buthidae > Centruroides > Centruroides vittatus. The sequence goes on from NW_027122045.1 coordinate 636,058, forward strand.
AAATTAAAATAAATGACGTTATGCTTCAATTGCTACTTGACCAAGTAGGTATGGTTATAATTTATCAGTAAACCCCCGCTCGAGTCACGTGAATCGAGTGAATGTCCCCCATTGCTGGTGGGAAGAACTGGAAGAACCCACTATGACCATAAACTTGACAACTTTAAGGACACGTACAAGATAAGAGAATTACATTTATGATCGATAATTTTCTTAAATTTATTAATATTATTGTTAACATTTTTATGTTTCTCGTCGTGGAAACCGTGAAGTATCCTCCTTAAACAATAAAGGTTATTTCATAGCACATTTATACACCTTTCTGGAGCACGTTTTATGATTGAGTTATGAATGTAGACGGAGAAGAAAGAAAGAAAGAAAAAAGTAAACAGTTCAGTACTTCTGGAGCCTATTTTTTAATCTAGAAACTCGAAACTAGTTATAGTAACACGTTTAATAAAATTAAGAAGCATATAATGGATCATAATGGATTGCTGGTTACTCAATTAATGACTAATGTCGCTTCATGCCTTTCTGTGTAAATAAATGTATGAATCATGCCTTTTAATGAATTTAAATAGATTAAAAAATTAATGTAGCATGCTCTAACATTTGTTTTTTTATGGTGTAATAAGTTAATTTAACATCTAAATTAATGCTTTTCTATGGTAGAAGGGTAGATTACAGCATAATTTAATTAGAAATTTAAGAATTTAAAGGGTTTAAATAATATATTTTTTTCATTTTCTTGTATGAAATATATGCTCTTTACCACAGTAAAAACGTTATTTCTTATGGCATAAGTGCATTAACACAGTAGTAATTGCTACTACGTAACATTAACATTATTTTATGCTACTAATGCACCATTTATGGCATAGAAAACTATGTTTATGCTGTTATAACGAACGTATAATAGTTTACGAGTAGAAAATTTAGTGAAATTGGACTCATATAGAAGTAAGCAAAAGCACTTCATCCATTTCATGAAATGTATTTTATTATTATCCATTTCATGAAATGTATTTTATTACGTAAAATGGGTAAATTCTTATCGCGTATTATTTAAATTTATTTTAAGATTATTCTTTAATTTACCTGTAAAATAACAAAAAAAATATTATTTTACGTGTAAATTAATTATAAAACATTATTTTATATGCAAATTACGTTATGTTACATGTAAATTATTGAAAAAACATATATATATATTAAATTACGAGTTTTAAAGTGACATTTATTCCATTTTGAAGCCCTTCTCTATTAAAATAACGTCTAAATAAATTTCTCCCTAAGAATAGATTGCAAATTAATTTTAAAAAATACGTAAAAATGATTTTATACGCATCGTTTACCGTTATAACACGTAAAATGCCTAACATTAAGGAGCTTTTTATGGTCTAACAGAAGAAAATCGTTAATGAATAAAATTAACTCTGAAGTACTATTTTTGGATTATCGTGCCATTAACTATTTTTAGTTAATCGCCAGATAGATTTTGAAGAAAATATCGGATTTCTGGATTAGAAAACGGAACTCAAGTCCTTGATAAATTAGAAACCATTTTGGATGCTGTCCAAATAGCAATCGTCCAAAATATCTCTTTTCTAGTAATGATTATCCATCTTTCCTCCTTCTTTAAGTGATGTAGGAGAAGTAGAAACGATGATAGCTTCGTTTGTATATTCTTAAAATACTGATGTACTTTTTTAATATATTACTTTTGCACTCAGTTAATCTTTAGTAAAATGGGATCTTGCACTTATCCAACATTTTTTTTTTTTCTATCGTTAGAAATGCATGCAAAAAATCGATGCAGAAATGCAATTTTTTATAATTTTTCTTGTTTATAAAGCAGAAAAATCGTTTCTATTTAATAAAAAACGTTTTAAAAAGTAAAAAATTTTGAGGATAAAATGTAATTTAAACATCATTTGCCTACCTATTTAATGGTGAATAATAAACTTGATTTAGCATCATCTACGAGTGTTATAAGGTTTTTGACTATCCTAACCGTAAAAGTATATACTTATTCACTTTATATGAAACTTATAAGCCTACTTCTTTTATATAAACGTCTTTTAGAGTAATTAAATCGATAGCAATCCGATACAAAAGGATGCTTCTCATGCTAGCGATTATGCAAATTTTTACAGATAAATCGTGCTGTATATATATTCGAGTAAATTATATTAAAAAATTTTGTAACATTACTACAAAAATAAATCACTTCGGCACTTACTTTTGAAGTTTTACACATATTAAAACGGTTAGAAAGGGCCATAAAAAAAAAAAAAATATATATATATATAGACAAAATGACAGCACTTCACTTACCTATGTAACAATACCTGTGTTGATTGCAGCTAGTCCTCTTGCTAAAGAATGAACTAAGTCCCACTAACACCAATTTCAGGCATCAACGTATGAGCCCAGGTAGGCGAATTTAGTGGGAAGACGAGGCGGAGGCGGTAGGGGAGAGTACCAAGATGGAGAGGCACTGATGCGGGATTTAACGGTATTGTAGGCGATGTTTAACTTGTTTAAGGTGGTTTATTTGCACTGTTCTTTGCCATATCACTTGCAAATTTTTGTGGCGAAAAAGATATAAACTTTCTAGAGATTTTAACAGAGATTCCTACACAAAATTCTTCTCCGATTAAAATTATGATCACGTATTTACTTAAAAATACGCGTTAAATATAAGAAATATGCCTTAAATAATAATAGAGAAAGATACTGCTTTGTATTTCTTAAAAAGCAGTAAATGGTATTTTTAAATGTGCAGTAAATTGTATTTTCAAAAAAGCAGTAAATTGTATTTTTTTTTTTTAATGAAAATGATATTTTAAAAAAAGAATTTACATATATGAACCGCGGGCGTAGCTTCATTGTGTCACTGTTTAGAATAAAATGTGTTATTGACAATGCATTTTTAATTCTATAAATTGAAAAAGCCCAGACGAAAGGTCATCAGGCTTGACCTGTCTGGCTTGCTGACCCCCGCATTATCTTCATCTTCCTCTGAACTAGACGTAGTGAGGAGCCCCAAAATTCGGTTCCTTGTATAAAATTCATGACTTACTTCTTATAAGGTGTCTTTTCTCGTTTACAGACACGAAAATCTAACGAAATTTTAAGTTTTATTTTAATTATTTTCTGAATATCGAAGAAATAAAATAAAAATGATAACGTTCAATTTTTCGGAGGAATTTATTGGAATTGTGATCCTCATTTAATCTGCAAATTATATTCCAGAATCTTTCTGAACCTACCAATGCCCAAATGGATGAAACCACTAAATACTGGTGAATCCATGTTTTTATAAAATTCCTCCTTGGCAGATGGCTCAAATGCTGCATTGCCTTATCCCATCGATCAAATTCTAAACTTTGAGCTGCTTCCTCGTGATTTCTGAGCCATTTCTGAAATTTCAGTGCTGTAATTAATAATTTTAATAGGTTAAAAACTGAAATAAACGCCTTCAAAACTTTATAAAATCCCTAAAAATATAATAATATTGATTATAAATTCCTACGAGACGTGATAATTTTTGAAGAACCATTGAAATTAACCGTGAAGATTTACGTGTGCCATAAAGAAAGCGGCAATTTTTTTTTACAAAAGCCAAGAAGCAAAATTAATTTTTCACATCTAAACAGTTAAAATATAAGGGGAAAAAGATACATTAAATTAGAATTGAATGAGTTTCAAAAGTAGCCAAGTGGAACTGTTTGTCTTACGCTTGCCAACAGCAAACAACTCATTAAATGTCTCGCGTAATCCTTTTATGACTCTAAACAAACGATTTGAAAGTCAATTAACCTTAAAATGTTAAAGAGACTGCAAATTCCCATAATAGTTTTCTACTTTATTGTTGAATTATTTATTACCAATTTAATTAATTCTGTTTATGAAAGTAGGTTCCTAAATGGTATCTCTTCAGAGGAATGACTCGATTTGCATACTATAAAATTATATTTTTCGCATATTTTATTTAATTGTATTGATTTAAAACGAGAAACATTTTAATTCTATACGAGTTTTTAATTTATAAATTGCATTTTAAATTATTTATTAAAGTTTTAATATTTAAAATTCCCAACTTTAAATGGTCTTAATTTGGACTTCAATGCAATGCGCTTATATATCAAAAATTGTATAATAATTATGGATAAAACGAAGAATAATTATATAAATTATAATTAAAAATTTTACAACGATTATAAATGTAAAAATACATCAGCGAGTTGCTTAACTTTCCCTGTCAAAAAGTTTAAAATTGTGTGTCGTGCTATCTGTTATGAGATTTTATTTAAAAACTTTTTATATTATTACTTATTATAGGATGAAAAAATATAATTTTCAGGGTAGAGTTGGATTTTATATATATATAAAAAATCATAAATGCTAATAACGAATAAAACTTTCATTAAGTCCGACCTCACTTGAGGTATGACACGTGACTCCCTCTTGCTCCCCACCCCCTTGACCTTTCTTCACCAAAATTTAGTATCATCAATGCCTCTAATATGCAAACCTCCCTGCAAGATTTCACAAATTTTGGATAAAAGGAACAGCAGTTATTAATCTTTAAATTGGACGAACAAAATCGTGTCCCTCACACTTACATTCATCCATACAAAAATCCTTCGAATTTTTCTGCATTTTTCGACGTTTCAAGGTCCTCTGAGTTCAAAAATATAAAATTTTCGAAGTGATTTTTTTGACTGATTGCCATACTTCCCCGTTATACAGAACATTTAATAAGAAAAAAAAATACATTTATACTTTGTATCAAACCATGAAAGGCTGCTTAAATTGAATTTATGCAGTGAAATTATAAAGCAATTCATAAAAATCCTTCAAAAGATAAGTTTAGTTCGCTCAATTAGCATAATTAATAATGAATAATTGAATTTACATCATTCTCTATTCCTAATTAACCAATGCAATACAGCAATGCATTACGAAAATTGATTTTGAAACATGATACACGTAATACTTGCTAGCTTATGGGACTAATGAATGCATTTCTACCACGATACCTGTATAAAATTAATGTTTGATTTGACCTTTAACCTTTTTCAAAATTATTTTATGCGTAAAATCTTTCAATGATTTAATAATGTGACTATAGCATCGCTTTAAACAATTATCAAATGCACTGTACACGCTTTAATAATACTTTTTTCCAAATTTAATTGTAATTAAACGTCTTTATCCAATTAAATTTATTCATTATAAAGTTTAATTGTCATTTAATAAAATTAATATGAGTTATAACGTTAATTTGTTCGAATTTATGCGATTGTTTGTATTAAGAATTTTGTTATTTTTTAAATAAAATTCAACAGTTTTGCATTAAAAATTGACTTTTTTGTTAATCATTATCGTTTTAAAATGTCAATTTTGATGAATTTCATCATTAAAGAAACGCAAAAATGTAAATAAAGGAAGCAAAAATCATAAATTGTAGAAATTTCAGGATATACCAATAATTTTTATATTAAAAATTACTCTTTTAATCGATTATAATTATTAAGGAAGCGAATTTTGATGATTATTACCATTAACAACACAAATACCAGCAAAGAAAAGAAGCAGAAATTATGAACTTTCTGAAATATCAACGCTTCTTTTCAAAAATTAATGAATATTACGAAATATCAATAATTCTTCTGTTAGAAATTAATAAATTTTATAAAATATCAATAATTCTTCTGTTTAAAATGAAGGAATTTCACGAAATATCAATGTCTCTTGTGTTAAAAATTAACTTTTTTTTATTGATTATTATCATTTAAAAAGTCAATTTTGTTTAAAAAAAACACACAAAAAATGCAAAGAAAGAAGACGTAGAAGTCATCAATTGCAGGAATTTAAACTTTTATTTTCTGATAATACATTTTTGTTACATCTTCAAGGATGGCAAACAAATTCACTACAACAATATACAGAGAGAATTTTTTAAATACTTTTATTATTATTATTATTATTATTTTACATTTAAATTATTCACAAAAATTTAACCCCACGATAACACACAATATGAGAATGTCTGTGCAATCAATAGTTTATTATTATTTATTTTTTTTAAATTTTTTTTTTAATTTTTAAATTTAATTTATGGTGAATAATCACTACAGTATAAGTTACAGTAAAGGTGCAGTATCTAGCTAATATTTAGAGTAAGTTGATGAATTTTACTACTATTCAAGCAGGCACAATACAATATATCATGTACACATTAGAATATCTCGAATTCTACGATGAGAAACAAAGTATAGAAAGGTAATAATATATATATATATTTGTTTTAGTTCATCTCATACACTACATCAAGACCAACTTTTACATCAAATACGTGGGAGTAAATAGGAATTTTTATATATTCTTTTTATATATATGTAAGACCTTATACTGTAGCTTCGGAACTGTTGCGATTTTGAATGTTTCAGTCAAGAATTAATTGCATTTTCTATGAATTTTAACATGTATACGTATGTATTTTAACTGAAAATAACGGCGAAATACGTAAAAGGAACGTAAAAAATTCAATTTATCCAATGTAAATAACAGTGAATTAGGTAAACGAATGCTTAACGTAAAGCATCGTGCTCATAAAACAGCAAAATAATGTTAAATATCCAATAAAAGTTCATGATTAATTATGAAATTATGAAAATAGCATCCAGCTAACGAAAAATTTCATTTAAAATAATGATTCATACTTTACAAACTAAGAGAAAAAATACAATAAATACCAAGTAAAATTAATTAATTCATGGGAAGTAAATATACAAGTAAAATAATGATTCATAACAATTAAAATACCATATAAACATTGTAATTGTTATCAATTAAAACATTAAAATAGTAATTAATAAAATGATTCATACAAAGTGAAATTATGCATCAGATTTTCACGTAAACGAAAAAGTGTATCAGTTTTCACTGTAAACGTATAAAACAATAGATATTTAGAGTATAAATCAAAATTACGTGTAAAAACATAAAAAATAAGTAAAAAGTATTAAAAATTTACATCCAATTCATAAAAAATCAAATTCGCAACGTGAAAAAACAGTAAAATTTTGCAGAAATGTGCATAAAAACACAAGAAATCTACATAAAAAAATTCAATTTTTATGCTTAAGTACAAAAATTTTTACTAAAATACACCAAAATTTCATGTATTTTACGTATTATGTACTTTAAAAAATATATTTATGTATATTATATATATATATATATTTATTTATTTATTGACTGAAACATTCTATAATTCTAGGAATTACTCTGCAAAAAATTGTGTTTTTTTTATTATTTCTGTACATATTTCTTGATAATATTAATTATATATATATATTATATATAGTTAAACTATATAGCAGTCGTGAGAATACTGTATTGTAGTTAGGACAACAGTAAATATAGATTTTTTTATGTTCTACATATGTTCATTATACAGTAAAATGCTTTATTTTCTTGTGTTTCTTATTATTATTATTTCTTTGTTCGTCTTTTTACAAACAGATGAGCTGCTATTGTATGTGTTGTATATATTATATATATATATTATATATATAATATATACATATAATATAATACACAGTTGAAATATTCATTTTTACTAGTTTATGTTTTATATGAAACACTGAAATGTTTAAGAAATGAATTGTTGTGTATATATATATATAATATATATAGGAGAAATTCTTCTTTGAACATAAAAAGGGGGTGTAATTTAAAATACACACATTCTTTTACATCATAGAATAATTTCTCATAAGTTATGATGCACATAAATTGACCTTTGCACATAAAAATTTCACCATTTTTTCCCATAGATCTACTCATGATCACAAGAAATTAATACATTATCATTTATAATAAATTATTTGTTATTTTTATGTACAATAATTTCACTGAATAAAACACAAATTGAATTTTTTATGTACGAAGGTCACTGCACATTACAAAATCTAAATAATGTTTTATTTATTTATATATATATATATTCATTTGTACAAAGCAAATGAAATTTTAAGTGCAAGAAAACTGAATATACATTGTAATTAAAATGAATATAAATAGATGAAAATTCTCTCCATTCTCTTGGTTTCTACTTTAATAAACATTATCATAAATAGGAAAACATAAATTGATATATATATTTATATATATATATATATATATATATAAGATATCATAACATCATAACTAATTTTTATATCATAGCAACGATTTAATAAAAACAATAAAATAAGTTAGATCAAGTTTATATTAATTAATTTTAATGATTTTTATCAAAATATATTTATATATATATTTTTATTATATTATTTAATTATATATAAATAATTTACGCAACTGTACACACAAATACAGCCATCTAAACTTAACGAAAAATTAAAGAAATTTTAATTTATATAAGAGAAATTAATTTAAAATAGCAAGCATGATTGAAACAGCACATCCAAATCTTCATCCAAATTGCATTTTTACAATAACCTTTCATTTTTTGCATTTAAAAAAATTTTTTTTTTCAAAAAACACCTACTGTAAACATTCTTCAAATCTCTTATATTATCCTAATAATAATTATAATGATGATAATAATAATAATAATATTGAATAAATTATTTAAATATACTTATATATTCGAATTATTTCTGAAGATAATTTTTATTTATTTATTTATTTATTTACTTTTTATTCATATAGAGTTATAACAATATAATTTTTATTTTTATTTTTTAACCAGTTTAAAATATCAGTTTTTATTTTATGTAGCTTAATTAAGGAGCAAAATAATAGAATAAAAAAATTAGTTGAGAAAATTATCAATTTCTTCAGGTAAAAAAGTTAAAAAAATGCAATTTAAAAATGTCAATTTAAAAAATGTCAATTGCAGTTTTGAAAAATAACAAAAGTGAAATTAACAACTTTCTGTTAATTGTTGAAATTAACAGAAAAATGTCAATTGTATTTTTGAAAAATAACAAAGTGAAATTAACTAATTTTTGTCGTTTTGTCACTTTAACAAAAAATTTTGTAAGTTTCTGAAATTAACAAATATTACTGAGAAAATTAAACTTATTTTTATGCATTAAAAAAAAATAATAATAATATTTTTATAAGCTAAATTTTCGCTTCAAAATAAAAAATTAAATATTTTTATGTATAACTTCACATATTTTATATGTTTTTATTGAACTATCATTTCATTATTTTCTTTGAGAAATTTTTATCAATTGACCCATTTTTAAATTAAAATTTGTTTTCTTCTTTTTTAATTTACATTTATTAGAGACTCAGAACTGTTTAGCAAATAGAGTCTTTTTTAGTTAAATTTTTAAGTTAAAATATTTATTAAAAATTGAAAAAAAATATATAAATTAAAGATACTAAAAATCAAATCTTGCACCTTGAATTAGGAGACCCAAAATTAAAATTTTTAGAAGTTACATATATATATATATATATAATTTAAATTTAGCTTTACAGCTAAAAGTTTTAATTATATATACACGTTTATAAAGTTAATTATTTAAAAAAATATGTTTAAATAAATGATGAAATAATATACATATATATATATATTTGGTATATTGACATAAAAGTTTATTTTATAAAATTATTAAAGAAAATTAATTATATTTCCTTGCTATAAATTAAAAAATTCATGATATAAAAATATATATATTTATTTTTATTATTTATTAGGTAGGCCCTATATAGTTATTATTATTATTATTATTATTATTAATTTTTTTTCTTCATCATTCTTATAAATAATAAAAATAAATATATAATTTAAATATTATTATATATAATGTGTGAAAATTTTAAAATAAATTAAAATAAATAAATAAATAAATAAATAAATTCCTGGTCCCAGATTCAAGTTGGCACACTAGACCAACGATTCTCAAACTTTCTATTTAAATATTCATCAAAGTAAACATTGTTTAAGCTTGAAAATAAAGTTTATAAACTTATTTTAACATTAATATTACTTTATTTTAATAATTAATACAAAATAATTAAAATAAATTAATTTAATAGTATATAAAAGCTTAAAATAATTTGTAAATTTAAGGAGGAGTTTAAAGATTGAGAATCGTTGCTCGAACATGATAATGCTCCTTTAAACAATTCTCTGAACATATTTTAAACATGGATTTTATACACTTTATCCCATGTAAAGCCGTTTAGCATGCACTTCAATACCTTATTTTTTCATTATTTATCTCAATTTTTTTTCACAGTTTCTTCACCATCACCCGCTGATGTTAAATGCTTTTTTAAGCAAAAGTAAACAACGTCTCTCGATAATTAACAATACATGAATATACATATAACTCCACGATACATCAATACATATTTTTTTTTAATATAATTATTACCTCGTCATACGAGTCAAATATGAAGAAAAAATATATGTATATATATATATTATATTGTATATATATTTTTAATTATTATTAATTTTTACTTTAACGAACGTGTTAAACATCGTTCTAAAGAAATTTTAAATGGGAGGAAATCATTTTATGTATTTTTTATATTTTTTTTTATATATATTTTTTCCTCAACATTTTACTGGCTAGAGACAGGAGAGATAGCTTTTTAAAAGTTCTCTAGAATGAAGAGGACTATTTTTGACTCAATGAGAATATTTAGAGTCACAAAAATGGTGTGTGATACAGCTGCGAAACACCTCACAAAAATAAATTCATCACAACTAAATTATATATACACTTATATTATTCTTTTCTTCTATTACATATTATACACCCAATACTTTCCATTAACGTTAAAATAATTATTGAATTTAATAACGAATTATACGTTAAAATAGATAAAATATATAATAATAATAAATTAATTAAATTATGTGCTATTACGTTAAATTATACTTAAATTATACAATTTTAAAAAAATTAAATGTATTAATTAATAAATAGTTAAGACATCATTATCTTAAGAGATGTCCACAAGAGATTTTTAAATAAATAAGTATTTTCAAGTCTAATTCCTCACCAGTACTCTTCACCAGTTTTATCTTGTGTTATGTTATTTTTTAGAGAGATTATTTATAAATTCTTCACCTCAATTTTCCATTAACCTCTTCTAAAGAAGCAATAGATACGGAGTCACTAGCGAACATATAAACAAACTTAATAACAAATACAAGAGACAGAAGTACTAAAAGGAACACAGAAATTATCACCAGGAATATCCATTGGAAAGAAAAATCATAGTATTTTGTTTATATTCCTTTTTTTATCTTATTTTTATCATTATTATTTATTTATTTATTTTTTGATGTTATTCTCATCCAAACACTGATTTCTTCTTAGTCACCAATTGTTATCCAGGTAATTGTATATGCGAGATTCTTTTCATACATGGAATTCGGTTTATCTTTACAAAATAAACGAGTAATTTCGAGTTAATTGCTTAATACGTTGGCAAAAAAGTAAAGAATCTCGTAAATTATTATATTTTTCAAGTTACATAAAGCAAAAAGTATGATCTGTTAAGAATCACACGAGTTCTTCCGTATTGCAACATAAGAACCTTCAAAGAACCTTTCCTCATCATACTCAAACGAATTTTTTAGTGTTGAGATCCTTCGTTTTCTGGCCATTCAGGAAAATCCTTGAAAACAAAGATTTTTTTGTGCTTTTTTTCCCACGTTGGAGTGTGTCTACAAATAAAAGTTTTCTCTTGTTCCATGTATGAAGGTCGTCACATGGTTATACTTCCACAATGGGAAGATGCATGACTATGCTTCCACCAAGTAAAAGAAACGCATATTGTGACTACGAAGAAATCACTGAGGTAGTTATTATTTGTGACAGGAATTTTCAGCGAGGTAGTCGCGTCACATAGAAACCTGAGGTAGTCACTCAAAATTTTTGGATTTTTTCTCAGAAGTTTCAACTGGGCATTTACCCACTTTTCACCAAAATGCCCGCGTTGAAGGTTTTTTTAAATTTGAAAAACGACTAAAAACGCGTACTATTTTGCTACTAAAAAACATTACGGATGAGGGTGGTCCAAAATAAGAACGAGATAAAAAGAACAGAACAAAGAAAATGTTCGCAATCGCGCTCACGTTTGACTAATTTCTATACAGAAGGGGAAGAAACATGGTCGTGAGGTAGAATGAGAAAAATTTAGCTGATTATTATCATTATTATAATTAATTAGTGAGGTAGTGTATTCCAGGATCCACAATTGAGGTAGGCCCGTGATGAGGAACTCCTTTTAAAGAAGCTATAAAATAAGGATCTTCTTTCATTATTTTTTTTTTAAATTTTTTTTAAAATTATTTTCCTGAGATGTTCTAAGAGTAAACGACTCCGAATTTTCCATAATATCTTTGTTAAATCTTCATCTAATTTAAAGGAATCTATCTATCTATGTGTATATATATACATATATAGGTGTGTATATATGTACATATATATGTTAAATTTTTGGAGGTCGTCCTCTTTTGGAACTCTAAACCGATTTTTTTAATGACCTCAAAAATTATGAAGTTTAAGATATTCTTTCGTCATCAATAGGGATGATTTCCTGAGGTATGAATGGGTAGGGTTTATCTTTTCCGATTTTGGTGAGGTAGAGGCATAAGATAGAATAATAATCTTTCCCTGAGGATATAACATGAACTCGGTGATTATTTTTTTATTTAATATTTTTGTTTTTTTTTCTTCTATCTCTTAAAGGAACGTGGTACTGTGCAAATTGTTAAACTTAATTGTAATTAAATGGTGACTTCAAGAAGGAGGTTCTTCATATGGAACATAAACCAATGGCTTTAAACTCTGTTTAGAAGTAAAAAAACAGCAGACACGTTGCATTTTCTTGTAATTTCCAAGCTTATCTTGATCCTTGTAATTACTTGAAATTGTTGAATACGAAACACGAGAAGCAATTTGATCGTTGAAAGAGTTGCACATATTCTCACAGCTTATCATATTTAAAAAAATCACAATTTCTTTTTTTATATATATGTATATGTTGAGAAGATATATATATATATATATATTATTATTATTCTTATTCTTATTATTATTATTCTTATTAGTATTATTATTATATATTTAGGCAAAAATGAGGAGGAATTATTTTCAATACGCGATAAGGATTGAGGTAGTATGATGAAGTTACCATTGACCCAGATAATAGGATGAGGTAGACATTATCTATCAGTGGATCCCAGTATGGTCTTTTGGAGGAAGTAGACTCAATCTCTGTCTACTGGAGGTAGTGTTCAATCACAATATAGAATCCCTGGTGATTCAAAAACAGGACAGAAAGAAAAAACCATTTTTTTTCTTTTTTTTTAAAAAAAGAAAAGAATTAAAATAAATCACATGTACATAACAGGACGTAGATCTTCTTTTGCTATCTCGAGATCCACTTTATCAATTCTTCCATTGTTTTGCACGTTTTGTTTCAAACAGATGAGGTGTGAACTGTTAAGGAATCAATCATTTTGCCATATTTTGGTGACTTTTAACAAGAATTTTTTCCTTTTTTTCTTCCAATCTGAAAAAGAGAGAAAACAAAAACAATTTAATTAATATATTTTAAAGTAATTTATTTATTCTGTTTAATTATAAACAAACAAAAATTATTACGTTAATTTAGTTATATCGTCAATATTTATTTACAATAATTTAAAGATTTATTTTTCATTTCTGTCTTGTTGGCAGTAAGGAGGCCTTCTTAATCATACCCATCAATGGATTCTGCCAGGCAGTGGCGCATTATCCTATGGGCAAAAAGGACAATTGCCTGGGAATGCCATCAACAGTGGGCTCCAAATCAACCTTTTATAAGAAAATATTTCTTCCAAAAATTCCCCCAAAGAAAAATGTCTACAGTAAACACTGTGCACGGAGCTCCCTAATCCAAATTTTCTTGGGTGCCCATGAATCTATAACGCGCCACTGCTGCCACAATGGGATGTCCGGGTGGTTATGGACGGGCTCCACTCATACCACCCCGAAAATATCTTGGGATTTCTTATCCCAGGCCGCCCACATTGACGCCTTATTAAATCCCTCAACTATAAAAACTTTTTATAGTAAACTTATAGTAAACTATACACAGTACTATAAAAAGTACTGTGTATAACAATATAAAAATATGCTACAAACATAATTCTATTGTAAATTTGACTTAAAATTCCTCAAAAGTAACACAGAAATATCGGTTATTAATAACTCTATATTATTTGAATAACATAATACTCATGCATAACAAAGAGACAACATCATAACGGAAGACGTTATATTTAAACTAAATTAAATATCAAAAATAAACACTTATATCTCAATTAAAATACATAGTATCCGTTATAAATAGGCGGCAATTCAAAACCCTTTTATAACAAAGGTAAATGTATATACATGCGTAGGAGTAATGGATGAGGTAGTTATTTACTTTACATACATACAAGCATACACACACGTACACGCATACATAACTTTTATATTAACGAAAAATAAATTTTATTTATGTATTATGTTTTTACTTAGAAAAATAACAAATAAAATTCATTATTATTGTTTATTATTATTATCAGTTAATACTTATTATTATTATTATTCAGTTACTTATTATAGTCGTTTCTACTATTCTGCCAGTAACTTTAGTGTTTTATATTTATATATAGATGTGTTTTTATTTTCAGTTTGGATTTATTTAAGGCAGTTTGTGAAGAAGACCTAACAGCTGTCCTCTCTCTCTATCTCTTCTCTCTCTCTCTCTCTCTCTTACTCTTTCTCTCTCTCCTATCTGCCTTAACCCTAATTACTTAACAATGAACGTTGTGTCTGTAGCTACAGTCAGCACTTTTAGTTTCTTTGGAAAGAATCTCCCTGTTTTTATAAATCTTAATGATTGAAAGCGTGAAAACGAGAGAGATATATGGTATTTTAAGTCAACTTTTTGGAAGAGAACACAAGAACCGAAAGATATATTGTGTGCGCCATCAGGAAGACTTTTTGTTTTAATTTTTCATCTCGTATGTCTTAATAAGTTAAGTTTATTTCTTTCAAAGAATGGGAGTGTGGGGGAGAGAAATGAATAATCGCCTTTATCATCACCTGTGAAAATACTCCCTTTCACATTCTCATGCGCGAATAATGATTATAAATCGAAGGTAAGTTTGAGCCTTTTGTTTATTAAATTTTACAAAATAAATAAATAAATAAATATATATATACATATATGTATATGTGTGTAAGCTTATTGATATAAACTAAAATAGCATAAAAAATTAAAATTTCGCAATGTTGCCAAATTTAAAGTGAGATTCTTATAAAGAAAAAATAAAGTTGCAATTTTTTTTGCTTAAAATAATTTAATATTTAATTAATTTACTCTAAAAATATACAAATAATTTATAATATAAATGTGTTTTTTTTACAAAAAATAAAGAAGAATCACACGAAATATACTTGAAAATCTTCCTTTATTACTTCGAAGTATGACACATAAGGGATGGAATAATAAAATTGAAATAAAGTAAACAAAATTAGGATTAAAAAAATCAATGTCAGATATAAAATTATATAATTTATATTTAGTCCTGATACAAGAAGATCATACATTTAAATTTAGCCTATAAATAAGATTATCTACAACATAATTAAATTCTGAGTAGGATAACGATGACAAATGTAATGATTCTGAATGATTACTTTTATGTTCGATGATCCCCTTTTGACGTCAATAGGAGTATTAACGATGTGAATACATAATTAGAGAGTTAAAATCTCATATTATTCGACTTAAAAATTAATATAAATAATTTTTTTTATTAATTAATCAGGAAGTAGTTCCTGATTAATGTTTTGATGTAGATTATTAATTTTTTTAAGCACTCCAGCTTCTGTTCGGTGATTTCAATTATTAATAAGTGAGAGAGGGGTTTAAGAATAAAGAAAGAAAGATTTTTTGCCATTACTTCTGACAAAGTACCGCGACTCGCCCACGCATAGCACTTGGAACCACCAAAAAAAAAAGGAGGTGAACCTGCGATTCTCATCTTCTCAATCCCACCCAAAGCCACAAGTAAATAATATCTTCCCCACATATCAGTTACCGGATAGGAAAATAATAAAATACATTTTTTTTATAAAGTAGAATAACCAAAAAATAGATTTATAAAGAAAATAAAACGAATTCATTATTATATAAAATTCCATTTATTCGAAACTTTCTATTATTAAACGTTAAAAGATTTACAAATGACACTTGACATTATCCCATATGACAACACATTTCCATAAAACGATTCATTTTGGGATTAAGAAAGTTATTCTTGATCACAAAAGAAGTATAAAGATCAAAGATCAAGAAGTAAAGATCAAAGATATGTTAAAAATATAATAATAATAATGTAAAATCTAAGGAAGAAAGGATGTATACATTGTCTCCTTAAATGTAGGAAGTTAAACGGTAGGGAATCGAACTTTTACATAAAGATTTGTAACAGGAAAATGTTACTTTTATTGTATAATTTGAACTAAATATGTCATAAAGGTCAACGTAATAGAATTACATTAACTTATAAAAATAATTCTTTTTTAAATCTTTATTGACTTTTATTTTTACGTAAGAATTGCCATTTGTTTTCGTTCGTAAACAATATTAAAAATTCAAAGACGTTTTCGAAAAATTTAATGCGTTTTTATGTAAAAAGAATTGATAATGTAAAAAGCGATTTTATATTTTTTAAAAATGCAAAAATTAATCTTTTCAAATTTATTTTTATTTTATTTTATTTTACACGGGTAAAGTCGCTAGGATAATAATTGCCACCCTCGACACAGCAAGCAATAAATGAATTTCATTAAAAAGTATACTGAAATACAAGATAATATAAACGAATATATAACAAAAAAAATAGTAAATTAATTAGAATACGGAGTAATAAATTCTAAAATATATTTTATTTATTCATGTTTATACTTTTTCATTCCCCACTCTTCCTTTCTTCATTCCATTCTACTTTTTACCAAACTTTTCAAACTGCCACCCCCTTTTACTACATACATTTCTTACACGTATATATTGTTTCAAAATGAATATTTGCTCCCCTTACCTCCAGCACCCCAGTGACGTGTCACAGCTTTATGGGGACCAGGTGAATTTGAATTAGTGCCCCATGTACAGTAGTGTTGATTTCAGACATTTTTCTTTTGGAAAAATGTTTTCTTATAAAAGTATAGTTTGAGTCCCCCTATCAGTGAGGCCAAGGCAGTTTCCCTTTTCTCCCACAGAGTAATGAACCATTACAGCATCTTCTACCGCTCTCAAAACTGCAGTAGCGCTCTCTTGGGAATCACTAGTCTAGACCCTTTAGCAGGCTCTACTCCTTAATAATAATATATGTTATTATTTAAAAAAAAACTCTGCTTATAAAATTTCGCAATAAAAAAGTAACCATTTACTACTCGTTACATAAAAAAATATCCATATCCTTCACTAATTACTTGTGAGATAATGATAAAGTAATTAATTAACTGCTTAAAATCTTTATTTTTTCCCCCCATTTATAGCCCATCAGACTGTTGCTATGACATTAATTTCTTTCATTCAACTTCATTAACATCCTTCTCTATGGGGTATTCAATAAGCAAACAATTCAAAATAAAGATTACCTACTCTTCAATCATCTTAAGTTATATTAATTACTCAAATTATACAAGATATTACAATAAATTATCATATTTAGATATTTACAGAGGTAATTTTCATGTTATTTTCGATCGCAATAATACAAAAAAGAAATTGTCCTAGCGAATTTAAAATTTAAATTATAATTAATCGTATTCAAATAACATATTTATAAGCCTGTTACATTAATTTAGACTTTATATAGTCGTGAATAATATAAAAAAACATAAGACGTTACATATTAAGAATAAAAATATATATATATATATATATAATGATACTTTCTTAGGTAATTAATAAAAATTATAAAAATATAATTTAAAAAAAAAATCTACATTTAGCAAAGAAATTTGCATTTTTTTAAAATTAATATTTTATAAATTTCATTTGTATTTGTTACATTAAATACATTTTATTCGATACTGAAAAATAAATAATTATAAATTAATTAATTTATAAATGAGATCGAATAAATTATTATTGTATTAATAGAATAAACTTCGAGAATGTAATAATCAAAATAATAATAATATATATTTTATAAATATTATTATATAGTCTATAAAATAATATATTATAAAAATGTACAGCATGTATAGTTTTAAAAACACAAAAAATACGATAAGAAAATTAAAATTAAACTAAAGTTTTTCTAAAATTTATATCTTTGCAATATCATAATGGTGTTTTATTGTATTTATTATTATTATTATTATTATTATTATTTAATTTTTCATTAAATTAACATATCGGAAATACAAGTTCTACAAAAAATATCTTTAATTAAAAAATACAACAACGAGAAAGAAAAAAAATAAAAGATACAGTAATAAAATACGGTTAATGTAACCCTTGGTGCCAAGATGGCGGCTCGTCTCTGATTCCAGCAAGGAAACAGTGGGACGCACGCTCTAACCTAACCTAACCTATTCTAATAAATTACCATAATTATTAGCAACCAAATTATTAGAATAGGTTAGGTTAGGTTAGAACGTGCGTCCCCACTGTTTCCTTGCTGGAATCAGAGACGAGCCGCCATCTTGGCACCTAAGGTAACATTAACCTAAAATACAATTTAAAGATCGAAAGAAAACACAGAAAATAATCATTTACAACTTTCTTAAAATTGACATTTTTTACAACATTTTTGTTTGAAAAACGATAATAAAAACTGTCAATTTTTTTTTATCGTTTTTCAAACAAAAATGTTGTAAAAAATGTCAATTTTAAGAAAGTTGTAAATGATTATTTTCTGTGTTTTCTTTCGATCTTTAAATTGTATTTTATTACTGTATCTTCTGTTTGTTATTACTTACATTTAATTTTGATAATGTAATATCTTTGTCACATTATTTTATTAACCATTAAATTAATGTATGAAAAACATAATGTATAATTTCATTTTTTCCAAAAATATAAAATAAAATAGAAAATATTATTCTTACACTTTCTACATAACTGGGTTAAGAAAATATTTCGAAATTATAAAATTTTGTTAAAATATTAATAATAATAATAATAATAATAATAACAACGTTAATTAACTTTAATTATATTTAAATTCGATAAGATTATCCTCGTTGATGTGGTTTAATGTATTATTTTACTAAGAACGTGGGAGTAAAACATTAAATATACAGCTAAACTTTACTTTTATTCATTAATTGTAATTAATAATCAAATTTAAAAAATAGTAAAATTAATGAACATAATAATATAATTCCTAAGCGTTATTAACTTCTTTAATTTAGGCATATTTTTTATAAATTTAAAAATAATAATATAAAATTAAAATTAATTTTTTATCTATAAAAACTTATTAATTAAATACGATATTTGTATTATTAGTAAATAAATTAATTTTTGTATTTAATAACAGAATATAATATTTAGATTATTAAAAATCGCAAAATTATATATCATTTAGAAAATTAACGTACTGTATGAACAGTACAACAACGAGAAAAAATACAATTTATAAAAAGACAGATAATACAATTAGAAAAAATCCACAGTTTATAAAAAGACTAAAACTAAAATTACAAAAACAAAAAACACAATAATAAAATAACAAAAAATACAAAAATAACCATTTACAGAGTTGTAGAAAAAAATTACATTTTTATTTCTTTTCAACATGATTCTAACATAAGATAAGTTTAGAAAATAAAAATAATAATATGAAGCTATATAAATCTATGATAAACATTTATCACAAAATACATTCAGTTATTTTATATATTTTTAAAGGTTATATTAAAGATTTTACAGCTTTATTGTTTGGAAAAAAATGTGCATTTTCTACCTTAAAAACAAAAAACAAAATGTTTACATTAATAATAATATTAAATGATATATAATTCAATATATTTATATTTAAATAACTTAATTAATAAATTAACAAGATAAATAAAATTAGTTTGTTTTATTAAATTTTTCAAAAGATTCTTTTGAAAATTAAATTAAAAATTAATTAACAATTATTTAATTAAAACTGAAGTAGATTTATATATTAACTTATTTTAATTGAGACTTTTTAATGTAATTTATTACTAAAATCTTTAAAAATTAAATTAAAATAATGATTTTTTTTAAAGTTTAATCTCGAGTGTTTACTGTAAAACATGAATTTAATTTTTTTTATTCTTTACTAAAAAGAAATAATTTATTTATATATTTTTTATTGAATATATAATTTATATTTTATAAATTACTTTATATATAGCCTATATATTCATAAAATAAAATACTAATGAAGTATTAAAAACAGAAAAATATTTACTAAGGAATATTCCTTAACTAATTTATTTAATTACAAGTAAAACGCTTAATTATACTTAAACAAATAACAAAATTGGAAATTTAATTATTTAATATTTATTATTTAAATGTATGTTAAATTAAAATGTAATTTATACAGGATTAATATGAAAAATATACATTTTAAAATTTCAATAAAATATTCTGTAGGTTTTATTCTGTTTAACATTTTGATTTATGCTCACAGAATCAATACAAAACTAAACTAAAATAAAATAAAAATAAATTTAATTTATAAATTCAACTTTGTGTTAGAAACAAAAATCAAGGATTGAAAGTGAAATATAAAAAAGAAAGGAATAAAAAGGAAATTCTTGCAGATGTTTATTTTTCAAACAACAATATTCAATTTTATTGAAAGGAAAATTAATATTATATATATATTTTATTATGAGAAATATACGAATATTTATTACTATATTTATTACTATGATCATGATTCAAAATCTCGTATAAAAATCGTGTAAAATAATACAGATGTATATTATATTTTATGTGTACACAATTGAAGAATAGTTCATCCTTTTACTTTATTATAATATTTATTAACATGAATATTTTGTAAGCAAATGTTTTTAAGAATACAAAAGGATCATTTGGAAAGTTTCCATATGTTGTTAACTTACTTTAGTCATCATAAAAATCAATTAGGCCCGTCTGCGCTCTCATATATTTATAACATGCACCAAGTTGAATTGGCCAATTTGTCAAGCTAAGTGAAGCGTATCTACCATGTGAGGACACTCTTCTCCTCTTCAAACTCCATTTAAAAATATACGTTCATATAAAGAAATACGACGTCATTTATCTTTATTTTTCTTATTTCTACAGTTCTGTAAACATATTTATTTATTTAAATATATTAAAAATTAATTATTTAATTAACACTGGAGGTAAATCTGATAAAGTTTTATTAACGTTAATTTACAGGAGAAAGTTATTAGTGTCTTAAATGTCAGATAGTTAAGTTAGACGAAGATTCGATTGGATGGGGGGTGATATCGATTAACAGTTTAATCTTTTACCCATCTGAACTACCTTCTCTACCTATCTCCAATAGCATCGCTCCGCCCACACGACACCTTGACCTTCACCGATTCATCGATTCATCCATCTGCACTTTCGTCAGTCTCACTAGCAAATGGACGATCAATGCTAAGCAACGGCGGACTGGTTGACTCCTCGGTAAAAGTTTTCTCCCCCCCTTTCACTAGTTCGCTCATGCGCAGTAGCGACTTATTTCGCCCACGCTCGTGACTCTAAGCGCATGTACGTAAACCCACGCACTGTTGTTATTCCTGCCCTCGTATGGATGAAAAGTGAACTATGAAAAATTTCCTGGGGGAGAATGAAAAATATAATTTCTCCTCCATTCATCATTATTTAATTATTTATAAGAAGAATTTATTTGTTTTTTATTCTGTTATTTTATTTTATCTTTTAAAATTCTCTTTGACGTTTACTTTATTCATAAATTTTTATTTGTTCTTAAGGTTTTTATTACGCTAAAATTATCAATTTATTCTTTATATTATTTAACTATTATAGATTATTTTCAATAAAGTTTTATTTTATTTTATTTTTTCTGTATTTTATTGAACTCAACAATAAAATCTGATTTCTCATTTTTATTTTTCTTTCACATTATTTTTCAATTTTGTTTGTTTTACATTTTTCATCAATTTCAATCAATTTTTCCCCTTATGTTTTCATCTATTTCAATAATTAAAGTGTTGAAATGAACAATGAAATTGATCTATTTTAATAATCGAATTTTCTTTCACAAATTTTTTCATTAATTTCAACAATTTAATTTTTTCCGCGCTTTTTATTTATTTCAAAAATTTACTTTATGTATTTTTATTTTTTTATTTTTTGTATTTTTTAATTGTTATTTTGACAAATTTAATTAATTTTTTTGTATTTTTTCTATATATTTCAACAAAAAAAAATACAGTTTTCTCTTTTTATATATATATTTTTTTATTCTCTTTATAATAAATTTTTAAAACAATTCTCTTCTATTCTCAGCTTGTTTTGAAATTTTATTATATATTTTTAACATTTAACACTACCAAAATCAAAATTTTACGATAAATTTTATATATTTTTATTACAGTTTTATATCATATCATATTTTATGTTCTCTTTAATTCACTTAATATATTATAAAAAAAAGTAATAAAATTGAATCTTTTACAAGTTAATTTGAAATTTTTTTTTGAAAATTCAAATTAATATATTTTTTAATGTATTCTTATATTTAATAAAAATTATCTAGTACATATTTATTTTTTTATAAATATACTTATTACATATTTTTTAATTTAAATTTAGTTTATTAGATATTTAATAACTTCAAAAAATATACAGCTTTTATATCATAATTTTTATTTTAATGTAGAATTAATAAGACATAAAATATTTTTTGTTATTAATGTTATAATAAAACATTTTATATTTACATATTTATTAATAAAAATTCTTTTTAATAATTATTCAATTTTGAAGATTTATATTGGATTTTAGATAAGATTATTTTAAAAGTTTTAAGAAAAAATTTATATAGATGTGTATAATTTTTTTATGTATAAAATTTAAAATAATTACAGATTATTTCTTAAAAAAATTCTCATTAAATAGAATTAATGATAGATTCTAATTCAGTTTTTATAAATTAAAATTAAAATTCACATATATTTAATTGAAACGGAGAATTTAATAATTGTTTTATTGTAGACTTATGTTTAAAAATTCGAATTATTTAGACAATAACGTCAGTTTTTAAACATTATTTACAAAGAACTGATAAATTAAACTTTTTAAAAAAAGGAATTATTTTTATTAATAAAGTAATTATAATTACCGTATAAACAAAAATAATACGTGTTAAACAGTGCCTGAAACAGCAACAAAGTAATAGCATAATAATAAAATATCTAAGGCTATTTCATGAACAAATTACGCTATTTCCCGTGCACTTACAAGTTTTCACAATCTCAAATTTGTTGTAGAATTTTTTAAAAGTCGATTTAAGGAGGTAAGAACTCATTTCTGTTTTGTCAGAGTTTAATAATACAAAAAAAAAATCTACTTTGAAAGAGTCACACTAGAAATTTTCATGAATATAAACAGATGGTAATTCTTAGAGACACGAAACAATACTTACAGAAGTAATAAACTGCCTTTAAAAATATTCTTAGTAGCTGAATTACAGTATTATAATGCTATTTCGGTGCGATACCCTCTATGACTAGTTTCGTAGAGGGGGGTAGGAAGGAGAAAAAAAGGAGATAACGATATTTTTCTACGTAGAAAGAACAAACGTTTATCATCAAAAGAGTCCAGTGAACGCAACAAATCGTGCGTTCCACTTTCTACAGATAAATGGGAGGGAAGAACTTTTGATGAGAGATTACAACCATTTCTTATATATATATCATATCAGTTAAATATTTAAATAAGTATAAAATTGTAGATACGTATAAGGAAATAAACAATTTTGAATTATTAATAATAACAATAATATTTCACTAATAATATATATATATATATATACATTTTTTAAAATTAAAATTTGGAATTTATAAAGAGAAAAATTACATTAAAAACACTATCTTATCTGTATCTTCGATCTAAACTTGAATTATAGTGAATTTTTTTTGTATTTTTTTGTTTTTTGGGAATGTAAAAATAAATAAAACATCTTCAAAATAAATTATCCTTGTTTTTAATTCTAACTTATCTTTATTTTATCAATTATTATTAGGATGTAGAACCTACTCTAAGATGAAGAAAGGAGTGAAGGGATGAGAAAGAGAAGAGATGGTTTCATTATGGTCAAGGAGAAAGTATAAGAATATGCTATATTTGTTGAGAAATGTTTACATAGTAGTTGTAATTACACAGCTTCACTATAAAGAGGTAGTGAGACAGTATAGTGAAAGACGATACAAAATCTAACTAGTATTTACAAGCATTGTGGAGTATAGAAGAACATAGAGGCATTGATTTCTCGTGTCAGAATTTATTTTTATTGTTCTAGAATTTTTCTAGAATAATCAGTCTGATATTAGACACATTAGTCTATAAATTTTTAATTTTTTTATCGTGATAAATACATTAAAGTATAAGTAATTTTTTTTAAATCTATAAGAACAATATAAATACGAAATTAATTTTATAAGTAATAAATTCAAAAACTGTAAAAAGAGAAACTAAAACTAAATAAAATTTGGCTCGAATTTTTATATAAATATTTATAATTAGTCTTCGTTTTATCCTCACAGAAAATATGATATAAATATTATTTATAATAAATATATAAACAAATTTCCAGGAAGAGAATTAAAATTATTATTATTATTATTTTTCTTTATGAATATCCGGATATAGATATAAACTACTTAGGTATATAAAAGTATGAAAAATCTATAAGAATGTCAGTAACGAGATGGATAAGTACAAGTGTATGATAAGGGTTTAGCTGTCAGAAATCGTTGTCGAGTACAAGGAGTAATCTAGATGTCAAAATTATCAAGAAAAATACGTTATCATCTGAAAACGTGATGGAAGAGCTGCATATTTGCTCAAGTTGATAGCCTAAATACGTGTACAGTATAAGAATAACAAATATTGTTTGCCGTGTCAGAATCATAAAAATAAAATATAAGTACAACAACAACAACAACAACACTGATTTATTAAAGTTGAAACAATGAGAAATTTATTTATCTTAATTAAAAATAAAATTTTTATTTTCTTATTTTTCTTATGGAGAGTTGAATTGTTTAAGATAAAAATTGCATTTTTCTCCCTCTTTTAAAATATACTTTTAAGTGCATTTAAGAATTTCATTATCTTGAAATATTTTTGAGTAAATTAAATTAAATTAATAATCTCTCGAATATTTAATAAATAATTTAAAATTATTAGGTAAAAGAAGGGTGTTTTATATTGAACTTATATTTTATAGTTATGAAATGTATAAGCTGATATTTTCACTTATACAAATAAAAATATCAAAATTAAAAATGTATATTTTAAAAATCATTTAAAATTATTATTTCTTAAACAATTTTAAGAATAAAATAATAAAATTCCGTGGGATAAATATATAATAGATTCTAGTTATTCTAGGGGTTATTTAAATGGATTCTTGTTTTACTAGGGGTTATTTAAATGGATTCTTGTTTTACTAGGGGAAAGTAATTTCTCGTTTTTATGAAGTTCACTCAAATTGATGTAAATAAACAAACAAATTTTCCTCGTAATAACGTGGAGGCATGCGATAAAAACAGAATAAGATTTTAGTGAAGTATACAGGAAAAAAAACCCCGCTTTAAAGGAATTTTCTTTTTAAGAGATAAACATGATTCTGCACTAAAATTTAAAGAAGAAAAGAATTTTAAATATCATAAACAACATCATATTTTTTTAATTGTCCAACTCATTCATTTACATTGTTATCAGAAGTTAAGATCGAAAAAAAACTTTCTAAAACTGTGTATCGTGACATTCCTACATCTTGATGTAAGTAAAGATATAATACGATATCTTATATGAATATCGAATAATTCTTAAACTCATTAAACAGTTTATAAGATAATAATAATAAGTAAACTTTTAAAAATTTTATCTCTTAATGTTATCGTTAGAAAGTGCGCTGTCAGCTATATACTTAATAATGCTTTAAGATCTGTTGAAGAAAGGAAAAAATCCTCTTGGTATGAAGAAGGTGGAGTCAACCATAAACAAATTTGCTTATAGACGTATACAAAGAGCTACAGTATATCTTCAAAGTATAGCTCATAACTATGTATTTATAAATATTATATAATGTATAAAATCTATAATTAATCATCATTAACTTAAAATTTATGTTAAGGATAGTTATTTAGTACGATTTTTCTTTATAACTTCCTTGTGTTTATGAGGCTCTGGATGAATTTAACATGGCAGTGCTTCATTGAAAACTGGTAAGAATTTTTCTTACCGGTTTTAAATGGCATTAATATAGTTCTTCAAACCGCCATTTTTGGGGGGGTCTGAAAGATTTTTGATAACTTACACTGTATTTTCCATTGTAGCACTTCACAAGAGCATCAGCCTCTTTGCAAGTGTGCAGTGAAGGAGAGCGACCATCAAAGATTCTGCCATATTTTTATTGTTCTTTTTTGCCCGAAAGATTTATCTTTTACAGAAATATGGCATTAAAATATTGTTTTTAACTAATTATACATTCAAGGAAATTTATAAAATGCACTGAAATGGGTAATATAAAGAAATTATTGAATCTCTCATCTAAGATAAGATGCAGAGAAAACGGAACAGATTTATCGTTGATTGGTTAACCTGAGTTAAAAGTCAGACCATTTGATTGATGCACAGTTGAGTGGTGTGGTGTGACTATTTAAATAGACTTAGTACAAGACAGATGAGAAAAGGGGGGAAATAATACGTAAAACCAAAGGAAGCCAGATATGAAACCGTGAGATGAATCCCCTTCTTCAGACATCACGTAGTGGAGTCACGAGATCCACGCCCATCTGAGAGATCTAACAAAATATGATTGTTGTAAGCCAGAAAGTTCCATAGTGCAGCACAACCCTTCAGACTTTATCACTCTCCACAGGATCACGTGGTCACGCATTTTCTAAACAGTCCAATCGTCTTATGCCTTAGTTCTGTTCAGTCAGTGGAGCGTGCTGATTGGGTATTGTGATAGCACCGAGCTGAGTTAGTAATGGGACAACAATAAACGTCTATTTAAGACTTGATAAGATCCTACTTGGAGGATTGAAGAATCTTACCGTTGCACTAATCTTTTATGGAAATCTTCACGTTTTGACCTGGTGCAAGTTGAAAGAATAAACTATCTAAAATCCATTTCTTTGCACCACTTTACCTTCATAGAATGTCATTGTTACAGTGATGATGATGATGATGATGACCTTCTTGTTGCAGAAATTGTCAAAATTATTAACGCTCTCGAGTATTACATTTTCTGTAGTGTATTTTTTTTTATCAAGTCCATGTGGGAGCCATGGCCTTCTTTGGGGTATCCCTACCGCATTTTTGAATGGGATATCTTATCGGCAGTGTCTTATTGAAAATGAAGGAATATATTTGAATGCGTTACGCCATTACGCTGATAATCTCTTAAGTACTTCGGGTTTCTTCCCATCCTGTTTACAATGCTGATAGCAATTTCAGGGTCCATCATCATGTCATGTTTCAACAATAGCTAGAACTATTACCGTTTTTACTGTTGTAGGGTCACACACTACTTATTAAAACAATGTCATCATTTAGATTTAATTTTTTAATTAACGAAAAATTCTTAATCACAATTAACGTGTAAGAAATACTTCAGCGAATAATAAATATAACACTGTAATAATGAACCCAAACAGAACTTTATTTCGAAAATGTAATTTTATTTAAAATTAAAAGTAATTAAACAAATTTCCAACAAAAAAGTAATATTTTAGCAATAATTTATAATTTTTTTCAACATAAGTACTTTACGCAGTAAAGGTGTTACACCATCACTTCGCATTCACATCGTCCTTTGATGCGGCGCGACTTAATAAGAAAATATGCTTCCTGAATGCCATTAAGCGAATAACAATCGTAATTAATAAATTGATTATGTACGTAATTGAAGAATTAACCGATGGAAGTTATTTTATTAGTAATAAAAGTAATAGAATAAACTACAGATATGTTTTTCTCTCAAGTATCAGTAGCACTATCGACCATTTCAGATGATAAGAGATACGCGGAGGTGAAACAAATCCCACGCTATTCAGCCTACCCCCATTAGATAATGAATAACGTTAATATTCCTTAATGTGCAATATGATAATACTCGACTTATAAAAATAATCAAATTTCTAGTAAAACATTAATTAAGAATAAAGGCTTTATTGTATTAACCAATTTTAAAATAAATAAATAAATAATATATATATATATTATATATATATATATACATTAACGAACTTCTAGTTTTGGGTTACCCCGCGTAGTGAGGTAAATCCACGAATATTTATTCTTTTTGTAAATTATTTATTTTTAATTTGTTACAAGAATTTTCCGACTTGTTTCTAAATTCCTATAGAATGCAGGCATTTAAAACAGTGAAACCTGCCAAACCGGGGAAAAATATTCAGTACTGTACGATTCCGGTTTACACAGGTTTTAGTGTAAAATTTTGGGAAAGTGTGATCAAGACAGGATCATAATTAAAGTGTATACAGTCGAACCTGTGAAAACGGTCACCGACGAGAATACACAAAAATGGCCGTTGTTTAAAGGTTACTTTGCTTTCATTTAAAAAAAACCAACAATAAAAGACTTCCTGAAAAGTGGCCGCCGTTTAGAGGTGGCCGTTATTGAAGGGTCAACTGAAACTGATAAAATATTATAACACGAAAAGTTAGTTAATGTTTTCTAAGTTCGAAGTTTTCACTCATTTTCTCAATCAGTTTAACAAGCTGCAACTTCGAAATTTAAAGCCGTTTTCTCGAATTAATACATTTTATAATATACTAAACGAAAATTAAATTTTCATATTTTTAAAGCTTGTAATAAAATTTAATATATTTAAATTATTTTAAAATATTCTAAAAAATACTTCCTGGTGATAAACAAGGAGCAATTCTGTCAGTTATTTTTATTTTTATTTTTTTTCATTTTTAAAGCTGTAACTTAAATAAGACGCCTACACAACTTCTTTTAATAAAATAACGTTTTAAATGTCAGAAAATTAATTAAATAACACGAGATATTTACAATATTAAATTAAAATTTTTTTTTTAAATTTTCTAGCCATTTTCATACAATTTCTACTGATTTAGGTTCTACACTTATACGGATAAGTATCGATTTTTACGTGTAAAAAACTAATTTTTTAAACCCTTCTAGTGCTTAGATTACTTTACAAAATAGCTTTCTCATATCAGCCATATTGAAAATTTCTCATAATGAGATAATATATGAGAACAAATGATGTCACTGGTTTGGCATATCTAAAGCATGGAATCAGTATAGTAGATAGACTCACGGTTTTGGTAATTAGTACACGCCCCTCTATCTACGATAGTTTGACTGGACACCCTCACGACCCTAGTTCAACAACCCGCGAAATGGTCCTCACCTTTTGACCTTTACTACATCTTAGTGGATAAGCAAGGGAGGGTGTGAGTGCGGTACCGTCCGTTTTTTATCTGTTTACTGAATGAAAACAATGTGTAATCATTGTAGTCACGCCACTTTACAGTGGACGATTAAAACTAACATTCTTATAACATCTGGGCGTTGCTGACTCCTTAAGATATGAGGAAAAAAGATGTGGTACAGGATAACTGTTAGACTAGCTCGATTTTTCTTTTTGATCAATAAACCTGTGCGATATTGTTGACAGACTTTTTTCCCCTTTTCTCAGATCCTAAATCTTAAGTTATTTTTCAGGAATTTTTCTTGTTTAAACGTAATTTTCTTTTTAATGTCTATTCATTATCAAATTTATTGACTTAGAGAAATTCCTCCTGTCTGTTTGTTCGTTATACACAAGTTATTGCTTTACGTAATTTTAATTTTTATGGCTAATTAATTATAAAATTTAATATTAAATATTTTATAATTTTTGTATTTTTTAAAAGTTTTATTTTGTATTTTGCATTTTTATCGTATTTTATATTTTGCACTTTTATCGTATTTTGTAGTTTTATTGTATTTTTAAATTGTATTTTGCATTTTAATTCTATTTTAATTGTATTTTTGTATTTTATTTTTTGTATTTTTTGTATTTTATTTTTTGTATTTTTTTGTATTTTATTTTTTGTATTTTTGTATTTTATTGTATTTTTTATCGTAGTTTGTACTTTTTTAATATTTTGTATTTGATTGTATTTTTTAATTGTATTTTGTATTTTTATGGTATTTTTTAATTGTATTATGTATTTTTATTGTATTCTTTATTTGTATTTTGTAAATTTTTATATTTTGTATTTTAATTGATATCAAGCTTAATATATTTTGGTATTTTTTATTTTGTATTTTACTTTTGAATTTTGTATTTTTTTTTTTATTAATATAAACTTTCTCTAAAATATTATTATATTAAAATTAAATATAACTTTTAAACAAACAAAAATTTTTTACATTTTAATTTTTAAATTTTTTTCTAATTAAACTTTATTTTTTATTCTGTACTTTTTGTGTTTCGTTTTTTCAGTTTTTATTTGCATTTTTACGAAATTATTTAAATTAAAAATGTCAGTTTAAACGAAATGAAATATTATTCTAAAATAATTAATAATATTTAATTTAATTTAAATTGACATTTTAAAATTAATTATAATTAATTATTCGTTTTATAATTTTATAAAAATTCAATTTGCAATTATAAATTATATTATTTATAAATTAAATTATTTATATAATTGTATTTAAATTTATAATTTTAATAATTATAATTATAATTTATATACATATAAAATAAAAGCATAAATTGAATTAATTATATTTTAATCAAATTAATTATATTTTTAAAGCAGGACCGGATTTACACAAAACCTAAACAAGTTACTACTACGAAGGCATATTTTAGGGCCTCATATTTTTCGAATTTATTATTATTTTAATAGAATGAAAAGGTCTCTTGTACATACTATATGTAGGACCCTGCTGTTAAGTTATATACTGGATCAATACGTAAATTTAAATATAATGATGAAGATTATCTTTAATTTCCAAGCTTCCCAATAGAAAAAAAACATGTTAAAACCTTAAAATATTACATTTTTGTACATAAATTATTACTTTTTTCCCTGCTCGGGACATAATTATAATTTAAAGTTTAAGTCTAAAGTTCGTGTAGAATTTTTTACGTGTGTGATTGAGATATAATCATCTTTACAAATTTGTATAAGGAAACGTAACACTTTAAGTATATTTAGCTTCCTAGAACAATTAATTATAAAGTTAAATGTAAAAAAAAACGATGTGATTAATGATACTTCCCAGCTTTAATCTCACGAAGAAAAACCTTGTTTTCTTTATTCTAATTTTTGACTTGTTAAACGAAGAGTGAAACACACGCTTTAGAACGAGAACCACCTACCTATAGCAATTTTTATATAGGGCAAAGCGTGCCTATTTGTTACCCATTCTAAAGGAATTTAAGATTTTTTTTTTTAGATTGCAAAAACACATGCAAAATGGGCAATAAAATGGTGTAAAAAGTTTCATCGGTACAAGTGCCGTTTCAGGGCTTTTTAATCCTGATAAAAATAAAGTGCATTAATAGTCTTTTATTTTTTATTTGTGGAAATAAAATTCGAATTTATGAAAATTGTGAAAGGATAAAGCTTTTTACGAGTTGGCATGCAGATATTTATACGTTTGAATGAGAAATTTATGACAGTTTATCGTGGGTTAACAGGAGTTATGTTTGTAGGTGTGCTAAAATGGTAGTCGTGTAACAGTTTTGTATGTTTTCTTAACTAGAACTGGGTGCTACATTAAGATATCTTGTTATGATAAAGTTAGAAGAAGTTTGAAGGGAAATAAAGCTAAAACTTTACTTCAGAAAAAAGATCAACCAAGAATTTCATCTTAAAAAAAAAAGAGGAACAACGGAATAACGATTTATTCGAACAGAATAATGTTATATTCTACTCGAGAAGCGAACATCAATCGATTTTTTTTAATTCAGAATGTACAATAACCATTTTTTATGGTTATTTTCACTCGAAAATATGATTTTTTCGGTCGAGTGATGGTAAAGAATAGAATTGAAACATCAGGGTGCAACCGACCTTCGATGACCTTCAATTTGCAGAGGGCGGAAGAGTTTATTGTCGGGGTTGGATGAATAGTAGAGAGAAGAGGAAAGTAAAGAAGCTATTAACATGAGTGATGGGTCCAGAGCAACATAATTGCACCTAACGTACAAGAGCCCCTCCCATTCTCCTTCCCTTCTTTGTGGAACCGGTTTCGCTTCCAATGTATTCTTATTATAATGAATCCTCCCGGAATTGAAAATGTGAACGTGACGTAAAATATATTCTAATCGAAATTGGAGAAGCTAAAGCTTAAAATAAAGATATTTTATTGCTCTTTTTTTGAAAAAAAACAGCTAAATTTGATTACATTTCGAGTAGGAGTAAGAAGAAAAAGACGGATAATTAAAATGAATCTACGGATTAATTGACTCAAAATGATTAAAATTATATATTATAGTCACAGAAAATTGAGAAATTTAGTTAGAGAACACTATTATAAATCCCTCACCTTATAATTTATTTATTTTTTTTATAAGAATTAAAGTGGAGGAAACGTTGATAAATAAAAATTATTATGTGAAAAATTATACGAAAAAAAAATATGGGAGAGATGAGATAAGAAAATTGGCGCTAAAATAAAGTTAAATTTTTAAGAAAATGGAAGCATTATAGTAGTTAAATAAAGTAGAATGATGATAAATACACAAAAATAGGACAGAATAAATGGAAGCATGTCATGGAATAAATTTAAAATCTGATCTTTTGCATATTTATTATTAAAATAATTATTTAAAAATGATTAAAAGTTAAAAAAATTAATTTAAACGTAGAAAAATCACTCATCTGACAAATAAATATTAAAATAAATAAAGTGAAAAAGTGGAAAAATCACAAAAATCTGGAAAATACTATTAAAAAAATGACTTATTGAATTGAATTTGAAAGCAATCTAAACTAAAAAAAACTGTCTAAAAGTAAATTTAAATAAAAAAAATAATCGATTGAGAAGATTAAACAATAAAAATAAATATATTTACGTAAATAAATATTAAAAACTCTAACCACAAATTCTGATAAATCAAGTAATCAGAATAAAAGACGAATTTAAAAAAAAAAATAATTATTTTTTGAATTAAAAAAATATTCTCACACGAAAGCAAATAGTAATTTAAAATTTAAATTAAATTCATGACGTCAAAAATATAATAAAAATAAATAATAACGCCCATATTTAAAATATTAAAATGTATTACATGGTGTTCGGCTTCTCCTAACGACTCACTTATTAATCAGGGAAGTAGCATTTTCAGGGGCTAACGACGTTTATTATTACATTAACAATGCATTTATTGATTATTAATTTTAAAGAAAAATTAATTGAATTTAATTTTTTAAGTTTTTAAAAGATTACGCTTTAATTTTCACAATTATTTTAATGTAATTCAGTATTATTTTATATTAAAAAAAAAAATCGATTCTTTGTCATTTATGTTAATAAATGCCTCTCTAATGTAAACATTTTTACTAACATTTACCGAATTTATAGACACATACACATAAACAACATATAAAACAGCAGATTATTCTATATATTCTTCATTTACACTCGAGAAATCATAATTAATAATTAGATAAAAACTAGTATAATAGGATAGGGTAATAATTTAATTTATTTATAGTATCAATAACACTTTTTACAGATATAATTTAAATTTTTATATCATTTTTTTTTCTTAACAAAATGAAAGTTATAACGTATTTACACGCATATAAATGATTAAAATAGACTAGAACATACGTTAATTTAAGATTATTCATTAAACAAGAGAAAATAAGAATAATATCACTAATTATTATTTTTAAATAATATATTTTTTAGCTTTTTAAAATTAATTCGGAGTTATATTTAGTATACGAATACATCAATTAAGATAAATTCGTTCTAGAAATAACATTAATATGTATACAACCTCTTACATAATTTCCATTTCTGAAAATAGGAAAACTCTATACTTAAATAACAATTAAAAACAGAAATTAAAGGGAACATTTTTAATTTTTAAATTAAAGGAATAAATAAATTAATTAATTAAAGAAGAAATTTATACTGAGAATTTATTTTGTTAGTGCTTATTAAACATCATCCTTCACTTATTAGTATGGTAAAATGTAATATTTAATAAGCATTAAAACACTAAATTGTAATTATAAATTGTTTTTTTTTAATTCTTAATTATTTAATTTTTTAATTTTCTTTTATTTTTAATTTTAGCAACTGTGAATTTACAGTTTAATTATCAATTTAATTAAAATATTTTTATTATTATTGTAGGAGTAGAGCCTACTCAAGGATCTAAGCTGTGTGAAGATAAGAAAAGAAGAGGAGGAAGAGGATAAGGAAGAGGATAGAAAGTTCCAGTAGAGTAGGTAAAGTGAATGAGAAAGTATAAAAATAAAAAATGATACTTTTGAGAAAAGTTTACCTTATAAAATAAAAATAATAATAAAAAAATAAAATATTAATTACTATTTTTATTATTTTATTTATTAAAAATTTATATTTAAATTTATAAAACACAAATTACCTTTTTAAAAAGTACAGGTAACAACAACGAACTTAATGACGTAGCAGACATATAAATTTTTAATAAATTATACAATTTATATGTATAAATAAATAAATATTTATTATATATTTTAAAAATTATTTTAAATATCTAATTTATTAATGAAAAGAAAAAAAAATCATTAACTTAGTTCATTATCTAAAATTTAAAAAATAATATAAATAAATAAATAACAAATTTAAATCCAAATAAAATAAAATTATCTCTAAATTGTTATATATAAAAATATATTATTATTATTATTATTTTTAAAGTTATTAGAACCTAAGAAACCCAGTAAAGCACAAATAAAGAAATATCCTTAATCAATACGAAGTCAACAAGGTTATTTGCGATTTGTATCAAAAATAACTCAAGGTTAAGAACGAGAAAAATAAGTAAAAAAAAATCGATTTTTATCCCTGAAAGTTTACTATTACTTTCAATATACTCATTACTTTCTCCCTCTACTAATGAATGGAGAGGATTCTTAGCCTTAAGATGATAAAAAAACGCATTAAGCAGCATAAAAAAACAATGTTTACAGTTTCTGTCTCACGTATAATCATGATTTATTCTTCTATTTTCTATCCTTAAAGGATTTCTTATTGTCATAATCCTATATTAGATGCCATTACACTTTGAAGTGCTCCTTTTGATCTTTCTTGTCATCCTTTTATAAATCCCATAAGGGATATTCAGCAGCGAAAGGGATGTCGATTTAAACAGCGTAAGAGCACGTATTCCTCCCTTCTCACTTATAAAATTTTGTAAATTAATTCATAAAAAAAATCCAGAAAAAAATATTTTTCTAGAACAAAATCTCACCTTAATCTTGTAAACTTTCTAATATGATTATTTTACCTCCTCCTAGAATTATCTTGAATAATTTTTGAAGTAGAATTCGAGAGGAATTTTGTGTAAAAATTTTTTAAAAAATTGTTAAAAAGTATATAAAATGTTTATAAAAGTCGAAACACAAATAAAAAATAAAATATAAAATTAAAATGAGTTTATAAAATGGAGTAAATTTATTTGTTAGTCAATGATAAATAAATAAATAAATAAAACTAAAGCAATAAACTTTTTAAAATTTAAATAATAATTAAACAATTTATTTAAAAAAATTATGAAAATAAAATATAATTTAAAAATATTTTAAACGATAAAATTAATAAATTAAACAATAATTACTTATAAAAACGACGTTTAAAAAATTAAATAATAAAAAAAATTAAAGAAATAAAATTGAAAAAATAAAATAAAATATCCAATGAAATAAACAAATAAAAAATTAAAAAGGAAACGAATTACCTAACAATTAAATAAATAACACGTCACACAAAGAAATAAATTCAACAATGAAAATTTTTAAAAATTCAAGAAGTGAAATAAACAATATTAAAAATTAAAAAAAAAATTTACAAACTTAAAAAAAAACAATTAAATTTTAATAATTTAAGAATTTAAACAGAATTAAGAAATAAATTAATGCAATTAAAAATTTCATTAATAATAAACATTTAAAAAATATCTTAGAAAATAAAAATATAATTAAAAAGATTTTAAGACAAAAGATAATATAATTTTTAAGTGAGAAAAATCATAATAGAATTAATTAATTAATCAAGTAATTAAAAATTAAAATTATACATTTTAATTCTGTTCTATCACTAACTTAATTATAATTATAAAAGTTAATTTAATGTCCAATAAATTACAAAATTAAATTTTTTTCAATAGGAATAAAAAATAAAAATAAAAAACAAAAGAAATTAAAATAAAATGAAATAAAGCTGGCAACGTGAAAATATCGATTTATCAAACTTAATTATCCTTTTCGTTACTATGGTGCTAATGCTGCCATCTATCGATGGCGTATGTAATTAGACTGAGTAATTTTAATTTAAAATTTTAAAAATTATACTTAAAATCTTATAAATTTACTGTTTTGTAACTTTAAAAAAGTTTACTTTTTACTTTTTCTACTTCTTTACTCCAACCTGTTGAGAAAAATCGATACGAAAACAATGTAAACTTATCGAAGATATATATATATATTTGCGATTGGAGTTGAACTTAAATATTATAAAATTAAGAAATAAATTAATTTTAATAACGTATAAAACATATTAATTAATTAAAGATATAAATTCTTTAATTAAAAAAATTAATAAGTTAAATTAAAGTTAAAATGATCGATTTTAATAAAATTAATTTTAAAATAATTAAAAACTTAGTTCGCTCAATTAAACGTAGATGGCAGTAGCGGCTACATTCCGCATTAATTAAATTGACGTCATCGACGTCATCGTCGTGATCCAATGAGATTCATCAGCAAGCTGCTAATGCAGGAATGTAAATTTTCCAACGTAATATTGGAAATTTCTGGAAAATTTTGGCTAATTTTCTGAAGATTTCTATAAAATTTTACGGTTAAAAATTACTAAATTAAAAATTAATTGCATATTTTATATAATTATTGCATTTACTTAACTAATATCTATCATTAGAAAGGTGCAAAAAGGCTGCTTAAATATACAATTATTATGTTTATTTTTTTATGTAAAGAATTGTATACGAAAATTTAATGTTTAATGAAAAAAATTTAATATTTTTTACATGTTTTAAAGCAAAAATAAATAGATTTTTTTCAATCACTAAATGTGTCATATGTATGTAATTATTGGGTTTTTTGCGCTTTTAAAGATCAAAAAAGCAAGTTTTTTTGCTCATCAATAACAGGCCAAGCGATTTTTCTTCATCAGCAACGTCAAATGACGTGATTTTTATCTGTAACAATAGTCATTGATTGGAAATTTCTTCATTGACATTGCCTCAAGAGAGTGATTTTCTCCGTTGATGACACTCAAAGGACATATTTTTCTTCATTAACGAAGCAAAACTTTTGATTTTTAAAAATTAATTTTAATTAAATAATGGTAGTTTTTCACATTATAATTAATTATAATTAACTGTTTTCCTTATTATAACGCTGGGATAGTTGTGATTTTTTTTTATTTTTTATAATTTCAAGCGCGCACTTCTTTAGTGGAAGAGTATTGATTTCCGTTATAATTACCGGAGAAATTTAATGATTTTATGCAGTAAAATCATTTAAAATTTGCAAAATATTTAATTTTCAACGGTTTAAGGTAAATAATTTCCGAGAAAATTGCATTTTTCTTAACGGAAATGAAGAAAAAAAGAAAATGCACTTTCTTCAACAGCATGTCCCAACGAAAACAACAAAATAATAATAATAATAATAATAATAATAATAATTAATCAATTTTCTACCAGAAATCATAGAAAAACTACAAATTTTATTTATAAAAAATTAAATAAAATTGTATTTTTATGTAAAAAATTAAAATAATTTTATTAAAACAGCAAAAACCTTTTCCAAATTACGTCGTATAATATTAATAGCGTAAAGGACGAACATGACAACTAGAGAATTTTATGTAAATTTAAAAAAAGTAAATTTTAAAATTTAAAATTTAAAAAAATAATTAGAAGAAATTAAAAATAAAAATAAAAATAAAAAAATAAAATGATAAATATCGTATAAAAAATCAGCTGTGCTCTTGCATCAACACAAAACATATGACTGGAAGTAGAGATGGAAGAAGCATGGAGTTGGAAGATGTTGGAATTAATTTGCAAATGTTAAACTTGGGATAAAACTGATCAAACACAATATGGCGTAGATTCTACGCAGTTTCATTAGCACAGCAGCCATGTTTGTTTCATCAGCGCTTAAAACAAGATTATCGATCGATCTCAACAACAACCCCTAACAGAAATTAACTTCCTCATCTCCAACCTACCACCATTATAAATCGTTACGCTTGCAATTTAGAAAATTCCTTATTTCTAGACGTAAAAATTACGTAAAGACAATACTACTCACCTACTGCAACAAACTTTTGTACGTTTTTTTTTTCTCTTTTTCCCTCTTGTTACTTGATGTAATTTGGATTGATGTGCATGCTGTTCCTTGCAGGAAAGCGGCTATCTCCGGATAGCATCTTCATTCTTCTGTTACTCGTTACTGTTCTGTTTAATGGAGTCCTTCTTGCACCATGCTTCATGCTTATCCCTAAAGATGCTCTTTGATACTTTGTAACGTCGTGGCACTCTGTAGTGTCATCCGGAATCTTGTAACCGCAGCAGCAGAACGTCGTGTGCCTTCCGTACCATACCAACGCCATGTCACCCTGGAAAGAGGCAGCAACATCACGTGACGAGGGAGGCATGCCGCGAAGCATTCGATCGGAGATAATGTGTTTTGGACGAATTAGCTGTTTGCAGTAATAGAGTGCAGAGTTTTGGGATGCTGGAAAAATGCTGTTTATGGTACATCCATGCATATATAATGCGCACTTGTTTCGCTCTTAAACGCGTTAATAATAATATAAATAAACTTCGAAAAGTTATGACATACAGAAAAAACCAATAATAATAACAATATAAATAACCCTGGTTTATATTATTATTATTTGTTATTTTTCTTTACATTCATCTTGAAAGTAAGGTGTAAAATATCAGCTAATGAGTTTAATCTGTGGTGCCATTTTTAAATTGGTATTTAAAAAAAAAATATTTTACTTAAATTATTAGTGATTACTGCGGGTTAATGACTGGATCCCTCATTAAAATATTTTTCTGTGTCGACAGTCATAACTGATGCCCTCGGGTGGCTAAAAATTGTGCCATTGTGGTGACCTGTTAAACGATTAAAAGGCCCTCGAGACGTGACGGGGGTGGAGTGCTTTTAAGGATTGAAAGGAGGGAATTTATCATAAACATCGTGGCAATATTACCCCCCTATAAAACTTACGATGACGTACCTTTTAAAAAATCCCTACAGAGGGAAGTTTCCCTGTTAGAATCGTAGTAATTTGAGAATCCTTTGATGAAGTAGAGGATCGGGATGGATAAGGGAAAGGTTTTTAATTAATTAATAAGGTAGATCTTTGAATACGTTCAAAACAGATTAACACCGTCATCGCATAAAAAAAATATCGTATTGACCTTCTAAACGATTAAAGGGCCTTCGAGACTTGATGGGGTGGAGTGCTTTTAAGGGTCGTGACGAGGAAACTTGTCATAAATATTGTGGCAATAGCCCTATAAAACCTGCGATGACATCCCTCTTTAAAGAACCCCTACAGAGGAAAGTTACCCTGAATTTTAACAGGAAATAATAATGGAGAATCTCAATTAAGAGAAGGGTTTAAGGAAAAATACTTAAGTTATTGTCCATATTGATCTGTTAAATGATTAAAAGGACAAGGATGAGGTGTTCTTAAAGGTTTAAAACGTCATAAAAATCCTTATAATGGCACCCCTTTTAAAAAATCCCTATAGAGGGAAACTTTTTTATAATCAAAATTTATCAGTGAAGAGGGGGATGAGTATAGATAGAGGGAAAGAGGGATTTTAAATTAATTAATAAAGAGGGAAAAACACTTAAATCATGGAATAAATTCCAATCAAATTAGCACTATTGTCATTCAAAAATTGTTTTAGTTAAACAGTTTTCGATCAATTTTAATCAGAAAATGGACGGTTGGAGCTGAATAAATACTTTACAATTCCCTTAACTACATCTGAATAATTAAATACAATAACGTATCTGCGCAGCTATCTGCATCAAGACAAGAGGAGAAGCATCGGATCGATGAGGATGAGCCGAGAATGCTGCACAACTGGTGGTCCCTATCAGCATTCTCTCCCCTTTATTAAAGTGTTTTCCATTTAAATATACGTTTTGATCTGTCCCAAAGCTAATAGCGTAACAATTTTACTACTAGAATAATAAATATCAAGTGAAATTTGTTATGCACCTAAGCTGTTATAAATCCAAGTATTTACCTCGCAGACAGGATGTTGAAGAGGTGGAGAAAAAAAAAAAGAAGAAGAAGAAGAGCAGGAGGAGGAGGGGGAGGAGGGAAAAAATTAAAGGAAAAAATGAGTTTAGCCTTCATCTCCTCTCTTGTGTTTGTGCTACTACAGCTACAAATTGATGTTTTTCGCTAGCAAATAATTAATTAGAGTCGCGCCGGAAAACCGTCTGTCGCATCAATAATTTTACTACTGTAATAGTATAATTAAAGGAGCATGAAACACGTAATTGTTTTACAGTAATAACTGATTTATGACGTTACTTAATCAGTACACCTTAAAAAAAAAACATATATATATATATATATACATATATAATAATATACATAAAGGAATTCTAGATTTATTATGCTATTATAGATACAAACTAAATCATTTTCGAGGTAGTAATTATTAATGATTTATCCCAACTTTCTAAATAATTAAATGTGATTTATGGTAATAATTAAATCAACTGCTTTATATTATTTACTGTTAAGTTATCGAAGGATTTTAATGCTGTTATAGTAACAAAAGTAATGGTTATTTTTCGTTTAAATTTCGATCATTTTTAATGGGGTTTAGTTACGTTTAAATGATGTTAATGCAGTAAAAAGGTTACTGTAATTTCTTTACCGTTACAGTAAATAAACAACAGCATTATTTATATTGAGTTTAATTATGTTTATATGCTGTTAGTGTAGTAATAGCTGTTACAGTAAGATGAAATTCAGCCGGAATTTTACGGATTTTAATGGGTTTAATTACGTTTAAATGCTGTTATTGTAGTAAAAAAAAATGTTACTGTTACAGTAAAGCTAGATTTTTATTGATTTTA
Source organism: Centruroides vittatus (assembly GCF_030686945.1). NCBI lineage: Eukaryota > Metazoa > Arthropoda > Arachnida > Scorpiones > Buthidae > Centruroides > Centruroides vittatus. Next base: position 677,727 of record NW_027122045.1, read on the forward strand.
ATGAGTTTAATTATGTTTAAATGCCGTTAATACAGTAAAAATATTACTGTAATTGCTTTACTATTATACGGTAACATAAAGATCAGCAGGAATTTTATGGATTTTATCCACAGTCCCGAGGTGAAAATTATTTTCCTGATTCTTCGATCGAAAGAATTTTGTTTACGCTTCAGATGAATTTTATGATGCTATTATAGATATAAAATGAATAATTTAATAAATTAATTCTGCTCCATATGAAGCCAGTAACATAATTTAATCCTGAGATAGCAAACATTAGACGGAGGAAGTATTCAAATTAATGTTTCTTCTACTTAATTCTTCTTCCTTTATTTATTTATTACTTTTTCCCTCCTAGAAAAATTACTCTAAAAATTGCAATTAATAATTAAATAAGGTTTACTATTACAGTAATAAAGCTACTATTAAATTTAAGCTTTGGTGTATGATGCTGATAATGCTTTTATACTATTACTCTACGGTAATTTATGATCTTGTTTGGTTGTAACTGAACTGGAAATTACTAATAATGCTACTATAACAACAATTACGGTAATAAAACCTACATTAATAGTAAAAAAAAAAAACTACATTATTCTTTCATTATATGCTATATTTAACTCATAATTACTGCTTTTGTAGGGCCTTGTTATGAGGCCTCGAGTGATAAATCTATAGTTAAGGCCTCATATTTTTTAATGTATCATTAATTGTTAAAAGGGAAGAAATTCCACCGAATGTTTACATTATTTAATTATTTTACTGTAGTATTTAGCGTAACATACTACACACTACTACTATTGTACTGTACGTATAATAGTAACATTATTATTATATTTTCAAAGCATTAATTGAGTTATTATAGTAACATATATTTGCACTAGGTTACTATATTAAAGTACTACTACAGTAGTATATGTGTGTTATGTTACTGTAAGAGTATACTGTTATAACTTTTTTATTGTTATGCATATTTATAAGGTGTTATAACACTACAGCAGCGTGTTACATGGTGTTATATGTTATAATATAACGGTTATAACAGAAATTATACAGCAGCAGCGGCGTAACTACATCAACAGTAATTAATTATTCACGGTTATAACCGTTACACAAAGCGATTTATAACACACATACGTATACGTAAACGAAAGAATTCTACTGTTTAATGGCGTTTTAGCGCACATTTTTACAAGGAATAAGCGTTAAAATTTAATCCTCATCACATAATTTTGCGGTAATTTTACAGCAACAAATTCAATGTTCCTAAACTAGAATGCAACCGATCGATAACTAGGGAATGAAGACGTCATTTACTGAGGGGTAATTGATGTAGTTGTTCACAGATGGCATTAGCGAATGTTTGCTTAATCTTTAATTTCTTTATTAATCACGTGATTCGCTATAGATTCGCTGCCCTCCCCTTTCTCTCTCTCTCTTTCTCTCTTTCTCTCTTGTCTTTTAGTTTGTCTAATCTTTAAGCTAAAAATATTGCTTTGTATAGTGGAACGGTGTCATTAATAAATAATCATACTTCCCCTGTTTCTTCTTCATTTTCTTCTACCTCCCCCTTCTTCTTTTGCTACTGCTGTACTTCCATTTATTTTCATATCTGTTTAGTATATCGTCCATTCTGGTAATGTGTTGTATGAAGGTTTCTACCATAAACCATCCCCCCCTCTTCCAACCTGTACTTCGAATATCGTTTAATCATTCGAAGATATCTTCTTAAAAGCTTAGTTTCTTTATAGAAATAATATAGTTTCCTTGTATTTTTTCCCCTCCCCTTCAACTTAGTTTCCTCATTAGTTTCCTCATCTGTTTTTGTAGGGAAATGCATCTATTACCCTACAAAAACAGATAAGTAAGTGACTTTTCTCAGGTTTAATACGGATTTTTTTTAATTGTCGTACATACAGGGCCTCGTGTAGGCCTCTCTTTTTGGGGTCTCAAACACTTACTTCAGTATAAGTTGTAAAAGAATGGTTTTACGTTATATAAACGTATACCCAACAAGTCTACTCTTATCTAGGGCCTCATTTTGCCGGTTTCATAGCCTTTAGTGACGTTTAATGCTAAGATTTTTGTTATCCTACATGTTATTCTGTCTTGTTTAGTGAGGTTATACGATATATTAAATATTTATATTATATAAAAGGGGCCTTGCAAGGCCAACTTAGTTTCCTTATTAGTTTATTCATCCACTTTTTTAAATACACTAAAGTGACTTTCCATATTGATTTTTTATGTTTAATATTGGGTGTTTGCTACTTTGCTACTAGAAGTATGCATCAATTTTTATTTAGGGCCTCATACTTTTAGGGGCTTCAGACACGTAGCAATCAATATTCGGTTTTGGTTAAATATTCCTTGTACATGTACAGTACAATATTAAACAAGTTGTCATAGAATATCGATTATGTACAAGAGACCTTGAGAGCCCAGATTTAACTAGGGCCTCGTTGCCAATTTCTTTAAATGACTTTCCACATTTTTTTTTTTTTTTCTTTCTTTCCTTTTGGTTAGGCCTACTGTGCATCAGCGTAAGTTATAAGTGTAACAACTTGAGTTTTTGTCTAAGGCCTTGTTTGAGGCCTTTTTTATGGTCCTCAAACTCGTACAAATCAGCATTGCTACTCGGTTTTATTACGGTATACCTTGTACAGTACGTCAAGTAATACGTGACAGGGCCTCTCAGATTTCAAAAATTAAGTCAGATCCACTTACTTTTTGAGGCCTCTAGTGTACTAAAGCACCAGAAAAACGATTAAAATTATAATTTTTAAATAAAATACTTCACAAAATGAAACATTTTATTCCTAAATACACAGGAACTACACGAAATAAATAATATATAACAAATATTTTTGAGGTCCCAGCCAATTGCCCCTGCCACGTCTCGGACCTTAATGATAGATCCTGCTGTAATAATGGTTTTACATTGCATGAGATTACAGAAAGGGCCACGGTGGAGCGTTATCCTGTGGGCAAAAAGGACAATTGTTTAGGGCCCCCACCAACAGAAGGCCCCAAACCAATCTTATATAGAAAAATTTCCTCGAAAGAAAAATATCTCAAGTTAACACCGTACACGGGGATTTTTCTGGGCCCCGTGATGCCATAACGTGCCACTTCATGCCTAGGGCCTAGCACAAACTACATCTTAATGATCCTAATTTGAATATATTAATAAATTATACTTTCTTTTTTAATTAAATAAGTTATAATATAACTTATTTATTTAATAGAAACCAAAGAAACCAACGGATGAAGGGCCTGGACGAAATTCAATAACCGTTTTTATTATTTATAAACAATTGATAAGAATATAAAAAATGTACGAAAATAATAAAATTTATAATTTATTTTTTTTAATAATTTTATCAAATACATTTTTTATTCAATTGACTTTACTCCATCCCCGGATCCTCTGATGATCCCGTTTTATCCTATTGATTTTTTCTATGGGACACAATGGGCTTTATTATGTTATGTATATTATTATAATTAATTTATGTTTACTTTCGTGTAAAAATAGAAACATTTGACAAGAAATCCAATTGATTTAATTAGATGAAATGTTATTGTTTCATATCTATAATGCATTTGTCTTTCGTTGAATTTTTTAGAGTCACCTCCGGATATTTATTCAATTCGCTTTAAAGCTTATTTAATTTTGTTTTTCTGTTTTCTTTTGTCCATTTTATTTTTTTTCCGTTGCCATTTTCTTCTTATTTCTTCATAAATTCTTAAATATTGGCTTCTTATTATGCGTATATTAAGTCATTTTAGGTTAATGTTACCTTAGGTAGCCAAACTGGCGGCTCGTCTCTAACTCCAGCAAGGAAACAGTGGGACGCACGTTCTAACCTAACCTAACCTATTCTAATAAACTACCGTTATTATTAGCAACCAAATTATTAGGTTAGGTTAGGTTAGGTTAGAACGTGCGTCCTACTGTTTCCTTGCTGAGACGAGCCGCCATTTTGAGCTAAATTGAGCTAAGTAAATTAGATACAAGATATTAATGTCTGTAAGTCTAGCGATGACCTGTTTACATATCTTTCAATACAACTATATTTACTTTTTCTTACGATAAGATGACATGAAAACCTAAATATCAGTTAAATCGATAAAGTGTGCTAAATTCCTGTTGTCAACTAAAGATGAATTTCCTGTAATGCAGAAATTAAGATTTTGTATCACTTGAAGAGCAGATTCATTAGATAATTGTCCAACCGAAGTTTGGAGGATTCATCTTGTGGATCCTCCAAACTTCGGCTGAAGACACTTGTCCATGGGTTGATCCATTCTCCCTAGTCAACTCCACAGTGGCAAAACACTACTATAATGAAAAATTAAGTAGTTAGGTTATATTAACCGCATCTATTGCAAGTTAGGCAAACACGGGCAATACAATCCAAATCTAAATATTAGATGCTGGACGTCAAACATATATAACGGTAACATAATTGACGATGCATTATGCACCACGAGTTAGAGTACAGAATGACTAAGACAGTAAAGGATCTTGTTCTGAGTAACTCGGATTTGAGTTCCTTTCGAACCTTCAGAAAGTTTTAATGGGTACATATTGAATCCCGTTACGTCATTACTCTCATTACCCAAATGACGTAATGAGATCCAATATATCCAGGACAAATGGACTTAGTCAGGCCAAATCTAAGAGGGTCTCATTTCTTGTATTGCTTTGGACACAATAAATTTTTATCGTGTGCTGAAATTCTGACTCAGATGAATTTTAGAACAGAATAGAGCTGCAGCCGCTCTGCAGGAGAAAATGCAGTGAAGCAATTTATTTAAACATAATTGTGATTCTTGACAAGAAATACCTTAATGCTGTCCGGGTTAATCATGTGAATGAAGTAATAAAAGCATCAGCTTCCCACTACAAAAAACCAAAAATGCGTTGTTACCAAAAAACAACAGCAGATTAAGACCTTCTGGGCTTCTTAGGCACAGAAGATAGCGTGCCTTCTCCACATAATTTTACGATATAAACTAATAACCATGAACTGTAGCTATAGAATTGTTTTTAAATTGTAATATACAATTGGTAAAATTTGTTCGTATTTTGATGCCTGCAAGACCCGGGTCACTAGGCATGTGCCTTGCGTTCCTAGTGGATTACCTTAATCACTCTGGACTCTCTGGAGCATCCGAGATCGAGTGGAAAAACTCGCGGGTTTTAGAGGTGGTACGTCTTCCCCTCATCATTTGGTTGCAATAGCGTATAGAGGGGGAGACAAGGGGGTCTATCATGCCCCGGGAGCCCCTGCGAGTGGCGCCCGGGACATGAAAGTAATAGCAACTATTCTTAAGATATTATAGATATTTTAAGGTAGGTATTACATTTTATTATTATTTGTATTATATTTTTATTACGAGTAAATTCCATGTATTATATTACTACGTGTTTCTGGAGGGAGAGGGGGCGCCAATAAAGTGTCGTGCTCCGGGCGCCAGTTATGTTCGCTACGTCACTGTCCGGCTGTCCCATTGTGAGTCTGGTCGAACCCACAATGGGCTTCCCAGAAAAGCCATTTTAGTGCCCGCATATGGAAAAGAGTTATAATTAGATAATTATAACGAAAACAATTAATTTTAAAAATTAACTAATATAAATTTTACTACAATATACAAAATATTGCCAAAATAATAAAATATTAATAACATAAAAATTTAATTATAATTAATAAGTTACATTTAATTACATAATATTCTTAAATATTAAAAATATTAATTAAAATTATTAGTTCCAAAAATATTTTCGTATAAGTAGGATGGCGCTGGTTGACGTTGTTTAGATTTTTACACGCTTTTCCTTTTCTTTTTTCTCGGTTATTTTTATTTCGTAAGAAAAAATGGACACTCCGTTGAATCTGGTAAAGTATTCTTTTTTCTTTTTCGGTTTAGTCCATATTAATTCGAATATTAATGCATAGATTATTTATTTATGTATTGCATTTAATTAGAATTTGAATAAAATACGGTTGTAACTAAGCCTTAAACCTTTGACATATTATGGATTCGGCGTATTTAAATGCTTTCTTATAAGAAATTTTAATGAGATTATACTTAAAAAGTAATTTTGTAAGAGAAATAATTTAAAATAATGTTTTTTTATTCCATATTTGCTTTTGTTTCTTCGTGAAATAAGGGCTCAATTCAAGCTCCAAATGAGACGGTTGGGACCTTAACAGAGCTGTAGAGCATACCGGTAGGGGCAAAAAAGTCAAAGGAACCGCACCTCTGCGTGTGACCGTTTGCCGGATACGGCCCTCTGAAATCTGCGTATTTCCAGGTCATGTGCGATTGCGAGTCGCTTCACTCTGCAATTGCATTTAACTATTTAGCCAGCTATTTTATGTGGTTTTGAGTAGCGCACCTAGACTGTGGAGTATTTGATATTATATAGTTTTAGAGGGATGCTGAGGTGCGAGTGATAGCCAGTGTGAATGACTGTGTAGAGTGTTGTTCGATGGACAGCCTTGACTGACACGGAGTGTAGAGAATCGGCAGTAGTGGTTGACCTTTGGTACTGAATATCTCTCTAAGTTCTGTATGTACGATATGGCTACTTTGACATTTTTGCTCCTACAGGGGGTGTACAATTCTGGGTGGGTGGGAAACCCTTCATTCATTGTTCACATCTTATTGGTAAAATTGCAGTTCTGAATTAGAGATTTGGAACCCCTCTCCAAATTCTAGGTCTCCTGGATGACTAAAATAATCAAAGGAATCATGTCTCTAAATGTCATCCTCAGCAAGGTATTTGTTGTGGCCTAACAGTGTGTGCAGCATGACTCTACTTTCCTGAAGTCTGTGCAATGTAGTTTCTTGTGTTCTATGAGCTTTTAGTCATCTCTAGTAAAGTCAGAAGCAGTTGAGTTTTAGCATTGTTTTGAGAAATAGTTCTGGAGTTTTAAATTTTACCCCATTTTTGAGGGTCCTCAAAATTCCAGATAGGCTGATTTCGGGGATTATATCTATATGAAGGATTACATATAGTCCTTGGTTCCTTTGACTTCTTTTACTTCTATGGACATGGTCTACAGTTCTGAAAAGGTAGAGCTGTATTTGTATCAAATCGTTCTGAAATACATAGGAATCATTGCAAGAGCTTCTCATACCTGAATTTTACACAATGCCTGAGACTCTGCATCAGTACCTAGATTTTTATTTCACCAATTTGTTGTCTTAAAGGCAATTTGGAGTTTTAATGAAGTATCCCTCTTCATGATTAATATTTTATCTAAATATATCAATAGAAACTGGTAATGCACTCATGAAAAAATTCAGTATTCCTTAAAACTAAGCAAAAAAAGATTTAATGAACTAACTTTTTCAGTCTTTTTAAGGCTATAGACACAGTATGATATTTTATCTCAGAGCATTTTATTTCTTGGCCTAATTCCATTGCAATATGTGGGAGTGCAATGGAGACAAAAAGTTGCAGTGATGGCACCAGTTTGGTAATGAAACGTGCTCTTGTCTTATGTGTTTATGTGAGAGTATGCACATTGTGATCTTTTTGTCACCACACCAAATGTTGCGGCATAGCTGATGTTTAAGGAGCAAGCCACATGTGCCATGAAAGACAAAAGATGCCATGAATGATAGTTTTTGTCAATAATGACATTTTTGTTTTTTATAAAATACAAAAATCACTTTGTATTTTATAGAACTAGATGTAATAATTTGTTGAAACTATTGACGTTCATTCAAAAATCAGAAAAAAAAAATTTTATAGGATGTTTGTAGCTCTCTGTATAAATTTTCTTTTTAATGGATAGTCTAGTAATATTGTATGTACTCAGTAGGTCCTTTTTCTTCTTAGTTTTCTATGGCATTTCTTTGGATTCTACTTCTACTAGATCCACACCAAAAATGATGATGTTTTGTCTCAATATGCTTAGCCAATACAACAAAACATTTTATTGCTCAGTGTGCCCAGATAACCAACCAAATGTCGCTAAGACAAAATATTGCAGTGTGTCTATAGCTTAAAAGTTCTTCAGATTGAGTGAATAAAAGCTCTAATATAATTGAATTTGAACAGAGTTAACTGTGCATCTTGGCAATTTTGTATGATTCATAACTCTGTTTGAATTCCATTCTCTTAGAGCTTTGACTGATTCAACCTAAAGAAAACTTTTTTAAAATGTTGAAAACATTAGTTTATTAAATTATCTCTGTTGGTTTTAAAGTGTATTGAACACTTTCAATATTTTACCCATTTCTTTTGCCTCCTAAGCTTCATAGAGCATACTCTGTAGGAAGGCTTCTCAACTGATGTTCCCATCATATTAAACCATAAATAAATTTAGATTTGAGAAACTTCTATGTATTAAATATATTAAATTATTTAAAGATAAATTATAATAAATTGTATAAAGTAAATAATAATGAGTTTTTCAAAAATTTAGTTGCCAGAATGTGATGATCTGGCAACAATGCTTAGTTATTGCCAGATTATTGCAATTATCAGTTTGCAAACTGACACATTAGAAAATATAGATTCTTGTTAAAATAAATGTTGGAATATGAAGGACATGCAATATATAATAAACAATTTTATAAAATGCTATAATAATAATAATCATCCCATGAAAATTGAATGAAATAAATGATAGAAATTGATGAGAAATAAATGAGGTGCAATCTTACATTATCAAAGTGTTGCCCTTCCTTTCTACATCGTCAGCAATCATCAGATAAAAATATATCCTCCTCTTCTCATAAAATATTGACATAATACTTGAATGGTTCCTAAGTATAGCAAAAAGTTCTACTGACATAATTTAACAGATAAGATTTTATTACTACCAGTACTGTTGATACACAAGTTATAGTTTGTCTCTACATAAATGAAAAATCAAAATGGCATATTTGGTATAGACACATGAAATGCACATGTTCTTGTGTGATGTCACTGTATTCTATAAGTTAATGCACTAAACGTGTTCTGTACTAAACAAGTTATTCCAAACAAGATGGTAGAATGTGATTTGTATAATATAATATTTAGTAAATGTTTCAAAATTTCAGAATAAGATTGTAAAAAGACTCAACAATATTAATTAAAATGATCTATCTTTTAAATTTTTTTGCAGTTGTGGAATCGAAATACACTGTCACTGTAGTGTTCTCAATTTCTGTTGACAGTTATTTTAATGGACGAATTTATTTTGATGCAGTTTGTTCCGCTGCATGAGTAGTCATTTGGTGTATTAACGAATGACACAAGGAAGCTTGCACTAGTGATGATGAACAAAGGTGTGTAATATGCATTGGCAATGACAAACATGAGGTGCATGAATAATGGGGTTAGTGCATATGGTTATCAACAGTAATCTCTTGAAGATATTCTGCTTCAAAACACTCTATTCTATCTAGTTTTGACAGCGATATTTAAAAGTTTATTTCCTGTTTTGTAGAAGGAATTTTATAATGTTTGTATTATACTGGGCAATCAAATGAAAATTTACCTGTGAGGAATAGATTTGACAATGCTGGGAGTTGATATCTGACTGAATTGTTGTATTGACCATAATAGTGGTTTATATACACTGCTGGCCATTAAAAATGCTACACCAGGAAGGAAAGCAAATAGCAGAATCATATTTATTGTACACATACAGTATAATGGAAAGAAGACATGAATAAACTGACAGATAATTTTGAGGTTCAGAACATGCAGAAGTAAGTACTCAGAGCAGCTGCCTCTGGCAGCAATAACAGCTGTAATCTGGCTGGGCATCAAGTCAAACAGAGTTTGGATGGCTTGTATGGGCACAGCATCTGTGTGTCTTCAATTCTATTCCAGATTTATCTGTTGTACTAGCTGGTGAGTGGTGGTGTGCCAGTTTTTTGGCAACCATTGGACCAGATATTCTAAATTGGTGACAGATCTGGAGAACGTGCTGACCAGGGCAACAGTCAAACATTCTTTGTATTTAGGAAGGTCAGGACAGAATGGTCAGGACAATGCCTGTTGAAAGGTAGTGTAACAAAGGCCTTGAAGATAGGACACAGCAACGAGCCCTAACAGATTCGAAATGTAACAGTGGCTGTCCAAGTTACCATCTATGCAAACAAGAGGTGACCAGGATATGTACCCAATGACACCCCCTATCATCACTTTAGGTGCTGGATTTGTATAATGATGATGAATGCAAACTGGCAATGATTGTTTCCCTCAATACCTTCACACAAGGATTCGGCTATCATGATGCTGTATGCATAATCAAGCTTTGTCTGAAAAGACAACATGATGCCACTCCTACATCCATATTTGTTAATTAATGACTTGAAACCATGTCGTGCTTGATTCTTGTTGACTATGAACACAATATAGTGCTTACGATGATCACTTGGCTTTTCTTCTCCCTGTTATTTAGTTGAAGAAAAGCCAAGTGATTGTCGTAAGCACTATATTGTGTTTGTAGTCAACATCCATATTTGTTGTTGAACGTTCTATTGTAGGTGTGCCTGTCTCTGTAGCAGTTTCACGGAAAGCCACAGCAATGGTTGCCGTGCCAATAATCTGTGGTAATACAGATATCATCACACTGTGAGGACACATGATGTTCTGAAAACAACCTAAGTTCCTGACTCAGGGTACACGATGTGGATGTACAATCCTGCAAAGGTCATGTGGACAAGATGTCTGTCTTCTCGGGCGTTATTAACCGGTGGCCGCTGAGATTTCACATGGAGTTCTGTGTGACCCTCCTGGACCCATCGATTCCATATTCTCGTGACAGTCATGGGATCACAATTGATGCAAGTAGAAATAGTGTGGAACAATAAACTGCAGTCTTGGTAGGCTACAATTCTTCTTTAATCAAACTTTGACATATTCTGGTAGGCATTCCTCTTTGTTTCATGAGGCTTAACAAAACCTTTATAGAAGCAACCAATGTGTGAATTGTGATTTCCATATGAGAAACCAGCTTTACAATCATTCTTTTTATACAGACTCTAGGTAACTTTACTCCTATCTGCTTTGCATGCATGCATTGAAATCGAATGCTAATCATTTGCATAACCCAGTAGCCTATGTATTTTCATTGCAAATTTCATGTTTGTTGCATGCTGCCTTCATGGTGTACCAATTTTAATGGCCAGTGTTGTATTTATTTACAAATGCTTAGTTCCAAATGTTTTTCATTGAGTCTTCAGTAAATGTTCAAGCTTTGAGTGTTGCTTGTAACTTGCAGCAAGATAGTAACAAGCATTGTCAGCTTATGGAGCTGCAAATAAATATTTTTATTTGATTATTCTATATGTAATTTTGTTCTAATGTATTATGTAACTTTAACTCTAAGAGAAAACATAAGTGCTACAAATTTTAGAAGTACAAAGCAAAGAAGTTTAGGGAAGTAGTCTTTATGCTAAATATACATTGTTTTTAGTCTTCCTTTATAAAGAGAGAGAAATACTATTAGGATGCTGTCTGTTCCAATGTTTTTGATTTTAAATTTTTTATAGCAGTTTTCAAATTTTGGAGGATCATATCTTTAGAAGTATTTCTATTGAATCTATTGTTCATTTTGGTTCATATTGGATGGTTTACGACAGTAGGGATGCCAATGATGTCCAATTAGAGAGAAAATTTTTCTGTTTAATGAAATTTTATGATAATAAATTATTGTTTTTCTTATTTACAGGGTTCCTACAAACTGTGAAAGTCAGGAAAAATAGGGATTTTCATTAGTGTTTGTCAGGGAATTTGTTAAAAATTGTCAAAAAGTCAGGGAATTTGTTTCTTTGGTTTCCTTGTTGATTTTGTTTTCTGACAATATGGCTGACCAAGTGTAGCTGTCTGCGGGCAGCAGAAGTGGTACTGTACAATGCAACTTATGAAAAGGGGGTGCAGAATATTTTCAGGATTGAAAATTTCATCGAAACATACACAAAACTTTCCCAAAATTATAGTGCACAAAACATACAAGCGTACAACAATATCAATTGTTATTTTTAAATTTTAAAATACTTTTAGATTTCAAAACTGCTGTATTAATTATGCAGTACAGTGAGTGATTGGTTAATGAACAGTTTGGACTGCGAACAAATTGGACAACGAACACTTTTGCCATTTTTTGAACACTGGGAGTTTGGTCGTGGGTTTGTGCCTGGCCAGGACAGGCTGACCATTTAGAGTTTGCTGGGTTTTTTCCACGTCTGTAATGCCTGAATAGGGACCAGTTACCCTTAAAAAGACCTCCTAGAAGGCATCTCCCCTAGGCAGATCGCCTAAGTGTTTTGTTGCTGTAAATTAATAAACAAACAAACGAACACTTTTGCGAAAGATTTTTATGTTTGGACAACGAACACTTCACAGAACAAACACAAAAAGAAGCGACATAAAATAATGAATACCGATTGGTTTTTCCCTTGTCTTCAGGTAAAAATTCTAAACGTTTTGAAGCATGAATGATGTTGACATCGACGCTCAACCCGATACTGTTTGGATAGTATTCCCCTCAAACTTTGAAACAGTCTATTGTAATTCCTGCTTTTTGTTTACCTTTCTGACAAATACTTTTTTTATAGTCTTTGTGAGACTGTCGAGCACGGGCACTCATTAAGTTTTGCGCCAGTTTTTATTTTTTAAAGGTGAGAGTTTAACTGTCCTACCTGATATTCATTAACGTTTTAACACCAAAATTTCGAATTTCATTTGGAATTTATTCATTCGAATTCCTCATATCTACATAATTCTTTGGTGTGCTAGTTGATTTCTGTTCTCTGAATTTTTGTGAGTGGTTTTCTGAACTTTTTATTTCAAAAAGAAATTGATAATATTATGGAGCCTAAAAAGAGTGTCAAGAATCCTACTCACTATAGAAACAAAGCAAGAAATAATAGCCAAGATAGAGAGTGGACAGGCAGTATGGCTTGAACAGGTCTATAGTAGGCATAATCTTAGCTAAGAAAGATATAATCAAGAAGACTCAATGAGCTAAACGAGTAATGAAAATCACATCTGAGAAACAAAGATGTGCCATCCATGAAAAAATGGAGAGATTGATTTTGATTTGAATAAACGAAAGGGAAATGAAAAGTGATGTAACTAGTATGACTATCATTCAAGAGAAAGCCAGAGAAATTTTTGAAGAACTGAAGAAACAAACTCTACATTTGTCACATGAGGAGATAGAATTCAAGGCTACCACTGGATGGTTTGCAAAGTTTAGAAGGAGATCTGGCATTAAACATCTGGTAATTCACAGTGAGTATGCTAGTGCAGATAAAGAAGAAGCTGAGAAGTTTTGTCTCAAATTTGAAGAAGTATTAAAAAAGAAGAATATTGTCCACAACAAATTTTCAATTGTGATGAAAGCAGTGTCCCTCCTGCATTCAGGGAGATGGAGATGATGTCCCTGAAATTATGGATGAAATTGTGACAACTGCTAGAGATCTGGAATTGAAGAAGATGACATTGAAGAGCTCATAATGGAACCTGAAACTGATCTGACAACAGAATGATGACAAGAACTCTTGAATGAAGAACACCAAGAAACTCGGCGAGACATGTTTTCGTCTAAAAAAAAAGAAGGAAAATGAAAGAGGATCAATGCCGACATCTGCTATTAAAGATCTTTCAAAGAAGTGGGAGGATGTCGGAACAATGGTCTTAGAATGGCATCCAAATCAGGTTGAGGTTAATAGGCTTGGAGATCTCTACGACGATATTACTATTAATTACTTCCAAAAAAATCCCGAAGAAGAGAGATAAGCAATCGACATTGGACAGATTCTTTAACATCCCACAAATGGAAAAACAACATGACTGATAAAAATGCAAGACTGTGTATATATGTATTTTTATTATTACATATAAATAAACATAGTAAGAAAGTATATAATTTTTTATTTATTTTTTGGGTCTTCAGAATGAATTAATCAAATTAACATAAAATCTATGGTAAATTGATAATCGGGTAACGAACAATTAGATAGCGAACACAGTGTTGGAATGGATTATGTTCACTAACTAATCACTTACTGTATTATAAGTTAGAGAGGAAAAAGAGGAATTAGTATTATCATTCTTCATTTTAATACTTTTGATTGCATAATAAAAAAACAATTTCTGAAACTTATTTCCCAGTTAATTAATATTTTATAAAGTTTGGAAGATTTATTAAGGGACAGATTTAATAAATTTATACTTTTGTACGTCGATTATACAGACTTTTTTAAATAATAATTAATGGTTTTTTTTTCTTATTTTTCAAAGCCACGAAATTTTAGTATGAGTTAATAACAGGATAAATTATTTTTATTTAATAAAACATTTTAGTTTTATGTAGAGAAGACATGCCATAATTCTGTCTTTCTTATTTTATTTTTAATTTTACTAATTCATCAATTGTAAAAATATATAACTGTTAATTAGAAAAAATAACCAGTTAAAAAGTTGGAGAATCGTGCAAAATAAGTCAAGTGATGTTTTATTTTGTTAATGTGCCATACCGTAAAGGATGTGAGGTTAGGGAATTTGTACACAGTTGGTCAGGAAAAGTCGTGGAATTTAAAACAAAAATTTGAGTAGGAACCCTGTATTTAACACTCCTACTAAAACTGAATAAATTGGTAAGTTTGAATATATAACATTACTCAAACTTCAGCATACAGTGATCAGTTTGTAAAGAAAAACACTTTTTTTTTTACTTTTTAAAAACTCTTTATTGATCAATGCCTTGGCACCGCTAGGCATAGCCAAGGAAATAGTACATAAAGGTTACATATTCAACATAAACATTTGATGTTACAGATTTACAAAAAGAAATATGTGATGTACTTATATACATATTAACAAATCAACACAAGCAGCAGAGAACAATATGTACAGACACTAAAGGCTACCTGCCAGTAGTGGAGGAAAAAGTTGGGTTGAAAACCCTTGTAGACAATGCCCACGACAGCATTTTAACAGTTAGAACAGCCACAGGCGATACAATAAAGCCAATTAGGATAACAGTACTAATGCATAAGACATATAACAAAACAATGAAGTAGCTAAGATACAGTTAAACCACAAAACCAGGATGAGGCTAAGTCACAGTAGTTCTCCTAAAGTATGTTTTGATAAGATCCTTGGTAGCTTGGAACAAATTATCATCCTGAATCAGTACACTGAGGTTGGGCGGCCAGCCAGAGTCACAGGGCAACAAAGCAGTAACTCGTGTCCGCATGTCATCTAACATAGGGCACTCCAAAAGGTAGTGACGAGCACCATCAGGAACACCGCACGTAGTACAGTTTTGCTGATTGGATAACCTGAACCTGTGTAGATACTGATAAAACTTGCCATGCCCTGTGAAGAATTGGGTAAGGCAGTGCTCAATGTTTCTCTTAACAGAAGTAGAGACCAAAGGAAAAAAATTCCTCGTTATGTAAAGAAAAACAAACATTTTCAGTGGTCTTAAGCCAACATGATTTGTGGTCTTGGTGAGTGGCATTTTAGAGCTGAAATAAAGCTTTCCAAGTCTGCGCCTGGGAGTAGCTGCCCTTATAGTTGATGGCAGAGTCCAGAGTCTTGGATCGGCTCAGTTCTGGTCAATATTCAAAGATTTTTGTAAATTGAGGTGGTCTCAATCCTATCCATTTTGATTTATCAGGACTTACATATGTTTTGCTAGAATTGATTGTCATTATTTCTATCATTTTAATATATTAACCTTTATTACTTTTAATAATTCTGTCAATCTAAAATTTGTTTATAGTCGTATATTGTTATGCTTAATTCTCAAGTAGGTTTTATTTGAATATTCTCAGTGTATTAAACTGAAAATAGCAGGTATTTGTTGTTACAGATGCAATTTAATTTAAAAAATGGGCTTTGCTGCAACACACTCCATTTCATCTCAACTTCTGCTCTCGTCTAAATTTGCAGCTCAGCTCACAGCTTGCCTGTCAAGACCTTAGCTCACTTCAATATTTCCAAATAGCTTAGCTTTGACAAACTTTAGTAGCTATGTTGTATTATTTTTGTATCTAAGATGGTAATGCCGTCTTATAAGAATTGATTGATCAGTTGATTTGTTGCCAACCTGAAATTTTTTTGTTATAGATGGATGTGATCTAACCACTCAATTATATTGGGCAAATTTAGTAGCCAACTTGCCGACAAATTTACTCACTTCTATTAAACTAGACCAATATAATTACTTAGGCTAGTAAAGGAGCTTGATGATTTATCGAACTGAGCAAGTAAAATTTAAGAGTGGGCTACTTCTGTTGCCATTTATTCGTCCATTTGGTTGTAAGTTTACTCTCTGTCCAGGAATCTTGTTCTGCGTAATCGTGTGCAGCAAGTAACACAGCAAGTAAATAGCGTCTACATCTCGTCTTCTATTTTAACATTTACATAACTGAGATGTTCTATATTCCACAATAATGGATATTGTTTATAAATGACTAAAATATTAATAATAATAATAATATTTCAGTCATAGGACTGCCTTTCAAAAGTAGAATGTTTGTACTGGAATGTTTTTAACTTTGAAACTGTAGAATGCCACGTGGATTAGAATTTATTAAAAAGGTAAAGACTCTACATTATGGTTAGTCAATTGTGATCTTGGTGAGTGACTGAAAGTTTAGAGTTGAAATAAAGCTCTCCAAGTCTGCCTGGGAGTAACTGAGTGGATAAAGCCACTGAACACTTAGTTGGTCCTGGCTTTTCCTGACCAATAGTCTGACCATGTGGACTTTCCCGGATCTTCTTCATGTATGTAACCTCTAAACAGGGACCAGTTTTCCATAGAAAGTTCCTTACAGGAAGCTTCTGCCCTTGGCAGATTGCCCTTGTATTGCATTACCTTAGTTCATCAAATTCCTCTGGAACTCCTTTTGTCTTAACAATTCGATCTTTTACAACGAGCAGCCATAAGCAAAAATGTAATTTTATAATTTTAATTTAAAATTACAAATATAAATAAATTTAAATTATAACAATACTCAAACACCAAAACACTTGCTGAGCTTACTGCTATCTTTAATTTCTAACGTTTTCAACCTAATTTTTATAGGTCATCTTCAGGAAAAATGTATTACATTTCCACATTCGAACATAAAGCTTTCGAATGCTCGCAACATTTAAAATTTTTCGAATCTTTAAAAAATTTTTAACTGTTTAAATAATAAAGGATTAAATAATAAATATTAAACTAACCACAAACAAATTATTAATACACTACTAACCAACAAACATAAAAATAAATAAATAAATATTGCATTGAAAGTAGATTAAACTAGTTAAAGCTTCCATGTCCTTTCTACGGGTTTTTTAATCCCATTTCTTTTTCTATTATGTATTTCCAGGCTGTTGGGAGAGTATTGGCGTCTTTTGCATTTAAACACTTGTCTTCTACCTTACTCTTATATATTTCTACTTTTTCCATCCCTAACACAATCGTCGGGGAATGGACCGCCTTGACTATTCTCACTTCATCCCATTTTATGTTTGCTCCTTCTGTTCGTCCCATGATCGCCAAAATGGTGTTATTATGCCCTTTTTTTACATCATATTTGTGTTCGCTTTATACGCGTTGCCAAATTTCTTCTAGTGACTCCAACATAATCTTTTGTCACTCCTAATTGCTCATTCTCAAAGGGAATTTTATAAACTCCCGCCTTATCTTGCATTCTCATTATGTCCTTATCATTTCTAAGCAATCTGTATATGCTTGGTGCTCTTTTATATATCATTTTTGTATTTTTATATTTACATAACTCTTCCATCACTCCTTCCATTTTCCTGTTGTATGTGAACTTGCTGATCCGATCCTCTCTATTAAATCCTCTGTCTCTATGCTGTTTGTAACTCTTAAGCAATCCTTCTATTACGTTCGCTTTATATCCTAACTGCTTTGCCACTTTTTAAATTCTGCTAATCTCCTTAATTTGATCTTGTACGTTGGTGCAATATACGAACGCCCTTTTAATAAGCGCCGTAAACACTGACATCTTATACTTGAACGGATCATTTGACCATGCTGGTATATATAGTGGCGCAAGCGTGGGTTTTAAATACACTGATGTTTGTATACTGCCCCTTCTAAACCTTATGTTTATGTCCAGAAAATGGAGCTGTGTATGGCTTTTTTGCTCCATCCTTAGCTTTAACCCATGAGGATTGTCATTCATAGCAATAAAAAAATCTTCAATCCTTCGTTCATCCTTCCAAATTATTAATATGTCATCCACATACCTCTTGTACATTATAATGTTCTCTTCATATGATCTTAGGACATCTTTTTCTTGTTGACGCACCACCAACTCGCATAAGAGTCCCAACATGGGACTTCCCATTGGGACACCCTTCTTTTGCTTGTATGTCACCCCATCAAATTCAAAAAATGATTGATAGCACATCAAATCCTCAAGGAAGGAGGTTGTCTTCGACCTTGAAGACAACCTCCTTCCATCATACAAAATTAAACGTTTTTATACAACTTTTGATTTGGTTCATGACAGTAACATTCAGCTGCTGCTAAAATAGCAAGAATTATATCTACACAACTTGTAACTTGAAAATGGATTAGACTCTGAAGATACATTGACAGTTTAAAAATACTTGAGAATAGGGATACAATATTTTCAGGACCAAAATTTACCTGAAAACTATTGCGCACTTGTACACAAAATAATAAAACAATTTTCAAACTAATTAACAATTATTACAGGAAATCCTCATTAGTTTGAAATTCAAGGAACAAAATAATCACAATTTCGAATTATTCAAGATTTACATATTTCTGTACAGTATATCAAATGTTATATAACTGATGTAATTTATTAAGCAAACAGAATATGGCTACTTATACAGAACACTATGTTTGTTAATTAATAATTGATAATAATAATATAAATAAACTGCAGGTAAACAGCATGTGTCCTGTGAGAACCTCATATGATGCCAGATAGGTTTTATAAAAAGTAAAGCAGAATTCATGGAAATGTAGCCCAAATTATTCTTAAAGTTGCCCAAAAAGTAGTAGCCATGAGCTCTACAAATATCTCAATCTTGCAATCCGGAAACCTAGCTGTATTTTATGAAATAAGTGAAGAAAAGGGATAGTCCGTATGTAAGGTGACACCCGAAAATGTGTTACTGTAAAAGCAAAATCATATTGATCAGATTAGAGTCATTCTCGGTCTATTGTTCTTTTATAGTACGGAGGACTTTGATCTAAACAAATGAGTAAATGTACTCGAATCACAGTCCGGATGGAATTTTCACTTTGAATGTCAAAGTAGCCGTATTTCGACTTAAGTAAATTCCTTAACGTGTAAGTCTTTATATCCTCGGCTGGGACTAAAGTGTAGTTACAAACTAAATAACATTTTGAACTATTCAAGTTTGAAATAACGTGGATTTCCTGTACATATGTATGTACTGTATGGCAAAAAACATACTTGGTTTATGGGTTAGTTTATCATATTAAGATTACGATTGTTTTGCCAACTATACATGCGACAAACAATTAGCAACTGACACATACTTCAAGTGGTAACACAGAAATTTTACTTGCATTGCCTTATGGTGGAGTGTCGGATTACCGGACGTGTACTATAGAGACTCTACTGTAATACGAAATGTCTACTCTTGCACAACAGATTTACAGAAAAACAAAAGGAAAACGATGATGTAAAAAATACTTAGGATATTTTGTATTTTTTTGTAAATTTTAATGTCATAAATTCAATATTTATTTCTTCTCTGTTTCCTTTTGTCTCCAAATTAATATTTTCTAATTACAATTACCAGTTGAATTATTATATTTTATATTATACATAATTGAAATAACTTTCTACAGGTTTATAATGATGATAATTAAAACTTATCGATTTCTTTACTCTAGGCTCATCAGCAACAACGAAAAGCCGATTCATTCTTAAAATTGGGAAAATTTGACGAATCGGTAGCTTGTCATCAGAAAGCTACGGGTAAGTTTTAATTCCTAAATTTATAACTTTGAGCCATAATTGCTGTTTATTCGACAGAATAAATAGTAATGTATTAAATTTATTACATTGTGTACAAATAAACTTTCTTCGAGAACTAATAATGTGCGTATAATGATAATCATTGGTGCATTTTGGTAATTTATGTAATCGTAACTAATAAATTTAACCAAGCTCAACTAGATTTACTCCTTAAAAGAATTTTGCCGATTGGGCAGACCTATACATTTCCACTGTTATTCGTACGACCTTTGTTAATCTCAAGAATGGAGTTTAATAGATGAAAATTGAGACCGGTATGGATAGCTTAGGGCTGGACACCTCAATTTAACCTCAGACCTCGAACTTCTGGTCTGGACTGGAAATTGTGTGATTTTTTTTAAAATTAAAAGGCGATTAAAAATTGCAGCCTGACAATGTCACAAGAAATAAATGCTCATTTATGTTATATTAGTTGAAAAATTTTGAATAGCTTAAGAACAAACAGACGTGTGAAAATATTACTTACAGACACAAACCATAACATGACTTTTTAACCAAACTTAATTAAAACTGAGTTACTTTTGGGCTAGAATTAATAAATAAATTTTTCATGTAATAATCTTATTTTAGTCATGATTAAGTTAAATACAAGAAATAACAATCATGTAGTGCAATGGTATTCAAACATTTTAGCAGTGCGACCCCAAGATAATTTTCCGCGACCCCAAATGGGGTTGCGGAAAATTACCTTGGATTGAATACCACTGATGTAGTGGATGCATCAGTTGTTATATGAATTTATATAACAGTATATTCAATTAATTATTTCATCTATGGAGTAAATCTGATCCACTTGCAGAAAGTTAAGTTTGTGCTTCAGTAATCCGAGTATGCTTGTATGCCTGAGTATGCTTGTAGGGAACATCACTGTTGTTTATTACATAATGTTACTGTTTGTTTTTCTGTATACGTAACACATTAATTACAAAAAAGCATTGATAATGTACTGTACATGCCAGTATATCTTAGGCACGTACAGGGTGTCTGAAAAGTTATTTTGCAGTAAAAAAGTTGTAATGACATTAAAGTTATACATACATCATTACGTACAAAATCTTTAATTTATATGCAATACTGTATGGTCAACTAGTAACAAATGGGACCAACATACAGTAGATCCCCCCATAACACAGGTTCATATAACACGGATTCATATAACACGACAAAAAAGTTGTGATTGTGTTTGTATAACATGCTAAAAGAGACTCGTATAACACTAAAATGTCATTGTCGACTCGTGTCACGACAGGATTGGTCGAATCTGGACCAATAGCGGATATTGTATAAACTGTTTAGTTTAAATGAGCAGCGGAGCTACACGGAGCTACTAAAAACCATTTATTATTTAACGGCCGTAAAAATTATATTTTTATTAATGATGTCTCCGAAGTTCAGCGAATTTTTTGCAGAAAAGTAACATATCAGGAAACACGCGCCTGCCGTTCGACGAGCTGCTCCGCGACGAAAACAATCTTAAGCAATGGCGTCGTCGAATGGTGCACTCTTGGTAAGTAATCTACAGTTTTTTGTTTATAGCATAGTTTATATGGATTATTCCCAAAAAATTATACATGATTTGGAAATGTTGAGTCAAATTAGTCTAGAATTGGTTAATTTTATGGAAGAAAACCTTTCGAACAGCTGTAGCCCTTAAACTGCACACATACCGGGCTGTGATTGGCTCGTGTATTTAAGTGACTCGTACAACACGGAACGTATCTACCATGTTATAGTGGGTCTACTGTATAGGTTTTTTATGCAATGCTAACATGTAACTTCAATATTGTTACAAATTTCTTACTGCGCAATAACGTTTTTGACACCCTGTACAGTACCATCAACAAAAACATGATTATAACGTTTTATTTAAAAACATTTTATACAAGATATTTTAAATTTTTAATCCAGAAGAATGTGTATGTTTAATTTATTTTGCTTTTAGTAAATCCAAACTTTAAAATTAAAATTTATTCTGGAATTGTGACTTAGACATTTTATAGAATGTTAAATATGATTACTTCAAAATATACTTTGCTGAGTAATTGTTAAATATAAATAAAACAAGATGTCGTATCCTGTTTTGTTCAGTTTGTAGTCTCGTGCTTAGATGTCGAGAGACTCAACAAATCCAAATTATTGTTGATTATTGGTAAGAATATGTTCAAATTTTTTAATGATAAACATAGAAACTTATTTGTTTCTTCACACTTAGTCGTTGTAGTTTATTGAACGAACACTTTTGAAATTGGTAAACCAACATGTGCAATATCCATTAACATTCAAACATGTACAGAATACGTAAGTTGTTACTAGATATTTAAATTTTTAAACAAGTTGTCTCTAGAAGTAAAGTTTTGCTTTTTATGGTAAAATTTAAATATATATTTTATACTAAATTACTACGATTCACTAATAATATAAATGATATTATTTCTGTATATAGAGAATTTCTCAATGAGAATGAAATGTGCAAAATTGTATAATTACTCTTCTCATTACACATCATCTGGTTTACTTAAAGGAAAATTCCATTTAGCTAAAATAATTAACTTTAAAGGCTGTAGTTTCTTCCTGGAGTGTCTGTCTATATACAGATAAAGCATTCAACTCGTTGAAAAATCCAATAACTTACGCACGTATATTATTAATAATAATACAGGTTATTTCCTTTGAATGCCCTTAGTTTTAAACTGTTCTATAAAATTCATTTGTTCAAATATGTGAATAAAATGTATTGGAGAATATTGGTCAATACTCTGTTTCGCGTGCATACGTTTAGAAGAGCCACTACTGCCGCACGATCTAGATTGCCGACCCTATTTTTTGGTCTGCCTGATCTACCGATATCATCTCTATGAATTTTTTTCATCTTTGTGCACATATCAAGGATTGTCTATACGCCACAAATTATCAGATGTAAGACCTCCCCATACAAGAATCATGGGTGCCATTAACAGCGTGACTAATATACTAGCCACCTTAGGATGCATACTGGTTGCCATGTCAGGAGCATATTTGGAAATGTACTGATTTATTGTATTAACTAATTATTTCAGATGCACTTTCTATTACCATTGTCTATTGTACTATATTCATGTTTCTTTTCCAAAAATTAACCCACAACACCAGGGATGCTAGAGGAAAACATTGTGTTTTAGGCAACGGAGAATACTTTTGCCTTCTTTGGCTATTTAAAGTGTCTTCTGATCAACTTGCAAATAGGATATTCTCTCTGTCATTTGATTAATTTATTATTTTTATATAAAGTATCATTTACATTATTTAAGTTCATCTCTTCTGCTTAATTTTCCTTACTTCTTTATTTGTTCAAACACAATTTCCTAAATGAAATTTGAGAATCATTTGTAAATGAAAAAAACCATTAGTTCAAATGGAGTTTTGTTTTAAAATGAGCGAGTAATGCTTGAGGAAGAGAACAAAGATACTAGGATTGTTAAATAGATGAACAGATATTGAGAAGAACAGTTATTATATTATTATTTAATGGACACAATAAGTTAAAAGCAATTTTATAAGTTATGTTAATGTTAAAATGTTACTGTTAATGTATACTTGAAAAGCAAACTTATGGAGAGCATTTCATTAAATGAAATTATTTGAATATAGGTTGCAAATCTATAGAACTTGTAGATTTTCAACAAAATTTTAATATTCTCTATAGATACTATCAATATTTGCATGATATTAATTTGAGTGATTGATTTGAAAATTAAAACTACATACGATGCACACAATCTTTCAGTAAATAATATATATTTGAATTAAATACAAATGGAATGTTTTCCGCCTCTTACTGGGGCCTGCGTCAAGCGTCAATCATTACAGAATGTTAGAGATTCTAATTTTAGAATATTATTATGACAAAAAGCTATACGCATGTAGTACAATAACTTATTTATCTATTGTATCCTCTTGTTGTAATATTGTTTATTTGCTGTCATTTAGAGCAGCAGTTCTTAACGTTTTTAGTGGTCAGCACCCCCTTGAATCTGAAAATAAGCTCTTGCACCCCCTTAAAAAATTGTGTGTATTTGTTGCACGGGGATTTTACCCAATTCTCGAACCATGCTAGAGTGAATCCGTGCTATAGAAGTGCCATGTTATATGGGGGTTACCTGTAAATATTGTTACAAACCTCATTTACGTTCTTATTCAAGGTATTCGAACCTGTCTCAAGTAGAGAGTGAGGAAGTGGGGGTGCCGTGCTGCTGGGTACCACGGTTTGTAGAGAACAGGGTTGCCTAGTTCGTATTTTTTTTTTTTTTTTAAATTTTTGAAATTTCTCTTGCACCCCTGGAAATACTCTCTCGCACCCCTGAGGGTGCACACACCCCAGGTTAAGAACCACTGCTTTAGAGGATTATCAACCATTTGGTGGATATTGCTTCACAATCTTTACTATTAATGCAATGCAATGCTTCCAAGGTTCTTAGATTTTGAACATCAAACTTTCCTTAAGCTGGCCCAATATGTGAGCGAGCATATTGGGCCAGAGTTGTTAAGATTGTGTCTGTGTGGTATGTAGTTTTAATTTCTGTAATTGGAGACTTTTATGATAATAGGCATTTTTTTAACTGTATTATCATTGTTTAAATAGATTTTACTTCAGAAAATTGTCATTGAATGTTAATTTACCGTACATGTGTAAATTGACAACCTAAATACACTTATTATTTACTTTTTTGTTCTGTGGGCACTAATAGGTCCTTTTAATCATACCATCATGGGTTTTCCCTGACTTGTAATGGGGGTGACCAGGTGGTGAGAGACAAAGACTAAAATTGTCTTTTCTCTCAACTTTTCTGTAGAAAATTTATCTCACTTTTTATTTATATACTTTCTTATAAGTCTGTTTTGGGATCTTTTACAGAAAAATTTGCACAGATATCATTTAAATAGCATGACCGTAAAATTTCAGCAAATTGACCTTTCACATCGCTGCCCCTCACCGTGGCTCCCATAAAGCCTACCTATACAATTTCTTTTTTTCATAGATTTAAAATTTATATATTTAATATTGTTTTAACAGAGAATACAGCTCTCACCTATATAAATAATAAATGAATATGGCTCCCATTGTGATAAGGTTTGGCCATCCCAGGTATATTCTTAACCTGTCTTACTGGGTACAAGTCTCTTAACCTAAAAAGTGCATCAGCTAGCAATAATATGAAATCATTTAATAGAGTTTAATTTTTAGGCTTACACATTTAGATGAAGGCCCTAAAAAGTGGAAGCTGTATGATCTACATTTCTGTGGCATAAAAATATAAGCGAGGTTAAGGCCGAAGTTTTAAATGTGAAAACATGTATGTCGGACGTTCGCCGCCGCTTTCCTGTAAGCCTAGAAGTTTGACAATGGTGTTTGGAAAGTCAGTGGAATCGTGCTCGACATTCCAAACGCCATTGTCAAACTTCTAGGCTTATAGGAAAGTGGCGCCGAACATCCAACGTACACGTTTTCGCATTTAAAACTTTGGCCTCAACCTCGCTATAAACTGTGAATGTACTAATTTATTTGTCTTCTAAATATGAATAAATTGTAGTAAATTTCTGTCCCAGTTTATTATCCTTTTGGTTATATTTAAGAAACTTGCAAGATTCTATACTTTTACTCTTTTCCAAACATAATACATAGTAAATTTATGTATTTATTAATATTTATCATAGCCTTAAATGTGAATAATTTGTGAAGATGAAGTAAGCTTGTACAGTACATCAAGCTCTTTTTTTGATGTATGCTGGTATGTTGTCTTCATCAGCTGTTCACACGTAAGGCTATGAAACTATTACTAACTATTGCTTTTGTCAAGGAATGGCAAACACTAGACTAGTAGCATTTCTTTTAGGTGTGCGTGTACACTAATAGATTTCTGACAACAGTACTGGGACCATCAAACATTGTTCATAAGTCTAGTACACAATTCATAATATTCTCTACTGTAACTTGATTAATGATGCGACTAATGCGCACAATACTTATTCCATTTTCTACTAAGCCTTCATTAATTTCATTTTCCAAAGTACTTGTTGACTCCAATTTAAGTTGACTGCTTCGAATATTTGTATAAAATTTAATGTTTACATTGAAAAAATAAATATTTTAAAATCCTTATTAGTTAGACAAAAAAAGATATTTCTAATTCTGTTTACAGCCAATCCTATGTTACTAGTTCATAATTAAATAGCATTAGAGTAAGAGTAGAAATACTTGGCTGTCTTTGCGAACT
The DNA here is from genome assembly GCF_030686945.1 of Centruroides vittatus. Classification (NCBI taxonomy): domain Eukaryota; kingdom Metazoa; phylum Arthropoda; class Arachnida; order Scorpiones; family Buthidae; genus Centruroides; species Centruroides vittatus. The sequence continues at coordinate 704,027 of NW_027122045.1, forward strand.
GCATCATTCGGATGCCCATAGAAATCAATGGCATCAAGCAACTGGACAAAAATGTGCTAATGGAAGACTTGAGAAATTTTTCTAAAACTGTTCCATAGTCTACCAAGGCCAAGAAGTAAGTTTGCGTAGAGTACAACTTTTCATTTTTTTACTTTTCTTGTTTATTTTTTATTGATTATCCCATGTACTGTACAGTACATTCCAATAGCATTAAGTTAAACTTCTCAATGGGGAACTACAATATTAATGTGTAATATCCTCTATAAGCCAAACTCGACATGCTTTTTTGAATGACTGGAGAGACCTTGAAAGCATGTAGAGTTTGAGTTATAGAGGATATTACACATTAGAATTAAGTTGTTAACTTCATCTCATAACTACTGAGCTGGAACTTAACAGAATTACAAGTGTCACATTCTACCCACAGACTTAAAAGAGTACACGATAGCTGGGCAACAGAAACTTAAAACATTTTGCATGCTTAGCAAGCATACTATTTGGCAGTTTTTATTTGTAAAATATATGTATATATATATGGTTAAGACTTATCAGGTGTGAGTTATGAGTTATTTCCGACGTAGGAAAAAGAAATATTTTGGAACACAGTATTAGTAGCATCATTAATTATTGTATGTCAGAAGCAATTAACAAAAAACATCAAAGAAAAAGAGTTCTTTGAAAACAAATTCTTTCAAAGAACTTTTATACTTTTGTTTTAATGGATAATGTAGTGTATGTTTAGTTAGTTGCCCGCTTACCGTTGCCCAGTTGACTGTATTCCCACTTAAAAACTCATCACATTTTTCATCACAAAGCCTGCCCAAAAACCCCAATGTGGATGAAAACCCATCATATCTTGCAAATCTGACAACACTATCCAAACATTTACTAAAATGTACCAAAATGGTCTTTTCCTGACTTTTTTAATTAATATTTCCTCTATACACACTATTTTTCTCACTACAAGAAACAATGTGATGAATGAGAGCAAGGAATCTGTCTTTTACTTCATCAGTTGTCAACATATCAATTACAATAAAACTTCTATTATCCAGATTAATTAATTAATTCTGCAGGTGATTCGGATAATTGAAAATTTGGATAGATGGATTAATGTGTAAAGAATGAAATTACAGGGTAACAACACAGTATTATACACATACTGCATTTATTTATTTATCAATGTGCAAGTAGCATCCTACTATATCTTAAGGAGATCCTTAAGATATAGATCCTTAAGACAGATCCTTAATAGGTTTATCATACAGTTTCATGATGTAAGAGTGTGATGTCAGTGGGAGAAAGGAGAGCAAGTGGTGATTCAGATTAATTGATATTTGGATAATCAGAGTTCTGTTGCAATATGTTTTGATTAATCAGTGTTGGCAAACTTATTTTAATTCTCTTTTCTTCTAGAGAAGTTGGCTCAATAGCTTTCAAAGACGGCCAATATGCAGCAGTCTGCTGTAAAAACTCAAGACCATTCCGCACAAACTACAACTGAACATCTCCTTTTGCAATAATCTCTTTGAAGCAACATCTGCAGGATTGACCTTTGATGGTATTTGTAGGTAGTATTCAAAAGGAATTATGAATTTCTCTTGCTCTATTAGCTAAGACTTTCACTTTCTGGGATGACTTCCAATCCAAGCTACGTAATTGTTAAATCACACCACGCATATCTCAATGGAATGTTTGTTTGCAATAAGCTACTCTCCGAATGCAATAGTTTAGCGAGTAGAACCAGTCCTACATAATTTAATCTAGACAAAGAAACTATTTAAACATTATTGATATTATTGACATTAAGATTATTGATTATTAATGTGCTACTCTTGTTTTAGTACACAGTAATCTTACAATTTGATTATTTTCTGTGAATGAACTTACATGCACCATATGCTATCTCTGATGCATCGTAGAACCATCTGCATGGAAAGTAGATATATCTAGGCATTGCTATATCTTCCACAAGCTTGAGTTGGTTTTTTAAATGTTATCTCGTTCAACTTCAATATGTGGGAGTAGAAACTGATTCCATTCAACTGCACTAATCCATAATTTTGTAAAATAATCTTGGCTTGAATGATCTGGAGACAGCCATCCAGTTAGATCAAACAACCTACTATAGCAAGAGAATATGTCACTTATTTAACTGCTGAGTTGGGATTTTAAAGATGAAAGTATCTGCATTAGGATTACATAATACCGATGAAACCAAAACCTTAAAAATACTGCAAAAATATCTATCGCAATTTATACCCTATCGGTGTAGGGAATGAATTACAAATTTAACACTCCTGTTGTAGTCTTCATAAGCACATTGAAAACAGCTTGTGGTTCTGTGCTTGCATTTGTCTTCTTATGTAATGCGGCAAATAATTGACTTTGTCTGCTTAGTCTTAAACATACATTAGCCATATTTTTCAGTTGTTTGCATTCTGTCGTAAAGTCATTACACTGTTTTCGTAACTTTTGTACTGCAGTCAAGCAATACTCAGTAACGCCTTAAAGTCATTTCTCCTAATTGCTATTTATTTTTCTTAAATGATAACCTAACAATATATTGATTATGACTGTTTTTAAAAATTGTTTTTCAAATTCTTTAGTAAGATGATGATCTAATTGAAGTTTCTCAAGCTCCCAAAATTGTATCAGTTTGCATTGTATATTTGTTCTAACTATACAAGTCAATGGTTGGTATATACGTCGATAAATCATTTTAACTCACAAGAACAATGTTAAAATGATTTATTGACCTAATCCTACGATTTACAGAATTCTACGGAACGATAAGTTGAAACTAAATCGAAACAATACATCAGGAGTGTATTCAATCCCATTAACTGACTGCCGTTTTAATTCAGAGTTAGTTTACGTTGGTGCCACTATGAGGTCTTTAAAACAGAGGCTGCAAGAGCATAAATACTCGATTACTAAAACTTGGACAGTACCGTCTTGGCAGCCTTTGCAAAAGAACAAGATATCAATGTACATTGGGATTTCCATAATTAAGACTGCCACTAATAAACATGTTATTAAATATATTGAAAAACTTGAGATTTACAAGGTGCATAATACCAAAGGTTGTATCAACCATAGAGATGCTGATAGTCTATCCGGTGCATGGAAATCTTTTTATTACAACAATTAATTCTCTTAATACTTTGTTTTAATTTGTGTTATTTTTATGTTATATTATTATTTTAAATTTAAATGATGTTATTGCTGGCATTCTATTTTTATGTTCTATTTCATTTTAAAGAGGCTTAACCGAAGAGGACTATTGAAAATAGCTCGAAAACGTTCTTATTTTATTAAATTTAGTTTGTTGCTGGAAATACTAAGGTGTTTGATTTCATATCATACACAATGCTTCTAGATCAAAATACCCTGTAGCATTGGGGCACACCTGTATGTTCCTGCCTTTCTTTACTTTTAACAGCTCAATCAAAGACAAATAAAAACAATGCATGGAATCACAATGCTCTCAGTTAGAAAATATTTGCAAAAGTTTTTTAAGGTATTATTTCAGTATTAGGAAGTAGTCATGTATATTAATTAAAGGGGAGGAGGTTCTCCAAAAGTATGTCATCATATACAACAGGGAAGTAGGGGGTCAAAAATGACTCAAATTTGTAATTAATGGATAGTCCATAATAACTAACTACCCACATGAAACAATGAGAGAACCATTTCATCCACTAGCAGTTTTCACAAATTCAGTTTTAGAAACACCCCATTTTGTTGTATACAAATTGCTCAAAATATCTAGTGAATATAATATGAGTGATGATGATATCCTTGTTTAATTTCTTTAACTCTACAAACATACTAAGGCATTATGGTGTTGAACCTCTACTCAGATAATCAGTCTGTTCTCATCCATGTGTATCATCATTGCAGTCATAGGGAATGGCTGAATGTATTCTCTGGGTGAATCCCAGATATTTATTACTCTGTGTCTACTAAGTACATAGAATATACAAAATAAATGTACTAGGTCACAAGGTGGGGGACACAACCCAGCTTATACTATATAAGTGAGAAAGAAATATCAACTCTGCTTGATGTCATTCAAGTCGAGTTGTGGTCAGCATTGTTGCCAGCTTGCCAGCTGTTCGTTCCATTTACATTTGTTATGAATCAGTTGGATTGTCTTTGATTAATAAGATTAATACTCATTATTAAGCATTGATTTATTAAATAATTTATAAAATTTGATTTGGAGTTGTGTAAAACATTATAATTTACTGAAAATTTTAATGTAAAAGATTCCTGTTTAATTTTATTGTTTTATTTTCTGTATTAGATTTACTTAAAGAAGCTTTATTACAAACCAACTCTGAGAAAGCAAAAGAATCCTTGGAACTTCAGTTAAATTATCACGTTCGTCAGCAAGCAGTTGTTCGCCATAGACAGCATCAGTACGAAACCATTTTAAAGGCTAAAGAAACACTTGCCAATCAAATTAATACCGGTGCAATCTCTAGTGCAGCTAATGTCGAATCACCTCACAGTATAAAACTAGGAATAGAAACTGCAATCTATCGAACTATGGCAGAAAACGATTCTCTGTTACAAGTTCTAATGTATCGTCCTTCTGCTAATGGAGACAAAATTGTAGAGAACACGAACGATAGTAAAGATACTACTAATCTTTCGGACATTGCTCAGAGTGCCGTAAAGATGCCAAAGGACGATAAAATGATTATAGAAGAGTTACGCACGAATAATTGCGAGCTGCGTAACTTGGTTCAACAACTGATATCCGAATTGGAACAGGAGAACCGAAACAGCGAACAGCTTCGAGAAGAAAATGAGAAACTGCACAAAATGATAGATGATCTGCAAAGAATGAATATTAATAACTGCATGAGACATCTACCTGTTCACATAACGGTCGACTCTAATTCTCCTTACATGTTTTCTCCGGTAACCGAATTGAGCCCCGGAGGAAGCATGCGAGATTTGCCTACCTTACCGCCTTTAGACTTGCCAACATTTGATTTTAATACATGAAAATCTATACATAGATAATACACGTGTTAATAATTGTTTCAAGCTTCTGGAAAATGAAATTACAATGCCCATAAAGTACATTCACTGCCTCCTAAAATCTTGTGATTACTATAAACTTTGTAGATGTAATTTGACTTGTATTGATCTATCTTAATGAGTCCCTGGTGATTAAAGTGATTCTTTACAATGTATCAGTTAATTTTATAGTTTCTGAATAGAATTTATGTTTGAATTACAGAAAATAGTGTTTTAGTTATTCCAACAGGAAAAAAATACAAATATGTACAATTTATATTCAGTATGTCAATGAAATATTCGCTCAATTTGTAATTTTTCCTGGATAAATTTCAATTTTAAGCGATAGGCATTAATAATAATTCACTTAGTTTGTCTGAAATTTATTTTAGGTGCTTGAAACAAATTATTTTTACCTGAACTACAGTCCGTTTGCTATAACTCTGTGCATGTTTCTGCAAGGAATAGTTTGCAAAAACAGTACTCTTTGCTAACAATTGTCTCCAGAACCAACTCTATAATAATTAACGAATGGTAACATTTTTATTAGGACGTTGCTGTTTCTTATACGACGAGACGGTAATGCAGAAAGCTACATTTTGTAGCATACGTGACGAGCTCTTTGCATCTTTGTGTTTTATGCACAAAGTTAGAGCAAATGGACAAAATAAACTTCCATTTCTGAATCTGTCTTTGGTCGTACAAAATTGCATATATTTCATTTACTTATAAAATAAAGTCTATTTTTGTTATGATAAGTTAACAAATAAACTTTAATTTATTCGTTCTGTAAAGAAGTATTTGTAAATATCGGTTAATTTTATAAAGTAAAAATAACTTTTATTGACGTCGTGTATACTTCAGCACTCAATTTTTATTAATGTAGATGTTAGATTATATATATATATATTTAAATGATTGATTTTAATTTTAATTTAATATTTTATTTTTGTGAAATGATATAATGAACTGGATATTGAACCAGTCTTTAAGAAAATAAAGTATTTTTCCCGTTTATCTTAGATCTCGTGTGTTTTTATTGAGACAATTCACCTATACACACTGGGATGAAACCATTTAATCCTCTTGCAAACCTTGTAACCGGTGCTGTCAACGTTTGTACGCGATTCGGTTCGATAGATTCGGAATTAGACAATTCGAATTTTTATCCGGAAAGAGGATATTCTTTGATGTAACAGTTGAAAAAAGAAAATTTCGCTTGAAGAAGGATCTAGTGAGGAGCCGAAAATGTTTGCGTATGAACTTTGACAGTACTGGTTACAAGGTTCGCAAGAGGATTAAATGTTTTTATTGAATTTTAAAGTTACATTAAGAGGTTTTGTTACTCAAACTTTATGATAAGTAATAATTTAATATTAAGACAGATTCTTATTTTATTTTTGGTGATCTAAAATTTATTTAATATCATAAATTATGGATTTTCTTATCATTTTTAGTGTAATACGTACAGTATTTAGGCAATGGGTACATTCCAGTTTGCATCAGTTTCGGCCACAACCGATGCACCAGTGAACGATTTAATCATTCTTACTGGAATGTTCAGCAACCTAACAAGATGGAAGAAAACAGTGCTATCTGTAGACTTATTTTGTCAAAACAACTTTGGGTTAATAGGTATGAGTAGTAAAAATGGGCCCGCCAGTGGCAGAGCGGTTCCATCCCTGAATACTGGGAGTTCGGTTGTGGGTTTGTGCCTCACCCAAATAGGCTGGCCATGTGGAATTTTCTGGGATTCCTCCATGTCTGTAATGCTTGAATAGGGGCCAATTACCCTTAAAAGACCTCCTGGAAGGCATTTCTCTCCCACGTAACATCGCGTATCCAGAGAAGGCAATGGGGAACCACTCTGGTACTAACTTTCCCAGGATATCACTTGGCATACTAACTAATCCGTACTAACCTGTGCCGGGTGTTCGCCAACATCGGGGTGATCTGATATGGCACATGAAGAAGTAAAAATGGCATTGATAATATAATTATGGATGCAGTCTTATTGCTTTATCTGAGCTCACTATGCAATGTGCATCAGTTGCTGCATCAATGAACTCAATGTCAGAGCATATTATAGTACATTGCATTTCGTCGATGTGCTGTTTGATGCTTAGTGAATGTACCCAATAATTTATATGAAATAAATCACTACTGAACAGTTGAGATGAGAGTTTACTAATCATTGGCAGCAGGACCAATGGAGGTAGATGTGCAGATTGTTCACTGCTCAAGGATGGCTAATTAAAGGGGCAGCATTTGATTGATTATGTGTGTAATGAAATTTATTTTTATGGTACCGTTAAGAAATCCCAGAATTATATATACAATGTCCATATGATGTATCTGCCCCATATCCATTTAGAGATAATATAACCTTGATTTGGTATTGTCATTGTGTTATTGTATCTCGTGTAATCTTATATATATGAATTGACTATTTCTTAATTACTTTCATTGATTTTTAAGGGGGGATAGTTTTTTAAAAGTGCAAAACAATGGTTCATATGCTCTTGGTGGTCGTTATCGTCATTGATTATGATCAATAAAATCTCATCTAAGACTGCTTTGGGTGATCAAATGAAAGGTTTACTTGTGAGGCGTAAGCTCTACAGCAGGCCTTGGCAACCTATGACCTGCGGGTCACCAAGTGACCCACTTGAGTTCTGAAAACTTTATTTTCGGATAAATTTGAGACATTGTAGAAAGATTTGGAAAAATCATTATGATCTTTCCATGATATCAACGTGTTGGGCTTCACTTCCTATGAAGTTTTCATCCCTGAAAAAAATTGGCTTTGCCATTTTGTTTACATTCAGTTCAACTTATAAATGTGAGCAAATATTTTCACACGTGAAATTTATTTTAAGTAAGAACAGGAGCAGCTTAACTACTGAAAATTCAGATGCTTGTATTTGTCTTAAAACGACGAACTATAAGCCAGACTTTACTAAATTGACGTCGCAAGTTCAGCATCAGGGGAGCCATTGATATCGAAGAGAAAAATAAAGTTCATTCAGTTATGTTTGTTTTTATAATAATTAGAATTTTAATTTTTATGTTTAAAGTTTAAAGTGTATTGTAATTATTTTTTCAATAAAATTTATCTTATTATTCACCAAAAAAGACTGTTTTAAAATGAAAATACCACTGACCCGAGACGTCTTCTTAATACAAACATTTTTGGTTGATTTTGACTCACAGCCAAAAAAGGTTGCCGACCACTGCTCTACAGTGTTAGTAAATGTAATGCCTCAAGTCCATAATAAATAAATGCTCACGATTTAAATGTTTCTCATGATGTGTAGCAAAACAGTGACAAGCACATTGGCTCTTAGCATTACAAATAAACTTTTCATTTAGTTACCGTTGTAAACAAAAGTTCAGTAGATGTGTGTGTAGTTGAGATAATTTATTATTGTAATTCATTCAGGAGGTAAATTTAATCCACAGCCTCAATTTGTCATAGGTAGATTAGATGTGTGGGCAGTTTTTCATCTTTTATTCATACTGATCAAATGTTATGAGCTCACTAGTTAGTGAATGAAACCACTGAACATTGGTAGTTCTGGATTTGTTCCTAATGGTCAGGCTGGCCTTGAGGAGTTTTCTGGAATTTCTTTACATTTAGAACCATCGGAAAGAAAAGAACCGATCTGAGGTGGGCTTGAACCCGCAGCCTCCACTTGCCGTGCAGTGCGCTTGCCAGTTGAGCCACCTGGACCCCGAACAAGCCTTCTCTTCCAGACGTATTTAATTTTGGATATAATCGTCTACTTCTGGTAGGAAATTACTTTGTATTAATTATTTAAAATTAGCGGAATTGTAGCTCGATCGTTTAGGCAATCGTTGGATGTTTCTTTACATGTTTAACATGTAAATAGTCACCACGATGCTACTGGTATATAATTAAATAGAAATAAGCAATTAATTGTCATAATAAAATGTTTACTTCTTAAATGGTCGTCGTCAGGTTTTGATGTAAATGGAATGTTTGTAAAAGAATGTAAATTCCAAAATTAAAAAGTCGCACGTCGTGAAGATATGCGCTTGCTCGATGACATATTTAAAAGATTTGTCTAATATTCCAGCTGGAAGACTAATTTTTAAATGCGTCGTTGAGTTTAATTGACACGCACAGTTTAGACGACAATTAATTGCTAGTTTAATGGCAATTGCTTATTTTTATGTAAATAGAGGCTAGTTTTCCATATAAACTGAAGGTATATTTAATGAATAATGTATTCAGTATACATAATAAATAATTAACTAATATTTCAGACAAAAAGCTCTCTTACAATAGAAGTAATTCTGAATTCTATAATTTAATAATACAGTGTGGGAGCTTGAAAAGTCTTCAAGAGGTATTGTAGGCTGTATTGATTAAAAACACTGCACGCACAAACAATGCATTAAATGTCGTATGTGACTAGAATAGGAAGCAAATACAACGTCACCTGCCGTACAAGTACCAGTGTACTAGTATTGGTCGAAAGCAATCGAGCCGAAAGACTGTAACCGCAACCTACAATACACACCGTGGAGAGACTTTTCGAACGTCCCATAAATAAACGATTGAATTTGAAGTGCATTTAAGACAAGTGAAAGAAAATGAGGAGAGAGAAATACAACTTTAAAACATTTTATTTAACATTCTTTCTTTTATATTTAGTTTTACAAACTTTTTCTGCAGGACAATACAGTTGGGACATCAAATAGAACAAACAACTTTTATTTTGAGGAGGTAGTACAAACATGGTACTTGTCATCTGATGGATGGCCATGAATAATCGGCAACACGCTATGCAACGATAGCATATTTACGGCAATACAAAATCACAATTCCGAATAAAGTAAAATCAACTTTTTTAATCTTTAAATTGGAGTCTTCGATGCGCGTCGAACGGCACGTTGTTTGGATGTTCGCCCTTTTTTTTTTTTTTTTGCATTTTGTAACATTGCACCAAAGGAAAGGAGTAATAATGCATTTATTTACATTATTATTTTGGTTTTTTTTAATATATATATATATATATAACTAAGAACATTATTACTGTATATAATGATGCTTTGCATCACTTTAAATTGCCAGATATACATCACTTCATAAGGCAGTTCTTTTAAGACAGAAAAGAAAGTGATTTAATCTAGAAAATCATTTAAATTTTTATAATATCAAAGAATTTTCTTCTCTGTGGAGTAAAATTATACAACAAAATGAATAGTATGTATGTATATATATATATAGATAGATATATATATATATCATTACAAAAAATAGAAAACATGCACAATTTATTTTTATACACTTGGAATAATATACAGATCATACAAAATTTTTTTCTGAGCGCTATTATTCTGGAGTTCGTACGCTTAAGTACAGTTACATTATCGTTTTTTGGAAATCTTTCGTACGGGATTCTGTTACAAAATTGGTTTTGGTCTAATTTCTCATACATATATATATAAATACAATATCTTTTGTTCAGTTTTGTATAAATAAAAGCTTAGATTTTGATATACTACAGTAAATTAGCCCTAGAATTTGAGTAGTTGTCGACTCCTTTAGCCAACTTTTAACAGTAATTGGAGCATCCGTTCACATTCTTGGTCTTTTAAATTATTAAATCTTTACGATACTGTATGATCTAAGTAAATTAATGACACGTTCTATGCATATTTTGATTATTTTTTCGAGAAAAATAACGGTAAATGTACAATGAATAAGTTGAAAGCCGACAAAAATATCAATTCTGTAGCTAGTTCTTTAAGTTTATTTCCTGCTTTTCGTTCTAATTATATTAAAAAGTTCCTTAAAAAATTATTTTTTGTGTAAAATTTTGTATCCGCATCGACTTTCTCGATATTTGGTTTCAAGCTATTCAATGTATTTTAAATTATGAATGCATTAATACAGCACGATCGTAACAAGCAAGGCTAGGAATGTATGTAGTTTGCTTGATGCAATTATAAAAGAATTTATGTAAATGACTGATCTTGTTGATTGATTTCTTATCATCTCTAGATTGAAAAGAGATTATACATAATGTAGATTTAAATTTAGAAATTGAAGAAATAAATTTATTCATCTAAATATATTTGGTTATACATCTTTTTTGTTAATTACAACAAATATTGTGATAGCAATGTAATATATCTAAGAAAGAGTTGACATTTAACATGTTGCTTATCCAGCTGTATTAAAGCCACTTTGCCAGGCAACCTGTCTATTAATGAGGATTATACAGTTTTGAATTACCGTATCATGTCGGAAAATGGATTTTTCTGTACTTTACATTTCATTGCACTTCCGTTTGAACCCTTTTGTTGCTGCAATGTCCATTTGATATTCAGATCTACATTGCAAGATTTCACACCAATTGGTTTCTTCCTTCAGTACACGATAGCTAAAAGACAGGGTGTACGCAATTTAATGTCTATTAATCATTACCATCAAATGGTCATTGACTTCTTGACAGTTGATTTCAAGCTTAGAATAATACATGTATGAACTTATGTACAATACCTTTTAGTATTAATTAACTAGAAAGAAAGAAATAATGAAAAACTATCATCAGGTTGCATTGTATTCATTATGTAAATATATAGAAAAACTTTCTGAATATTTGCATATTGAATGAATATTATGTGAATATGTATTGTTGCTCATTTAATACCTCCTTGAAATGCCTTAAAACAGAGAAGAATCTCTGAATTGCTGTTCCATATGACAAACTATACAAACAGCTACAGCTCGATGATTGAGACGAGGTAGGCAAAATGAGAGGGACAGCAAAACAAGCAGTCAAAAATGTTCAAAAGGAAAAGAAATAAACACTCACAAATGCTTTTTATAGTTTGTTAATAGTTCATACAAGAGTGCTAGAGCTGGAAGTGCTCTCTATTGGCAACCATTCTGGAAGTGGGTGGCAAAAATTTGTACCATTGAGCTGGAACTGTATACATACCTCTGTTCATTCTCAGTAAAACTATGAAATGTATTTACTCATTCTCAGTCACTTATTGATAGCCATTTTGATATCCTACATTTTAAGGATGAAGAGCAAAGGATCATAAATATATAAATGGAAAGTTTAACCAATACGTCATCGAGCCAGTTATTTTAACACTTAAAGTATATAACACTTCTATTACAAAGATAACTTTGTTCATTTCATTATCGCTTCAGATAAACAATGTAAAGACTTCTTATTATGTATAGCATGCAAACAGATAGACCAGTTTGACTTGTTCACCACATAATCGAGAAGTATTTTACTTGAATATATATAATCAAAAAATATTTAGATGAATAAATTTATTTCTTTAATTTATAAATTCACTTCTGTCAACGAAATCTAAAACTGAAACGACAAAATAAATGCAGAGTTTATATTTTATTGACTTGAACATAAGAATATAAAGCCTGTTGGAGGCAAGCAACAAATGAGAAAAGTTGTTCAGAATTTCAGTGAAGATAAACGTATATGTAGGGTAGCCCAAAACTATAAAGAATATTTTCGCGGTTACTGACATTTGGATCGTCCTATATGTAACGGATAAGTGAGTAATTTATTAATTACAAATGCTCAACTCCTGTTCTGTCACGAAATACAGTCGAGTCCGCTTAAGTCGCAACCCGGATAACTCGACACTTGTCGGTACGTAGTCATTTTTTGTGGTCTCGGCCGACTTAATGCCCGTGTAAGTCGGCCGAGACCACAAAAAACCGACTATGTACCGACAAGTGTCGAGTTATCCGGGTGACGACTTATGCGGACTCAACTATAGTTCAATAAAAATTTAAAGTTGAAAGAAAATGAAGTTTTGGAGATCTCTAAATAATTATAACTACAAAACAATGTTTTTCTCAGTTGTGAATATTTCATAAATTTACTTGATATAACCTTTAACAATTTTCGTTGGTCCTGTTCTTTCTGTATTGCAGATTTTCGAAGCAAACTTACGAAGCTGCAAATTACAGTATTATAGTTCGAATGTAAGTTAAGCCAGCTCCACACATTTGGTATTCATCGAATGCCGAGCAAACATTTGGTCGGTATCTAGTAGTGTAGATGATTTACCTTTGCTATTCAATATTTGCCATTTCCCACGCTGTGTCGGTATATTGTGCCAAGTCAAAGGGGATGATGAATTGGCAATTATTTGGCAATTGGCTAATACAAAATGTGTGGAGCTAACTTTATGTGAAGGGTGTATAAAATGGCTAATTCTCTTAGCAATAATATAAAATTTTAAAGGTTACTTAATGAATTCTGAACAGCTTATTTCTTACTTTTTACTTGAATGTAACAGGCTTTATAGTATCTTATAAACAATTCTTACCAAATTTGCTAATTTTAGGGGAAAAAAAGCAGAAAAATGTATTGTAATTAGTTTATTTACTGCACTTAGTGTATAAAATGTCACTTTTTATATTCTCAGAAAGAAGAAAATTAATTACCAGTGTACTGTATCTGAACTAATGTATTATGCACCGTATTACACTACTACTGATGTAATCAATGTATTGAGAAATGTATGGTTGACTGCCTTGGATAACTGAAAGAAACACTCTGAGCTGCTATATGTGGGAATTTTTATATATATATATATATATATACATATTTTTTCAATTAAACATATCAAATTTATAAAAAATTCCTTCTGTGTCGGTGGTGTTGTAAAGGGAATGGAGTATATATAAACAGAAACTGACTAGGTAAATGCTCTTTTAAGTAACGTCTGATGAGCAATAGTTTGTTCCTACAGAAACAAAAGTTACAGCTACATAAAAACATGAAAATAATTGATAAATATAATTTATCAATTAAGATCACATCATAAATAATATATATAAAGCATGTTTCTGTTTGTAACTTTACAACATATGTATATATATAAATCAAAACAAAAGATTTATGGCACAAAAATCTTTTAAATATTTTAAGTATAAAATAACAATTGGTTTGTGTTTTTTTCTTTTTTTACAATTTTATTATTATATATTTTGTATATATCTCTTATTATTATTATTATTATTCTTCCTCATTTAATTGGTCGAAATGATATATAAAATACAACCTAATCATTTTGTATATGCTTGATACATACATCCATCGTTGTACATGAATGGATAGAGGTGAGAAACATGCTGAGGATCTGCGACTGTACCGGGGCCCATAAATTCTTTATATGTTGGTATGGTACCCGCTGTCGAATAATGAGGCGAAGTCCATGATGTCGAATTGTAAGGATAAAATGGCGGAGTTATGAATGATGGAAGTTGAGGATTGTATTCCGACACGCATACAGTTTTAGCCGTTCCTCGTAGTTTATACGTTAGCGGCGAGTGTACGTCACTTGTAGACCCATAGGGTAGTTTTAAGTTGTTGGAATATATAGAAGCACAGTTATCTGTAGCAAATGAATCGTTTAATTTGTATCTATTGTATTTTATGTCAGAAGACAGTTTTAGATTGTCTAAACAGGGACGAACTGTTGATAAAACTGATGGAGCACAAACGGGTGGTGACATAAAAGAGTTTTGATATACTGGAGTTTCCATTGTTGGTGGTGGCGGAGGTGTTATATCTTCTATTCCTTTCAATAAATCCGTATTTTTTACGTTAGAATTTAAAAAATTATTCTTCTTTATCGATAAATCCAGGCATTCGCTTTCTGTTGACTTATCCGATGTTGCTCGACTTGTTGGAAGCGTATTTTCTTCACTTTTTATTAAAGGTTTCTTCTTCTTTATGCTCAAATCTAATACCTCGTTCTCACAGTTTTGTGACTGATTAAAATGAAACAGTGATGAAGATGAAGAATTCTTATAATTTAAGTGAGATGATGACGATGACGGTGGTAACATTGCGGATGAAGTGGATATAGGAGGAGAAAATCTGGTTTTTAAACGTTTTGGTTGGTCATAAAATGGTCCAGAAAATTTACAGTTAGTAGATTTCATTTGGTATTCGAGATTTTTAGGCAGTGATTGATAATAATTATCTGTGCGTAAAGAGGATTGTATTGGAGTTTTCATCTTGTACGGAGTTTCTGAAACTCTTGTTAGTGGATGATGATTATTGGGATTTGCTATCGAATTATACAACCTTTTCGTCATCATTTTCGATCCATTAGAAGTACTGTCAATGTACATGGGTTTCTGATGGGGAAATCTATTCGCTTCCATATATGTACTCATGCAGCACCGTGAATCTGTAGGTCCTACTTTGGGGATAATTAACTCTACATTTCTGCAGCAACTTGTCCTATCTGCTGTTCTATATAGTTTTTCACTATTACATTGAGGGAAAGAATTACAAAGATTACAGGTTTTATGTGGGGGTGGAGACGGTTGAATATGTTCAGTGTGTTGAATGACAGATGGACGTCTCTGCATTAATTTAGCATCCCTACCGACTTCTTTATTGTTTCTGTGCGTTATATCGTCTATGGTTCTTCCTATTACAAAATCCGACGCTAATGTTTTCAACGAAAAGTTTAAAGATGCCATACTGTTTGTTACGGTTCTGTTACTTCTGCTGTTAGCCATTGTAGTAAGACAAGTAGTTTGGTTTTTACGATACAGTAATGGTGACATAATGCTAACATACGACTGGTGTTTCGCTTCCTTCCTGATCTCCGCTTTTGATTCTGTTTTTATGTCACTGATGCAACACCTGGGACTCGAAGATGTCGGAAAACTGGTGGAACCGTGTTTGTTGCTCTTATTATATATCTTACTAGGCAAATTTAAAGAATTTGTAGGTGTAACAGGATTATTAACATTAGAAGTGGTACTAATGGCATAATGACCATCTCTAACTGGAAGACGACCTGTTCTGTTAACACTAGGACTTTTCTGAACTCTTTCATGACTTGCAAAATTAGATAATTGAGAGTCATTGGTGGTGGTGGTGTTGTTGTTGTTGTTTAGTCTAGAAATCTCCTTAACATTATTTTTAGAAACATAAGAAGTGCTTGTGGGTACGGTCCCTTTCAAAGTCATTGGAGTGGATTTCAAGTGAGATTTTGAATCTAAAACCATAGTTTTAGGTAGCTGAGCAGATGGCAATGAGATTGGTATTGGTGGTTTATTTTCTTGGCCATGATGTGAATGATATTTTGAAAGTAAGCTGTGTTTAGAAGTACTTGAAACCTACAAATTTAAATATAAAAAATGTTAATTGTTATAAAATTATATATTAAAACACATCAATTCCGTCATTGAATTTGATTAAATTCTTCTGCATTTATGAATAGCAAAGCGTCACCATAGTCCACGTTTAGATAAACATGACATTAAACCGTATCATTGAAAATTTTCTAAAAGATTGGTGAATGGATTCAATTATTTTACCAAAATGAAATAAATAAGTAATGTATTATATATAGAATGGCCATAAAGTTCCTCCATTTTGCATATACATTTTCTTCCCCACCTGTTCTTTTATATTACAGTTGAAAGTTACAATAGATTTAATAAGGCAGAGTTGAGGAGTTTTCTCTGTCATAATGCAGTAAAGCAAGTTGATACATTTTAAATATCTACCTTGATAAAAACATGTGGGATTCATTTCAAACTGGTCAGCAAAATGTTTTTAACTGATTATTTGGCAGCCTTGGGGCAAGGAACTTTATGATCATTCTGTTTGATTATTTATATATTTGGCTTACAATTATTATTTGATGAATTTAACAGCAGTTGTACAGGATGTGGAGAAAGTATGTCCACTGTTACATGTTGAGACTTCTCACTGATTTCAGATATGTGAAAACATGTCTGATGATATGGAGTCATAGGCCTCAATAATGAAGAGAAGGATTATTGAAGCTTGTGACTAAACAGTGGTGCCTCGAATAACGGATGCTGCGAACAACAGACTTTCTGTTTGGCTGTTATGTGACTTGAGCAACGAACTGACTGTGAACAACGGACTTTCCGGCATAATTGGCGACTGCTCCATGGATGCATTCTTTAATAGTTCACTCTGCGTCTCCGCTGCTGTTTGTAGGCATTTAGGAACGACTGTGAAAGAAAGAAAGATGGCAGCGCTTGCACTATTGATAGTATCATGATGGAGGAATCTATAATTCTAAAATATGAGCTTTTAAAGGCAAAAGAAGGGTCCCAATTGTAAAATTTAACCATAAAATGGATTATTTGTTGAAAGAGCATTCAAAATAGACACGAAAAAAATCAGAATGCTGGCTACCATTCGAAAAAAATTCGTAAAGACACTTACATCATTGCGTGCACTAACTCGCGCTTTCACAATTTTTAAATTTTTATTCATAAAACCACATAATGGACCCAGAAACGAAACTATCTGAGCCATGGAGGACGCCATGTTGCTTTTTACCGTAAACTACTGCTACAAGCGGCTGTTTCTGCCGTTAGACGGTGCGCACTCCCACTGGAATTTAGGAACGTGTTCCGCAGGAATTTTTAAACGGATGTCGCTCACGCAGAGTTACGTGGAGGAATAAAAGAACGCACCCCATGTTCATTTTTTTATGATACAGTATGGTTACTTTATGCTGCGGAACGAATTAGATGTTTTAACATGTATTTCTATGGGAAAATGCATTTCGTATAACGGACGTGCACCTGGAACGGATTAAGTACATTATATGAGGCAACACTGTATATCACCAGACATGTAACTGATATCAGGAAGAAGTCTTGATATATGTATAACATATAACAATGGACATATTGAATGTATTAAAAAGTTACATACAAGATATGGCAAAAGGTTTAATATATATTAGATTTATAGTAGAATTTAATACAAGAAATGGCAAAATTAAATTATCAGCATATTCTTGATCAAGAGTATATAATTTGAATAATTTCAGCTGTCCGCAAAAGTGTAATCAATTATGTATATAATTTAGATCTGTTACAAATTTTCATTCACAAGTTAATTAAATATATGAAGGTGGAATTGGAATTTGATGATAAAAATAACTACATAAACTGCAACAAACTGTTTAATTGAAACATAAAAAAGTGAAAAAGGGTACAAACACTTCCAACTCATTAGCTATCTTCAGGCATTACATAAAAGAATAATTATACGAAACAGCAGGGCCATCGAGAACTTGTATGGAGCTGAGGGTAGAGCTCCTTACGCCACCTTTTTTTTTCTTGAACAAATGAAATAGAATACGTCTCTATTAGTAAAAAGCAGTCTTAATCCTGTTTTTACCAATAAAATCTTTAATTTATAGGGGTAGAATCACTATGACTTGCAGAAAATTCCCCAGCTCTCTCCACTCGATGGCCCTGTTCTGGTGTTAAGAATAACTATAATTTTCTTTGCTCTTTATATCAATATTTCAATTAAGCAGTGTGTCAACATTTTATTTTTGAGTATAATAAGATAAAAATTACATTTAAATACTTGAAAAAAATATCTTTGTGTCAATTCCAGCCTTGTTTTTCTCTCCAACAAACATTTTTGGCTCTAAGCCTGCTTCAGGTCTGTGTTCGTTATGTCTTTGTGAAATTACAACAGTTATGCAACAGAGCTTGAGGTGGTGGCAAATCTCAACAATGCCAAATTGATAAAACCAGTCCTTAATGAATAGCATCTAAGAAGTTTAGAAATTCTGGAAATTTATAAAGCCATTTTAAAAAGATTTTTCATTAACCAAAAATACCGTGAAACCTTATCTGGTGCCTGGAGATCATTTTATGAGAATCCAAATAAAAACTGCCTAATACGGGCTCATAAGATATAATTTTACAAATATGATGTCACAACATAAGCAATCACATATCCTGGAACCTAGAAAATACACAGCCATAGAAAACACTGTTACATCATCTTCAGTATTTAAGAATTTTAAAAATCTTAGAAAAGATATCATTACATGAGCAGACATTCCAATACAGAATGTCGACATTTAGAACCTTTGACAGACCTGAAGCAAGCATATCAAATGAGTCAAAAATGTTTGTTGGAAAGAAAAACAAGATTAGAATTGTAACAACGGTGTTTCTTTTTCAAGCATTTAAATGTAATTTTTCTTATTATACTCAAAAATAAAATTAATATAAACATAGAAAAACTGCTTAATTGAAATATTGATATAAAGAAGAAAGAAAATTATGGTTATTTTTGGCTCCTCACCAGGGCCATTAAGTGGGGAGAGCTGGGGAATTTTCTGCGAGTCATAGTGATTCTACCCCTATAAATTAATCCTGTTTTTACTAATAAAAACTCTAAGACTTCTATTTACTAATAGATACGTATTCTATTTCATTTGTTCAAGAAAAAAAATGGCATAAGGAACTTCTTTTCCCTCAGTTCTATACAAGTTCTTGATGGTCCAGCTGTTTGATATAACTACTCTGTTCACTTTTCTGTTTCAATTAAACAGTTTATTGCACTTTATGTAAGATATAGTCAATAGCAAAAGGTTCATTTTATCTTTCCAGATCAAAATCAAGAGAAGTCAAGATTGAAAAATTTATAGTTAGCATATTCAAATGAAACAGTAGAATCTCATTTTAACAGATCACTCAAGTTGCTGAAAATAACAGATTCTCAAAACAACAGATTTCCCACCCATTCAGGAAAACATCTGTTATTTAACACCCTACTTATAAGGAATACTTGTACTTGAAATTATTCATTCTCTTGATATCTTTACTCTATAGAAACAAGTACACACAGTAGGACACAGAGAATGTTGTCTTGCTAGTGTATACGCCTCCATCAATTTCACCTGGGAGAAGGAAATCTGGGGAAAAATCTTGTTTCTAGATTTAGATGTCTCCAGGTCACAGGAGGGCTTAGTTTACTTCGTATTCCACAAATTCAGCAGTATTCCCCCTGTAATCCCTGCCACAACATTCCAACTTCCACAATAAGTCAATGCAGCCATAGCTCCCCTTATTAGAAGGGCATTCTTAATACTTTCTACTTCAGCTATCATCAATATTGAGCTTGATGCCGTCCGGTCAGCAGTATGTTTGGCAGGCTATGGTATTGCCAAATACAACCACATCCTAAACAGGGTCAAGAGGTCGCTCTTCCCCACTACCAGCTTGCGGAACCCAAGGGAATAGACTCCAGTCTAGTCTTCTTTACTATATTGTGGTTGCCTGTCAGCCCATATGTCTCGTATCTTCAGACGAAACTCCTTGCATTTACCCATCTTACCTCGCCCAACTTTACAGATGCACTTTTTTAAGTGTGAAAGTCAGGTGTATATTTGGTTCTGTTAGAAAATACAACAACCTGGACACACACCTGCTACATAGGGGCTGTCCTCTTGATTAGTGGAACACCAGCATTCTGTGGCGGTGGGAAGGTGTGACACCGAATTGTCCAAAATGGTCATACAGCATAGCTACGCCCCACATTGGGACCACTCTGTGTTACTTAGGAGCCTTTTGTTTATTTGAGTCTCTCTCCTCACCACCCTATTGGCCCCATGCAACTCCTCCACCCTTGAGTTGCCTGATATTGGTTAATTTATATAAATGTATAAATAATAATAACTGACCTCTTGTCTCCACTTCCACATTTTAACATAAAATTTTTGAAAAGTTTGTATTCTGTTCGATTAAAGTTGTTCCAATTCTGTATTTCAAGTTTTGTTCTGAAAAAGTGTTTTATCTGTGTTGCCTAATGATGATATTTTTATCAATATCGAAAGCGTTAGCAAAGGAATTAAAAATGTCCTTTATTACCATTTTCTGTTCGTTTATCCTCTTTTCTTTCTGCCTATTGAATAAAACAACCGCTCGATATTAGCAATGTCCTGTACAGTACAGCACGGTCTATTCATTTATGTTGAAACTCATCAGGAGGGTCTTCACAACTCGGAAAGACTCCATGACCTTGCTAAGTTTCAATGCTACACTTGGATACACTTAATCAAATCAGCCTGATGACTCGCTAAGTACAATTCTTCAGTTGTACATAAGATATCCCAGATATAACAAGTATAGCATCTATCTCTATAAATTTCTGGAAACTAAATATTGAAAAACGTGAAGTTTGCAATAGATGAAGCTAGAAAAAGAATCCATTATTTGAAGTTACAGATCCACTAAAAGGGGAGGTAAAATTAATACGTTATTCTGAGAAATCCATTCCTCGAGCTGTTAAGACGAGATTCTACTGTAATTAAAAATAACTTACAAACCTTCAAATATCCAGTAAATTTAAGCTAATTAATGTGAATACTCAAAAGATCACTATCATTTTTGACCCTGTTAATGGACCATCCTCAGTGTACTTGGGTTGAAAACATTAATGTTCATATATTTTATCCACTATTAAAAGTGCATAATTTGGCTAAATTACCCAAAGTAAGTTCATTTTCATTAATATACTTTGTTTCTATGTAATATATTAATAATTCAAAATGTTAACTGTAAATTAAAATCAGGTTTGTTTTGAATTTGTGTTCTACAGTATTATTATTAGTGAGGTTGAGGCCAAAGTTTTAAACGTGAAAACGTGTGCGTCGGAGTTTGGCACCGCTTTCCCGTAAGCCTAGAAGTTTGACAATGGTGTTTGGAAAGTCAGTGGAATCATGCTCGACATTCCAAACACCATTGTCAAACTTCTAGGCTTACGGGAAAGCGGCGTCGAACATCCGACGTACACGTTTTCGCATTTAAAACTTCGGCCTCAACCTCGCTATTCTTGGAACATATAACACACAAGACTGACGATGGCTTAATTAGAATTGAAAACATTCCTGAAAACAAATTTTTATGAAATTGGTTTCCTTAATAAGCAGTGGAGTCTTCATGAAAAACATTTTCAAAATTCAATCATTAATATTTCTTGTAAAGTAAATCCTGAAAAATCCTTTTAGAAGCCAGATGATAAAATATATTTTAAGTGCTTTACACTTGGAGCTAATAAATTCTATAGTTAATTTTTTAAAATGTCAAACTTTCAGTAAAGGTTGAAGTTGAGGATAAACATATACAATGATGGAATATAAATGGCTTCAAATGATATTTAAACAAGATTTGTATATTACGATACAAAGTTTATTGCTTTAATACAACTGTAAGTTTTGGACCATTCTGTGAGAACTAATAAAGGTTTTTTATTGAAATAACTAGTAGAAACTTTCTTTAATTTTTTGTAAATGAACAGAAAAATAATACTGATATCTAATATTGTTCATTACAGACACTAACCGAATGCCGAAACTCTATCGGGCTAGTTTAAAGCTAATTACTAAATGAATTACGTACCAGTTTGGTTCTAGAGGTAAGCATTAGGTGCCATCTTGTATTAACATTAATAATTATAATTTAATTAATTAATTTAAATAATTTACAAACTACTGGCATTTGGTTGGTGTCTAGTCATCTAGTCATATAATATATCTGGTTTAACAATGATGTTCATTACAGACTCGCACATACTATATATATGTAAGAGTACGAAAGTAGTGAGCCATTTATTCAATAATTTATTTATCTTAACAGTCTTAGATTTTCCACTTGATAAATAATCTCTATGTAATATTTTATCTATAAAATTGATGTTTTGTGTGGGAAAGGGAAGTAGAACTTGCATTAGAAAGTTCTTATCACAATTATCTGACAAACATCTGTCTCTTGCATCAGATGTGTGTCCGGTCAGATGATCAGAATCCTACAAGCTGATTGGTGGGAACTGAGAATAAATAGGGGGAAAATTCACAAATTCGGGGCAGTCGACAAAGATGAGATTTGCCATAAGTGACAGGCAGTCAATAGAAACCTGACATTGCCATAATTGACGGCAGTCCACGACGAGAAGAACTTGCCATATTAGCCACAATCCACAGCTAGAAGAAACTGCCATAAGAATAGCAACAGAAGATAGTCCTGCATTCATCTCGCATTCTCCAAGTTTGATCTATGAGGTTTTATCATTATTTTTACTGATTGTAAACTCTCTCTCGGTTTTTACTTAGAGGTGTATCTTAGATTTAGAGGTTCAATTAATGATAGATTATAGTAATTTAAGTGTCTCGATTTATGTATCTTTGTTTTATTTTATTCGTTAAATCCTTTATCGTTATTGTTAACTTATTGATTCCCTCAGTTATTTAAGTATGGACATTCACACCGCTATGATCGGAACTTACCTGCGACTCCTCCTGCTCGATAGAATATAGCCCTCTGTTCAACAATTAGATGATAACATTGCGAGTTAGGGCACGAAATCTTTCCATAGCTGATGTCAGTCCTAACGTCTGAAGGATCAAAAGATTCCGAGGACATTCTATAAAAAGCCATCCAGTGACAGAATGAGTGGGACTAATGGTCCTGACGATTAGAGGGTATTACACCCTCACATATATATAGTGATTAGCAAGCATTCTTGTGAATTGAGCATTGAACTAATTAAAGTTGTTGTCATTCCTTGATCAGAATATTTACAGTACATGTTTTCTCTGGCACGACTCTTTATCAGACATTAAATGAGCTGTCTGTAACAAAGCTGAAAAAAGAAAATAAGGTGAAGATCTAGATCTATATGGACAGACTTCCTATTCAAGGCCATTGAGAGGGGATCTAAAGATTTATCCCTGACACAAAAGAAAACTTAGTAAAAATAACATAAAGAATAGCAACCTTATAAATGGCTTCAAATGACGTTTAAACATTTGTATATTTCATCATGGAATATGTTTGTCCTCAACTTCAACCATACCAACAAAAAATAAAATTGTTTATGTAGAATACTTTTCATGAATAAAGAGTTTGTTGGTTGAAAAAGTTGACAGAATGGCCTGCTCTACCCCATGGACCCCATACAAACTCTTAACAGCCCTGCTACTATTCCATTAGAAGAAATGTAAAAGAACAAATTGATGAAGTTATGTATAACAAGCAGCAGACATAAGATTGAAATATGAAATTTTCAAAGTACTTGATACAAGATGATAATATAGATGATTCAAAACAATATGTATATCTGCATAAATGAATAAAGGATGGTTTACAGTCTAATGGCAGTATGGTGCTCCAACAGCAAAGTTTTTGGAGTTCTACTAATTTTGCTGTTGTTAGCTCTACTTAGACATTGAACTCTGGAGTTGTGTCATTAGACTAGCTCCACTTTGATACTAATGAATGCTATGTTGAGTTAGCTGCCGACTAGATTTTGACTATAAACTGGATGATGATCTTGTCAGCTTCAGCAATGGTTAGCAAACTTCAAACTCCACACTGCTGTTGTACTATAAACCAGCCTTAAATGTATGTTTTTACTATAAAATACATTCTATTAATAATAATGTAAATGAAATCTTATTTACCCATGATTGAGTAATGCTCTTCTTTTTCTTCTCATTCCATTTAAATTCATTTTCTAGTTTTTCCTTTTTTATTAACTAAAAAATTGAAAATTCAATATAAACTTAGAAACATTCAAAAACAAATAATTGATAGAGTTATTTTTGAAAGATATTTGTAAAATATTACAACCAAATTCATATTAAATATTTCATTTTAAACCAAATTACAATTTTTTTTTAATCAAAAAGGTATTGTATTTTTATGTGAATTACTTGCAGGTTATTTTTATTTGAAAGAGAAGATATGGGTTATGCATTGGGGTGCATTATATACAAAGTTTATGTCTATAAGCATGGATGGGTTATGTAAAAGTACTTTTTCATTCTTGCAGTTTTCTGCAGAATATATGCCATTGTGTAGTGTATACACAAAAATACAATGTTAACGTTACGCACAACCTGTCAGAATAAACGATGAACAAATCCATGGCAAAAACTGCTACAAACAAATTAATCCCCAATGCCGTCCCTGGGTTTTTTAAAACTCTTTTTACATTACAGACTTTTAAAGGGTTTCTTTTCATTTTTATCATGTCAGACTCATAATAAATGAATGAACAGTAAAAGATGCAGCCTAAAATTCTATGGATCCTTAAAATTTCGTGAAATTTGTCAATCTAGATTAGAATCGGCCTTTCAGACTAAAGCCCCCACTTCTACAAACAGTTGAACATTATATTATATTATAGACTAGTGGCAATTATATATTTATGGGAAACTTTCCATGCCAAGGAGAACTTGAACTAACGAAACTACAATACTAAGTCATTAGCCATACTTTTGTAGAGTAAAACAAAGAAGTTTGTGTTATGAGGCTATGAATTGCATATTAATTAAACTACAACTGTAAAATTTTGTCTTTATATAAGAATAAGAATACAATAAGTACTACAGCTGGTAACACAATCTGTTATGGCCACAGTACAGTGATTGGCAGGGGCGAATCCTGACCAAGATTTTTGAGCATGCTGAAAGCTATAATAAGAATAATAGGCCTATCTCTAGCACTAAACAATACACAGAAATGTTATTTGGTGTGAATAAAAAAGTATGCACTATTATAAAGCCCATTATATCTACAGATGAAATATATTATAATGTAAAAATTCGAACCCGCCGGAACCAAACGCTAGCAATAAAATGTTTTATTGTTTGGTTCCCACAGATAAATTATGAATCATGAGGAACAAAATTCGAATAGTGCTGGTTGGTGAAGAAGAGGAACATGACCAAGACGATAAAAGGGCGACGAAAGAGGGAAAGGGGGTCGGTTACGTAGTGTCCGTTAGACAGTGTGCACGTTCCGAGTCCCGAGGGAACTCGACGTCGAACGAAAGGAACCCGAACCGAGGATATCTTGCACTTGTGACAATATCGACTCGGACCAAGAGATATGACTCCCCAAATTCGTGTAAACTCTCCCTCCGCGTATCCAAACCGTAGGCGACGGTAGCTCGCCCCTTTTGTAACTGTAGCTTTAGTCTTAATAAATTGTTGTTGTTTTTATATGCTGTTAATGTCATTTATTCGAGTATTGCCGCCGCTCTATCGTCGGACCCATCCACTTCCTCACTCTCACTCGCGTAACAAATCCAAACCGCCATCTTGACCATGGGCAGGTCTCACCGACCTGTTAGCCGAGAAAAAGGAGGTGCGACTCCGTCCATCTTCCGGTGCACCCACAATAATGAAAGAGTATTAAAAATTTGTGATGAGAATTCAATTTTTGTGGGCCCTTGACATTGGGGGCCCAGGGCTTAAGCCCTATTAGTCCCTATGTAGATCCGCCCTGTACACAATACATGTATGCTGAATGGGCACTGCAAGCTTTTGACACAATCTGGCCACATTAAATGCTTCGAATTACAAGAGTTTACACGTTAGAATAAATTATTGTTGGCATATTTGTTCTCATATAAAAAGTATATTGACAGTCAAAATTTTCTCTTAAGCATACAGTGCATGCTAAGCAAACTGAGAATTCACCCCTGGTGATTGGTAAAATTCCTGAGATTTTAATACAGTGGAATTTACCTCATCACATTCTCACTATTCATATGTTACAAATGACTTCTCAGTTATAGATTGTCTTTAACTCAACAGATCTTAGAAATAAATAAGATAATTTTGTGTATACTGTATACAAAACTTCAATATCAGTCAGGGCACACTACTGTATTTATAAGCAGGATTATTATGAGGGAGAAGCTAGAGATTTTTATTGGGGCCCATGGCAGTTCCTATCCCTATAAATTAATGTCATTTTTACTAACAAAAATTAAAATTGCTTTTTATTAATGAAGAAACATTCTATTTTTTTTTTATTTTTGAACAAACAAAATAACTATGGCTAAGGAGCTAAAGGACCCACTCTACCCTAAGCTATCAATGGCCCTGTTTACAAGTTAAGCAGTTATTGATTGTGTGTAGACTTGTTAAAAATGTTTATTAAAGTTTATTTTTAGAATATTACCATGGTAAAAGAAAATATAGAGAAGCTACACTTGATGTTTTTTAAATCTGTAGACTATACATCTCTCATACACTGTAGAAACACTAAATTCCCAACTAAAGTGTTCCAAACAACTTTTTGGAAACTTTAGTTGGGAATGTACAGTAGACCCCCTATAACACGGTAGATACGTTCCGTGTTGTATGAGTCACTTAAATACAACACAGAACGTATCTACTGTGTTATAGGGGGTCTACTGTAATGCAGATGATGAAGAGCAGATGAATGCTGATGACATAGACATGACAGAACAAAGCATGGACACACATGTCTCCAACATTCCCACTGTGTCAATTGGAGAAAACACAATTTGTTAGCAAGGTATAGCAAAATTAAAATTTTGCTGCTATTATGTAGTATTTTATTTTGATAAAAGTGTAATAAATCATTTTCAGTTAATATCCGTTACGTAATTGATGCAGTATATTTACAACTTAATAATGCAAAGGCTTTGGCAGAAAGAGGTGATGACTAATGTGTCATGGGAGAGGAGGAAGAGGTTAAAATGTGGAATTTTAGGTTGAAATCATATATGGATGGCTCTTTGCTATTTGTCCCGAAAACAGCACCTAGAACTCCTTCCCCTAGTAAACATGCAAAGGGCACTTATAAGCAACATTTCCAATGTTGTACCATATGTTCATCAAGAAGAGAGGGAACAAATAAGTGCATTTGGTTAAATGGTGGTCGTACAAAGTGCATTTTGTGATTTAAAAGTGACTGCATAATAAAGCACATTTCCTTGCTTACGTATGAAGTCTTTAGGTAGTAAACAATGTATTTAACACTTAAGCAATGAAATTGATATTAAAAATAAAATATATTATGTATTCTAATTGAAATTTTTTGAAAAAACCACTTTACATCAGTAGTTTATTATTTTTCTCAGTGATTTTTTTCATTATGTTAATGAGAAAAATAATAAAATGCTGGTGTAAAAAAGTTTTGAAAATGGTAGAATATGCTACAGTTCTAAAATTATTGCTAAGAATATAAAACAGACAGAGTCAATGATGACTTATTAAATATACCTTGCTTGGAAGGAGACTTCTATGCAAACCTTTCCAGTCTTTTTTAAAGCACTTGAGATCTTTCACTTTAAATTTGATGTTGTCCTTATGAGCATCTCCATTCTTTTCTAAATCAATGACTAGATTGTTATCATCATGCCTTTCTTCTTGACTCTCGTCAGTACTGTCATAATTTTCTTGAGTTTCACTATTCATTCGTAATATTTTATCCGTTTGTATTCTCTCTTTCATTTTTAATTTTTCTTTCTTTGCACATGTTGCCGGTGGAGGTAACGAAAATTTTTTCCCTTGATTTCCTCTCATGTAACGCTCAAATGGTAGCAATAATCTAAAATGTATTATTATTATTAGTTTATTCTACTAAAATTGCTTCTATACACTTAACGCAATGAAGAAATGTTACCTTTCGTAATGACGTCTTGTACAAGTTGCTGCGCTAGTGCTTCCTGGATTTCCACCCAATTCGTCGTAAACATGCTTCCATAATTTTTTATAGGTAATCTGCAAAGAAAATAAGCTCTCGAATACAATTTTCAAAATTTTTTTTTTTGTTTTTAAAAAGAATTAGAACATTATCGATAAATATATACAGAGTGGTTCAGTGCTGAATGGGGTACTTTGATAAACAGTAATTTTTTGAATACATCAAGGGAGTGATGAAATAAAATAATATATACTAGTTTACATGCAAAACATTTGTTACTTTTATAGCTGTTTCAAATATAAGTGGCTTTCTTCAAAGGTATTATCTTAACTTGGTCACAAAATCTGCACATCACGTTACGACACAGTCTCAGCTTCAATTGCATGCTTTAACTTCTGGACTAGGCTGAAGAGAATTTTGTTGCCTAAGAGTGTTTGTTACCAGTGCACTTATATTTTATATAGATTACTATATTTATTTTGGCATATCAATAATAATTTAACCTTCAAATGTAACAAAAACAAAGAGGGCTTCACTTCACAGCAGGTTTTGCACATTTGAGAAGCCTTACTCTTCATCCCAGAGAACAATTACTTCCGCTTCAATGGGAGGATATACCTGCAAAAGCAGGGGGTACTGATGGACTCACCACTATCCGCTGTATTAGCGGAGCTGGTCCTGAGACATCTTGAACACAGGGTTTTTAAACTCCCTCTCACGATAGCTTACCCCATAATATACTTGAGGTACGTAGACGACATTCTTTTGGCGTGGCAGGATACAAAGGACTCCTTCCTGATAACAAAAATTTATCAAAAGTAATGATATATTTTGACATTCCCTTTCAATTTTATGCCTGAGGCAATGCTACTTTGCCTATTGGAGCAACTTTGCTTCGGACAATCTGTAAGGATAGAACTTTGATATCATCTAACTCTTTCTATATATTCCTATGATATGAAATTGTTGGTAAGCTAAGCAATGTGGATTTTTCTCAAAAGATTCCATTACTATCCAAACATACCATGTATATACATCTGTTACATTATTAATATCTTCATATATTTGTACAAAAACTCATTTTATGGTAGAATCAATTCATGTTTGAATGAACTTTGTCTTTTCTCTACATTACACTTCATCTTTGCATTGTAACTGGATGAATTTTAAAATATCAAATTCTCTATGATTTAACGCATAACAATACTTCCTTATCCTGACGTACTTCACAATGCAAGAGAACATTCTGAAGTACATCAGTTGACTCTGCACCATTCTGTATTATATATTTCAATATTAACAGGCGACCGAGATGTGTTTTAATATAATAAATATTTATTTAAAAAATTTTACCTTTTCATAACCACCCAGTTTCTGCGCATACATATAGAAGAAATAGAGATCAACTGTAAAGATAAAATGTTTTAATTTTAGAAATAATCGAAACAAAAACTTAAAAAATTAAATTTTGATAATACAGTAGAGCATCGATTATCCGACTTATCGGTTAACCGACCGCGTTCTAGTCGGCAAATTCAAATGTCCGCTAGTGATGTGGCGCTACAATATTTGGTTATGTCTTGGCTACTTTAATATTATTTTTGTTAAATTTTTGCATGTTTTAGCTGGCAGCACTGGCTCGACCATGAAAGGGAGGCTAGTATTTAAACCAGGCCTAATACATTATACTAATAGTGTATTTTTTCATACTTTTTGGTTATCCAACTTTTCAGTTATCCGACCAACCTCAGTCCCCAATTAAGTCGGATAATCGATGCTCTACTGTATTTAGGTTTTTTTCATAAAGGTATCCCAAGTGGAATGTTGGTAATTTGTTCCCAAAAATCAGACAGTTTGACGTTATGGATAAATGTATTTTTATTAAACGACTTAATTTTGCTCTTTGTATATTTAGAAATGAAATTCTTGAAAAATTCTAGGTGTGTTTTGGGTTTCTTACTCTAAAATGGTGCCATATATTTTTCAGAACAGATTTCACCGTCTAAATATACATTTTCAAATTCTAAAAATTAAAAAAAATAAGCTTGTTTCTTTTTATTTGAATTGTCTTGTATAAAAACATAGTAAGGGTGATTAACTGGTGAGGAACACACCTGAGATATGAGTTAAAATTACCTATGAAAATTTTTGTCTGGATTCAAATCTTTCAGAGTAATAGCTGGATGACTGAGGGAGTGTAAGACATTAGTCTGTTGTGATCATTTAATAACTACCATATTTCTATATATATTGCTATTCATACAACTTACTGTACCTTCTTTGCTGTAACATCTGATTTATTGTTTCTTAAAAGGTGTTTCTTATGTAAATCTTCATTTTCTGATGGAACCCCCTTATTGTATATTTCAGAAATCATCGAAGGAAGGAACATTGAGCATCTAGATCTTATAGAGCGTAACTTATAGGAAAAAGTTAACATCAAATCCCTAATGAAATCTCTAAAGTGTAAACCCTAAAAGATGATCGGCTATTCTATATATTAAAAGGATGCATGCCAAGTCGGGACAATCACTGTTCTTATTGTTTCAGGAGTAATAATGACTAGAAGTAATCATCCGGAACACTGAATTTGTCGGTTCTTCTATGATATTGCCAACAGCTTGATTAAAGAAGGCTACTTGTTGACGATTGAATTCCCATGCAGCTTCCTGTGTTGTTCTGTGATTGTTCCCCACACAATAGATCAAGTTCCATTCATTATATAGTCAAAATGAATTTGTGTGGTTGCAGCTGTCTGTCTTAGCCCCCCCAAAATTTTTTTTTTAATTTTATTATTTTCTGCAGTGGAGTTAAAAGGTTGGCAACCTGTTGAGTACACAGGAAGGGTATTTCAGGCGACGCCAACTGGCTACGACGTCTTTTTTCTTTTGCTCTCCGTAAGAACGGTGAATCGTACAGAGTAGTGCAGCATTCTCTCCATGAGGACAGTTTTACAGGCGTGTGAAGTACAATTTGAAATCAAGACCCATCGACAATTTTTTGTCTCGGACAAATACGTGGTTTCCATATATATTTTAGTGCCCTTCAAGTGACGTGTGTCGCCGAATATATATAGAAAAACATTATCATCCATTGTGAAATATTCTTCTCTACTATGATTTCTTTGTTCTTGCAACGAATTTGATTATGGCGCGTGAACCATCTGTGACTACAATATTGTAACGGTGAGAACTTCAGGTGCGCATGGAATTGTATCTTGTGAACTTAGATATAATGATATATTTATGTTGTGTATATAAACTTATTATTAAATTGCATCTTTGTGTCTCTTCACCACGTGGTAATTCACCTACACCTACAATTAGTGAAGGTATTAATTCTTGCAATTTACCACAAATTACTTCTGGTCATTATTGCACCTGAAACAATAGGGATTACTCCTATTTGGCAAGCTACTTTTTGCTCACAGTGTACTTTTAACTATCATTTCTATATAATTATACAAATACTTTTGTTTCTGTTGTTATTTTTTAATACTGATAAAAGAAAAATATTCATTGAAAAGTGCTGCTGTACACCTGATGCAGGACTTAAGGACTTAAGAGTCCAAAATGGATTTTGTGAATAGTGACAGCATATAGAAGTAAATTACTTTGGCAAAACAATTGTGGTGTGGTTTCTATTTGTTTTGGAAGAAAATTCACTATAGTATAATACTGATTACAAGCAAGAGGATTAAGAACTATTTTTTCTTAATTATTTTTTAAACAAAATTACAGATGATAAAACTTAAGCAGTGATAACACATTAATACTTAACATTGAGATCAATGTTCATTGAGTTACTTCACATACTAATATGCAAATCAATTTTAAATTTTAATAATTACCAATTACAATTTTTCTTATAATTACCACCAAACATTGCCGACGAAAACAGATATTGATTACCACATTGTTAAAATGAATTATACTTATTAATCTTTGAAGTATCTTACTGACCAAACACTATGAGATTTGAATATTACTGTAAATATTAAGTAGAAATAATGTATTATGTTTTCTGATTTATAATTCCATTACGAAATGATTTAAATGGCAATTTTTGTGTTTTTACATTAAATTAGAAAGTAATATCTTAGAATAGAAAAATTAAAAACTATGGGCATTAATAATTCCTTTTTTCTACGAGTTTAGTCATGTCTACAGTGAGAATGGCCAACTGTCGATTAAAAAATCCCCAAGACTTTCAATCCAGATCCCCAAACAGCAGGCTGATGCCTGTACTGCCTCAGTCATCTCAGTTCTCGGTCAGCGACTGTTATTTTATAATCATAATAAAAATTAGTTTTGCTTAAGAATCTTTCATTATGGACTCTGTAGCTCCATTTTATAATAAAAATTCATTGCAAATATATTCCTATTGATATGTGCATAGAGAATTTTGTTAAAAGAAACTTTTCTGTTTTGTCTTCAATGTTTATTGTATTAAGAATTTGTTCATGTTATTAAAGCTGTATCATTGAGTACATTCCAGTACACATCAAACAACATCAATGAACCACAATGTACTAAAACAGTGGTTCCCAATGTAGGTACTACTGCCCCATGTGGGCAGTGAGTAAATCTATGGGGCAAAAAAGAACAAGTGGGCAGCAGAGGGCACAAGGGCCAGGGTATTGACCGAACGGTTACCATAGGCAAAGGCTGCGGTCATTGACAACATTTCTTTTCCTCCGTTAAAACGAGTAAGAAGAAACATTGTGTTTAATGGCTTCAAGATGTGGAGAACAATATATAGTAAGGACAAAAAGTATGAGGTTCGTAGAAAAGTTTTCTAAGAATATTTCCAAGACTTTCTCACACAAGAGAAAGGAGGTGTTGAGATACAGTTGGGCCATTGGGTATAAGTTTATGGAACCAAGGGAATGGTGGCTTGAAAAAGTTTGGTTATCACTGTACTAAAATGTTATCTAATATTCACAAATGAGTTCATTGGTGCACTGATGGACTCATGTGATCCCAGTGAGTGTGATGTGAGTTTGTTGCTGCACTGATAAGTTCATTGGTGCAGTAACTAACGAACATTGACTTTTCAGGCTGTGAATGTGATCTCTGATGAAGCAGTATGGCCATCTCCATGGTTATATTATTAACACCATTTTTATTACTCAGCTGTATTAACCTAAAGTTATTTTGACAAAATAAATCTGCAAATGCCAATATAGAACTGTTTGCTTCTGCCATCTTGTTAGGTTACCAGACATTCCAGTAAAAGCATATTAAATTGTTCACCAGCACACTGGTTGTGACTGAGATTGATGCATATTGAAATGTACCCACTGTCAACTTAATGCATGCATTGAAAATTAATTTGTAATTCTTGCATTGTTATAAATATATACACAATTCTGTTACACAATTCATAGATGATGTATTTATAATTTATGTAAAAAAACAAAACATTTTATTTATACATAACCTACTTACTCTGTTTAAATCCTAAATGAGGAACACGATGAATAGGTGTATTCCTATTCTTCATGAATTTGAAGAGAGTTTGCAGGAATTCTTGTTCATCTTTGCATGAAGGTTTCTTTAACCCATTCTTCAGATTTATCTGAATAATATATTAAAAAAATTTATTATTTGTGTAAAAATATTTAGAATTATTAATACAGATTTTTCTATAAAAGTATACATTAATACAGTCATATTGACTCATATGATTGATGATGTAACAATATATCCTATATCTTGCATCTATATTAATTCAAAACACTATGAATTACTCATATACGGAGCTACACTTTGGAATTCTTCAGATATTGAGAGAGACATGGACAACGATGCCTGAAAAACTATATGTTTTGCCGCAAGACATACCATATGATTTACATCAACTAATCAACTAAATATTTACTGAACTGGTTCGTTAAATATTACAGCTCTTGTTTAGGACTTTAACGAGAGTTAAAGGACCATCTTGTTACGTATGGATTATATGCTTATATATTTCAGTGTAACGATATTATATTTTTACATAATACCTTTGATTTTTTGCTGAACAGCAATTTTATAAAGCAAAGAAGAGAAAAGAAAGAATAAAGCAAGTGGGAGGAGCAAATGTACTCTTGGCCCTTTCTGCGGGTGCCCTTGGCTTTGAATGGTTCATTGCCATTGGAATTTTCATTCATTCTATAAAATATTAAGGAACTTTGCACAAACCACGTAACCAGAGATGGCAGAAGGAAAGGATTTATAAGTAATCATAGGCAGACAGCTGAAGGGAGGGAGGTAAGGGTTGTTTTTGCAACCAAGTAGCATGGGTTGATTCAGTGATTCTAGATTTGACGATTTAAGAAGGATATGTTTGATGTTTTTTAGTTATTACAAATGAGTAAATAAAAATCAATGTTTTTGATGAAATGGCAATGAATTTTGAAAACATCTCCGACAACTTTACTTACCAAATATTTGGCAGCACTGAATTAATTTGCCATCGTAAAAGCAAACTAGTCCACAAAGCAGTGCAAGTGAAAGGCTTTTTTGTTGGTATGCTGATAAACGAATGAATTTACCTGCTAGTTTTTCAAAACGCATAAGGGGTTTATGAGGTCAAGTATGAAAAGTGCAGAACTAATGCCAGATGGAAAAAGAACACGTAAGACATCGCAAGATGGAGGATGCAGAGTATACAGCCAAAAGCAGAGTTTTCAGAATACATTTTGGAAATAGGTACAAGAAAGTAACAAATTTCATGTAATGATATTTAGAGCGTTATATTGCATGTAAAGTATACATGCATATTCTATAAATTGCCAAAAATACAATGGCACGTGATAGTGAGAGCAATGGTTTTATCAATCAAGACCCACGATTTATAATTTACATTATTTTCTACAGGGTCCTTCAATTGCAAGTGCACCTGTCAAAATTTGCATAATGTATGTACGGAAGCAGTAGGTAAGAATGCTACCTGTACAATTTGTAGTCATAACTCTGTCCAGTAAACATTTTCGTGCACAGGAGTAATTGTTAGCAACAATAAGTATCAAGAAAGAAACTTCAGTCTTTATTTTTGGGGATACTATAGATTACCACCTATAAAATTTCGGGACTTTGAGTATATATCTGAACTGAGGGGACCGAGACGAGTTCAACGATACCCTACTTTTGGACCGGAGACGAAAAATAAAAAAAGTTATCATACTTTTTTCAGCGATCGCGCGACCATCGGGAGTCGCGTCGCTAAGCCTATCGCATGATTAACAGGTAGTCCGGCAAGTCGGCCATATATACCTTCAACAGAGGCAGACGTTGATCCACGAGCACACTGATCGTCTGCAGTTGGAGTTAAATCCGGTTAATGTTATCTTAGGTGCCAAGATGGCGGCTCGTTTCTGATTCCAGCAAGGAAACAGTGAGACGCACGTTCTAACCTAACCTAACCTATTCTAATAAATTACCATAATTATTAGCAGCCAAATTACTAGAATAGGTTAGGTTAGGTTAGGTTAGAACGTTCGTCCCACTGTTTCCTTGCTGGAATCAAAGACGAGCCGCCATCTTGGCACCTAAAGTAACATTAACCTTAAATCCTTTTTGCACGCCCTCGCGCTCCTCGATCTCGGGGCCTACGGCCCCTCAGCCCGGTCGGCTAGTACAACGCGCTGCTTTCGCGGCTTGTCCAACAAACCTAACCTATCCCTCCGGGAGATGACCGTAGTCCTACGTCATGGTTTGCAGACTTTACCGCAAGATGGCGGTACTAACACCG
Source organism: Centruroides vittatus (assembly GCF_030686945.1). NCBI lineage: Eukaryota > Metazoa > Arthropoda > Arachnida > Scorpiones > Buthidae > Centruroides > Centruroides vittatus. The sequence goes on from NW_027122045.1 coordinate 740,124, forward strand.
TTGAACTCGTCTCGGTCCCGAATTCAAATATATACTCAGTCCCGAAATTCCATAGGTGGTAATCTATAGTACAGTCTTACTTGCTCTCTATAATTTAAACCAAAGAAAAGTTGCAAGTGAAGGAAACTGGAAACCAGGAAAACAAAAAGCCATATTCAGAAGATTTCATGATGAACGATGCTTGAAACTCAAGATACGCTTAAATTAAACAAAAAGTTGCATGTTCAAACATGCTTAGGAAGGCCACAATTCAAAGCTGATCAGCTGGAGACTATAGTGAACATTTCTCCTTATGGTACTGTACTTCTACAAATGCTAAGTAGAGAAGTGATGCTCTCCGGGCATTTAGAACTTTGATTTAGTATATACCCTATGATGTACAGGATTTCAGTTGAGTCCCACTGTCACGTATTTAGTCTGCTGCCCAAATCTTCAGTGACAACTGAGGGCAAGTGACATATATATGCTGTTCCTGTAAAATTATATCTGCACAGAATGGCCAACACAAATTACATGCTGATTCCAAATTTGCAATATGTACAGTAAGTATCCTAGAAGGTTTTACTAACGCTCTGGAACCTTCACAAAGTAGCTATTCTGTCTCAAGACCAGTACAGAGTTACTTTGTAAGACCGTGACTAGGTCATGGGGACTAACACAAGCATTCTCCAAGTCGTTGCTTTCTATTTGATCAAGACATGCAAAATAGATCAACTTGGCACATGATATTCATGCATATTAGACACACATATGTTGCCATAAGTTATAGTATGCACACATCTTCAAATGCACTGACTCATATAAGAGATTTTGATTGATTATACAAATTGCCCAACTTTTGAAAATCATGAACGAATTGCTCAAGCCTGTATTGATATTATTTGTGAATAGTGGGACCAGATGAAAATCTTAGGTGGGTGAATTCATGTATGCAAACTAAAGTATTTTAATCTATTGTGGATTATGACACTAATACGAGAGTACAGTACATTTTTTTTCCTTCTGTAAATTGTATTAACAGGATGATAAAGTTATAAAAATGACCATCAGATATTTTGAGGAATGCAATTTTGATTCATTTTTTCTTGCATTCACTGCTTCAGGACAAAGTGCCTTTAATCATGTTGAGAGACAATATAATTTATAATTCTGTTATAATTCTCCTAATCAAGGAATTAATTCTTTTGCACGAACGTTAATGGAAGACGTTTGAATGCACAGGGCCAAATCATTAATGAGGGTTTAGAAAAATAGTTTTGAGTTTGCATGTGAGTACCATGATAGGAGACGTAAGTTACGACTTGTTACAATATTATTTTGTAATAAAATTCTGTACAATATGTTAAAAGTATGACAATGGCTGATATTTAGTCAGAAACAATAATATCAGGCATCCTGTTGTGGCAGAGTTTGTTCTTTCTACTGAATCGTCATAACGGATCCAACAACAGAAGGTACAAATAACAATATAACAACAACTGTAATAATTATATGTACTATTAAAATATTAGTTTCGTGATTTTCGCTTGATTCATGTTTGTAATAATACGGATAACTCAGTGCATAATAGTGACAAGTGTTTTATGTAAAATATCGCAGAGTCCGGATGGAAAGCTATTTGTGTAAGGAAGTCTCGATATCTCTTGCAAATTGTAAAGTGCACTGACATAACTTGTTGCAGCCCCGGGAGAAGTAATTTGCGAACAATTTAGTCTATGCGCTTCCCGTCATACCAAATATTTCTAATTTCCAATGCTAACAATGGACTGCAAGCCTATGATTCAGTTATCTCTATAAACAATGGAATCTCAATTAAATTTATTAATGGATTTATATACTTATATAAATACAATGCCTCTCAGATGTCGAGAGACCAAGACCCGTACTTTCGAAGCACCCAATATGTAGAAATCAAAGAAAGAACAATTTTTACTCTATTTTTTATTTAGTCAAATTCTATTATTTAAAACAATGATTATTCGTTATAAACAAGAAATGCAATGGATAGAAAATTTGTAACACGTTTTTGAAACCTCTGTAAATGTGAGGCGTAGGATAAATGGTTCTGCTATACTTTGTGATATTGTTTTCAAAAATTCATAATTGTAGTGTAGCAATAAAATGGTCATTTAATAACAACCGCCGACTATAAATGTGTAATATGATAATCAGTTTTAAGTAATAGAGCAATAAAAACCAGTGCTTTAATAGTTTGCAGATGATAAGATTGATCAATCGATCATGTTGCATTGATGTATGGAAACATTTGAAAGAAGAATAAAAAAAATAGAAACGTAAACCAAGTATCTAATATATCAAATATAGAAAATGAATTATTAAAAAAATTCTCCATCTTTACTACTGACATATGCAAAATGACAGGATAAAAATTTTCGTCGAATTGCTTAAGTTATTGCATTTGTGAAGAGGATAAATTGTTCCCAAAGTTCAACCTCTCGTAATTATACTTGACTGCTGTCTCTCCTTTCTGTGAAAGATTAATGACCATGACAGGAGATACAAATTTCTGTAATTATATTTCCTCTCGGATGAAGAATATCTGACGTGAAATCATGTTAAAGAGAAACGCAAATAATATTTAAAGGAATTGATGTAAAAAAAAAATTTGATTGACGATCATTTCCTTCCCCTCTTAATATCCGATTGGTTGATTTAAATCCATTGGCTTTGCATTGGCTTTAGTTTTGACTAAAAAAAAGAAAGAAAAAAGTAACTGAAATAAATAATAATGCTTCTTGTACTTCATATTTTGATCGACAGATGGTGTTAGGTTAAGCAAGCATCATCAATAAAATTTTTCCTCAACGGTAGGTGGCGTAAATATTTGTAATCTAGCGCCATCTGTGAGTCGACGTTAACTAAACGGCTATCGGATTGTGTAATGGATACAAATAATTTTAATTCGACAGGTGGCGCTTTGTTAAGCTTGTAGCTATGTAAGCGCCACCTAGCGATGATTATTATTGTTATACGTTTTTCAATCACAATCTAAGAATAAATCTTACTTTTACTTTTATACTGACTTCTCTATTTTCTTCGGAAGTGTTCGATTCAGAATCTGGTGATGCGCTCCGTTTCGTTTTGATTTGCTTCTTTCGTGGTCTTCCTTTTAAATTTGGAGCTTGAATATATACATATAAATTAGAGATATATTTAATTTTGCAATTTAAAAATAAATAAATTTAATTCAATTCTCCATATTTAAATTCTTAATTATATTATTGCTCAATTATAAGAACAAAGATAGATTTGGATAAAATGTGGATTCTATAAAAAAATAAATTGAATAGAAATTAAATATACTGTATTTAAAAATAATTTTCTGTAACATGAAACGTATTTAATGTGTTTTTTTTTTTAAATAAAATGAACCTTACCTAAGTGATCACAGTTGAGATCATTTTGTAACAGAGCATCGTGATCGAAAGTATCGCGGCAGAAAAGGATGAAAGTGTTATGTGACGTTAATGTAAATCCACCTAATGCTATCACCAGTGCATTTTTCAACCAAGAATCTGATGTTTCTTCTATCCTCTTTAACATTGTTCTATATCTACAATACCTAGGATACGACAGCACTTTAACCTTTGGTACGTCAGGATTCGCTTGTTCACCTGAAACAAAAATTAAGTTAGATGTGTCAAAAACAATATTGAATTCAATATTGTAATATATAGGCTACATATTACAATAAGTAGGCTACATTCCAAAATCTTTACATTATTACTTAAAATAAGTACACTTGAAAGGATGAATTGCTTTACTTTATTATAATTTGAACAGCATTAACAATTTATATCAAACATTAACTTTGTTATAACGTAAAAAGCACAATACTTCATTAATAAATTAAATAAAATTATAGTAATATTTTAATAAACGTTTATAATTATAGCAATTATTCTATTTGCCGACATTTTCGTGCTAATACTAAAAATCAAAGAAGTAGCTAAGTTCATTATTCATGAGGTTATGTAATACTGTATAAAATATACTTTTTTCCCTATAAATTATATTATAGAGTCAAAAGAACAATAATTTTAAAATAAAATTAGTACAGGGGTGTTGGAATGAAGTGACAACCCATAACAATATATAACCCTCAGATTATATGTATATACATTTCAAGGAATAAAAATATTTCACTATTTTTAAAGATTATATAAATCTACATTATAGAAAAATCAACAAATATATAGTTATTCACTAAAAATAACTGCTTTCCTTTAAATGAATTGCAATTATATAAGTTCCATTAACTTACATAATATGATATATTGACTTTACTAATTAATTTATATTGACTTAATATAGAGAATTATATAAAGCAAAATAGTAATTAGTGAATACTTATATTCTTTTCTTAATACTTATAGTTTATTCAAATTACAAAATAAGTAATTTAAACTTTTACAAAATTTCTAAATAATTATATAGAAATAATAACAACTCAATTAAGAAACATTAAACACTATTTATTTAAAGTATATAAATTTTAAACGAAATTAAGTGAGTGAGATTATATAATTTAAAAACACATTAAATTTCATTATACAGCAACAATAACAAGACAAATGGAATAAATTAAATTATATTTTATTTTTAGAATAATTGAAAATTAAAATAATAAAAAGATTAAATTTCTAAATAAATATATTTAAATAATATAAATTTTAATTCAAATAAATACTGGTATATAATTTCAGTAATTATTATTATTGTTGTTATTATTATTTTACTTTTAGTTAAAAATATTTTCTTGAAATCAATTTATTATATTTATAATTAATAGAATTCTGTCACAAGAATGGAAATTAAATTCCTGTCATGTGACTGGGAAGCAGCCAAGAGGCTTGTAACTTGTTAGATTATGTGACTGGAAATAAATTTCTAGTCAAGTTGACAGATTTCTTCTCCTCTTTCCTTTCACATTTATGAAAAATTTATTATTCATGCAAATAATATTTTCTTCCTTTTTTTTTTTTCTTCTGAAGTAGGAAAAAATTTATTAAATAATATCCTTAAAATAATTTTAATATATATATATATAAATTAATGTTTTAATTGAATATTTATCTATAGATACAAACACCCATTTATTAACTAACATTTAAATTTATGAATAATATAAATTAATAAGTAAATAACAAGATTTAATTTATTAATATATCAAAAGAAATATTCAACATGAATAATAAATAAATAAAAATTTTGAAAAAGTAGAAAAGATATTTTCTTTTGACCAAAAGAAAATTAATATTTGAAAATAAAAAATAAAATAAGGAAAAGTAAGAATAAGAGGAACATTTATAACAAAAAATTTAAAATTTAAATCATGGAGTATCATTCAATTTTATATTTTAACAAAGAATCTTTGGAGGGAAAATATTTCACAATGTATAATCTAAAGAAAACAAACTTTGAATTTAAATCATTTAAAATGCTTCATATATATATATATATAAATTTTAGTTGAAGAAAAATCAATAGATTTTATCACTCCCAACATACTTCATATTATTTTTAGTTTTAATAAATTAAAACAAAATAATTTATTTAATGAAATATTTCCAGATCAGTCAGAAAGATTATGATGATAAAAATTAAATTATAAAAGGAAAAATTCAATTTAAATTTCCCACTTTAATGTAAATAATAAACTGAATTAAATATACATAATTGAAAATATGTTTATAAAGTAATATAATTTTCTAATAACATCTTTTGAATAAATTTAATTAGTAAATTATATACAGAAACACTTTTCAAATATTAAAATACTTGACTTTTAATCTTTAACACGTCTATCAATATCATTATTATGCATTAGTTATCTTGCCAAGTTATATCTATCTAAATTTAATATAGATTTACAAGAAAAATTGAAAAATTTGTCGAGTACATTTAACTTATATTATATAAACAAACCACTCGATCAATTTACGGTTTAATAAAGAAAAATGTGTTTTAGAAAAATAAATAAATAAAAAATTGTTTAATAAAGAAATGATTTATGAAACTTTTAACTTTTCCCTCCTCCTCCAACAATAACAACAACACAAAAAAAATTAATTTATAAAATTAAAAATTATTATTTTTTAATAAATTTCATGGACAATACATTAAACTCACCTAAATTAAATAGCTTATCGATTATATTTAATGTATTTAGCGTGCAATTATGTAATAGATACCTTTAAATCGTATTAAATATATTTCAATTTAATTAAATACTTAATTTAATTGTGTTTGGAATTTAAATATATTTAACGTAAATTAATTGTTAATTTAAACACATTTAAAATGTAATCGACATAACACGTGATCGTGAAATATGCATTTATATATTTATTTATTATTACGTAGGTAAATTACATTTAAGAGAAATATACACGTTCCAACAATACCTTGTAATCGATATTTTAAAACAGCTGATGTTTTAATTACAATTAAAAAAAGAAAAAAAAAGAAATAATAATAATAATAATTAATAATCTTTTCGTAGATTCGATGCGAATGACGTTAAATTTATTAAAGAAAAATAAAAAAACAACAATTTTTATACATTTATTAACATAATAAGGAAGTATAAATAACAATTACAAGCACAAATATACATGTAGTCTCTAACAATGTGTAATAATTATCCATTGTCAGTGTAGATGTAGACTAATTAATTTTCGGAGCACAGGGATGAATTTATTTTCAGGCCACAATCAAGCCTATTTCATCTCATTTAATTAAGTTGCTTGGTCCTTTTATTAAAGAGAAGTAATTTCTGTCATTTTGTAATCTCCTTCAATACCTGAATAAGCTATTTATTATTGAGTGAATCATTCTCTGAGGAATATCTCTTGTATAATAATATTTTATTGACATTCTTCTAAATAAATTTTCTACTTACATAAATAATAATTTGAAAATTTAATATCACTTTATATTAAAAAGAAATTAAATTTTAACATTACATAATAGCTTTCTCTATTATTATTATTATTATTTTTCCTTCTTCCATTCTTTAAATTATTTAAATTTCTAAATTAAATCTTTAAATGTTTTGGTATGATTTTTTTTTTTTTTACTTTAGAAAAAATAATAAAGTAAAATTTCTTAATTTAATTATTATTATTATTTTTTAAATATTAAAAATATTTAATTTAATGGAAAACTTGAAAAGAAAAAAGAAAGATTCGCTTGTATTAATTTTATTTTTCTTCTTTTTTTTAAATCATTAATTAAAATTTAATAACTTGAACTTTCATTTACTTTATTTTTCATTTTTTTAAAATGATTTATTGAATAATTTTTTTATATGTAAAATTTTTATGAAGATAATTTTTATATATTTACTGTATATAACTTTTAATATTTTACAGTTTACTTGATTTATAATACTTATTTATTATATTTTTAATAAAGAAAAATATACATGAAAGAAAATGTTTTTTTAATAAAGAAAAATGTAGTTTATGAAAATTTAACATGATTAAATAATAGATTTACTCTATAACTTTTAAGTATTACAAATTTAATAAGTAATGAATTTAAAATATATTTTATATAATAAATATTAAAAATGATCAATTTATTATTTTTTGTAATTGTTTGAAAAGGGGGAAAAACAAAATTTAAAAAATTTAAATAATAATTAATTTAACTTAATTAATTAGTAAAATTTAATTTAATAAACTTTATATTACTTTAATGTACTATTTAGTAATTTTTATAACATACTTTTTTCTATATATTTATATTTTTATGTATTTAAATATAATAAAACTAAAAATTATAATTTTTTAAATTCATTTTTTGTTAGTCGTATGAAGATTATAGATACATTAAGTTTATTATAGTAAATTACTTAATATAATAAATTATAATTTATATAATAAGTTATTAAAGCATCAATATATTGTAATCTATATTCTAAACTAATTACATATAATAACATATAGGTAATTATATAAAGTTTATATTATATTGTTAATTAATACGAAGTGGGTATATATTGTTTGTAGATATTGGGAAATTATATAAATATAGAAATAAACATGATAAATATATAACTAATTATGTATATTTTTTTAAGTGATTAAAAATATTTTATCTACGGTTATATATATATATTTTATTGGATAAGAAGAAATTATATTTATTTAATAAAATAATAAAAATAATAATTATAATGTTAACATATTAAATACAATAAAAATGTTATTATTATTATAAGCAATATAATAAATATTATGATTATAATCTTATTTATTTATTTTTCCATTTATAATATTTAAAATTAAACAATAAACATTTGCTATTTTTTTTTCTTTGTATTTTAAACATAATTAACTATATAAATTTAGCATACTTGATTAATTACAATTTCTTTCACTAGTTAATTATATTAAAATTTAAAAACGAATTAAAAGTATTTTTAAGAAAAACAGTTTTAAGCATTTATTATTTATTTATTTTTAATCGAAAACCGAAATTTATTCTATTGTTTCCATCTCTTTTCTCCTTATTATCCAGTTTATATTAACATTAAGTAAATTTTAAAGTACATTTATAAAGAGAGAATTGTTTGGGAATTAATTTTTTATTTTATTTTATTTTTATAAGCTTTAAAAAAAACACGTGAAAGCTTACAAAAATAAATGTAATAATACCTCTTTGCTATGAAATCTAGCAACGTAGATTCCATTTAGTTAAGAACAAAGCTTAGATTTGATTCAATTCAGTCAATTTGTTTCCATACTGATGACATCTTGGGATTGTTTTCCCATCTCCCAACATAAAATTTTCACCGGATGGTCACATTATCTTTTATATTCCATCCATAAAAATGATTTTTTTCTTACTGCAAAACCGTATGAAAATTTTATTTTATGAGACGAAATATATATATATATATATATATACTTTTTTGGTCTCATGAAATAAGTAGGAAAAATATTTTTCGTATTTAGCTTTCCTACTTTTCCTTTGAAAATATTAAAATTAAAGGGAGATAAATAAAATTAAATAAATTTAATACATCATTTATTTATTCATTTCCTTTTTTTTTCTTTAGGTTACAAAGACAAAATGTTGATTGACAGTGGGTGAATGAAGCTAGGTAACATTAAAAAGTGATAAAATTTAACGTGTATAATGAACGTATTCAATGTGAAATTTCACTTAAACATGTGAGTAATTTGACAGGTTAAGGAGTGAATCCAATTAAGTTAATTTTTAATTTATTTACATTGTAAAATATTAAATTTTGTTGCCAATAATAAACTTAAAGTTTTATTTTATAAATCATTTTAAAATTCATTTTTCTTGGTTGAAACAATAATAAATGAAATAATTTATTAATGGGTAAGTTAACTTAATATATTTTTATATAATAAAAAAGTTTTATTGATTTTATTTTATTTTCTTTTATATAAAATATTCATCTTTAATGTAATTTTGTGTTTACAGTTTAATGACGTATTTATGTTATATCATGTTAGTTTTTCTGATATTTATGATGATAAGTTAGTTAGATTATCAGTAAATAAAATAAAACCTCTGTAAACCGGAATATTTTTTCGGTTTCCGTTTTAAACAGGTTTTACTGTAAATACATTAATTTTTGTGTCATTTATAAAGTTAAATAATCAATTAAATTTTAAAAAAAGCTATGTTAAATTAATGTTTAATATAATAAATAAATTACAAAATACTTCTAAAGTTCAAACAGCGAAGCTTTCATTACATAAAAACAAATTACATTAACTTCCATTAAGAAATTGTGTCATTTATTATTGTTTCAATGAAGAAAATTAAAGTAATTTTAAAGGATTTCCGTTTCAATTACATTATTTTATATGTTATTTTCATGTAAATAATACAGGCAGAAAAACAAAAATAAATGTACACACAGAAAAAAAAAACATTTTTAAAAATTAACCATTTTGTTTTATTTTAGAATAGAAACAAACATCTCAAAAAATAAATAAAGTAATAATTTATTTCCATCATAAATAATTGAAGAAAATAAAAGTTTAAATTATTTATAAAGAATTCATTTTAATATATTTTCTTAGTAAAAATAAGAAGGTAAAAAAAAAAAGAAAGATTTTAGATGAAAAAATTTTACATAATTAATGAATTTTTTCGATTTACTTTAAAGGGAAAAAAAATTCTTATTTATATTTGAATAGATACTATAATTTAAAATTTCGATTAAAGAATATTTGAATTTATTATGATTTTATTTCTATTTCAATTTCTCTTCTTTTTTAATTCCTCTCCCTTTTTTTAGTGTCATTTTTCAAATGTACTTAAATTTAACTCGAAAATTTAGCACCAGATGGCGATACCATTCTTGTGCAGGCTGTTTCGCTTCCTTTTACATAATAAACAAATCAAATCCTCTTAGAAATTGCACAATTAGTAAACGTTAAAGATTTAAATATTTATTTCGATTTATTAATTATTTATTTATTATAATATCGCTTATAATTTTTTCTATTTATTTTTAAATAAGTAAATAAATAAATAAACGAGATATAATTATAATAAAATATTCAACAAATTCCTTTTATTTAAATATCTATTTATATATAAAAGAATACGCTTTTATCAATATTCTGAATGCCTATAAGCAATATAATTTTCGAGGCGTTTAATATGTTAATTTTATGGCTCAATAAAATGTATAGTATGCGGGAGTTTAGTATCAGTTTTTCTTTTATGTCATGCGATATATTCCTTACATTGTTTTTTAAATATTGAAAAATTGAATTTTTATTTCTTTTTTATAAATTCAATATTTCGCCGTAGATAAGTAAATAAATAAAATGTATTTAACATTAAAATATTCGACTATTATCTACTGTACTTTACCTTATCTGTTATGTACTGTATTTACTGTACTTTATGAATTATATACTGTACTTAAATGTTATTATTTAATTTATTTCTACATTACCATTTGTTTATTATTTCATAAAAATCAGTAATTTGTACGAAACAGTAAACATGTTTTTTCGATAATAAATTATGTTGAATAAAAATCGATTTATGAACAACCAATTACTGATTTCTCTACGACAATAATGTGAAACGACACGTAAACTATTGTCATTAAATATTATTTATTAATTATATTTAACTTAATGTGTATTTAACAATAGGGCCTTACAGTATATTAATTAAATATAAGGGCGAGAGACGTCCCGATAGCGTTTTTCGTACGTAAACGATTACACCAGAATATTTACTTTCACTTTATGGCTATGTTTGCATCGTAAAATGCCAGAGATAAATTATGGAAAATTTTAAAATATCTAACTAATTTCATAATTAACTATCGCGTTTAATTTATATTATGTGTAAAAATAATTCATTCTGTATAATTTGTGTAAAGAGAAACCGAGCTTTCACTTAACTTTCATTGTCAGTAGTTAAGTAAGCAATGGAGAATTTAATATTTTCATTAGCCAACAAGATCATTGGCAACTGAGTCAGAGCCTCTTTCAATGGGATATAAATTACTCACAAATACTGATAATGACTGTGCATGCAACAATCGCAACCAAATGTTAACAGATGAGGCATAGTTATCTAAGTGTTTGCACAGTTATGTCGGGAATGCCAAGCTTTCATTTGAATATATTCATTGATTCTGTTTGTGATTCAATAGTTACAATATTGAGATTAATTTTACGAGGTCTCTGTTGTGAAATTTCGCTTCAATATTATAATTATTTGGTGATAATACTAATTATTATAATTAACTTTTGACGTATATAATAGTCTATATTTATACACAAGTATTTTTATAACTAAATGTAAAACTCGAGGAAATAAAATAAAATTAAAATGTTTATTATTCGGGGCACTTCAAAAGTCAGTTAATTGTGGCAAAGACAAAATTTTTGCCGTATTGTAGCGAAAATTGCTACATTTTGATACGGAATAAAACAGAAATTTAGTATTTACAACGGTTAAATGACTCTTGGGCGTACATAAACATGTAAATTTACTCCTATTGTAAAAGATAACCACGTTATTCTAAACTCAGTTTACGATTTACATTTGCGAGGTGTACTCGAAACACGCAAACACGCGGTTAACTTACTTTTGGACCCCACTTTATATGTATAAAACGTTTTTACTTATGTATTAATATAATTAAAATAATTATAGCAACGTATATTTAAAAAGGCAATTTAAAAATTTTTCTAAAACTTTATATATATATATATATATATATATATAAAGAAACAGTAAATTCGACAGCTGTTTGACAAAGATGAGAACAAGTATTGGTTGAGTTGGGATTTTCAACGACAGAGATTTTCCAGATGAAAACATCAACTGACAGTTCAAGCATGAACTTGACTTGTATGAAACATCACTCAATCCCGAAGAAAGGAAGGAAAAAAAAAAAAAACACTAATTTACTATCACAAACTAGTTCTATATAAGAAGAAACAATATCAGATAATGGCATATCTAACAAAGCAATGATAATGATAATGATAATAAATTAATTAATTGAAATTAACGCTTGAAGGCATTCACGTAATTTCAACACAATAAAAACCCATTAAAGAAATTCTAATAATATAATCATTTTGAATTATTTACTTGTTTCGTATTCTTTTCTCTTCGTCTCTTGACAAGATTTAATTCTAAGAAAACAATTTTCTTCCCTCTTAAAAAAAAAATAAGATAAAATAAAACAGAGTAAATAAGAAAACGACCAGATTACGTAGAAGTAAATATATTAGCCTATTGTTAAACCAGTGTAATAACGATGATAGTTGAACCATTTATTTATTTAATAGACTCAGAATTCTCAATCCATCACATAAAACTCATTGTTCCAGCAACATCGTATATTTAGTAATCAATAATTGCCTCCAGCTGCGAGTGTATTCAATTCTCTCTAATGCATAAATGTTTCCTTGCTTCATTTCCGTGCATTTTTTAATATATATATGTGCATATTTATTTATATATATATATATATACATACGTACACTTTATTTACTGAAAGTATAAATTAACTTTGTCATAAATAACATAAAAGTCCCATTATAGTTACTGACGTTTTGATTATTCTAAGAAATAATGAAACGAATAATATCCTTCATTCCTTTCAAATAAGAATAAAATTATAGAAGACGTCGATTTAAAAATGAATTGTTTACCGTTTCGAGGTTAATTTAATATTGTTTTCAACATTTAATAGTTACTTTAACGGTGTTTTCGATATTTAATATGGATAATTCGACGTGGTCAATTTAACGTGCTTTATCAGCATTCAGCATAGTTAATTCAATATTGTTTTAGAGTAATCAACGTGATTTTCGACATTAATTCAACGTTGTTTTTAACTTTCAGCATGATTTTTAACTTTTAATATGCTTAATTTAATATTAATTTATAATAATCAACATGATTTTCGACATTTAGTATGCATAATTCAACTTTATTTTTCTAACTTTCAGCACGGTTAATTCGATATTGTTTTCAATACTCAACACGGCTAAATCAAACATGATTAAATTTAACATGTTTTCAACATTCAACACGGTTATTTTAGTCTTATTTTCTTTGATAATCATTAAAAAGTTTATTATGTTTTTTTTTTTCGGCAAAAATTTTATATTTTCCAACGATTATCATCACACAGCAGATGTTTTTATGGATACTCAGCAATGTCTTTTTTTATTTTATTTTATTTTATTTATTTTTCTTTAGATTCGTTGAAAAGTTACGATAGTGACATAAATCATTATTACAAAAATAATGCCACTTTCACTTTCTTGAAATGTGATGAAATAAATGTAATTCACTTTCGTTTAAAAAAAAAACAGCAATAAAATGAAAAAAATAAAATAAATCCTTTTGTAAAAAAATAAAAAAATAAAAATCCGAAAATCGAAATAAGATTATATACTTATAAAACACTTATTTTTAACAATTAAACATTAAAAATAACAATAATAATAATAGTAAATGTATTTTCCCTCTCTTCTAAGAAATTTCAATATCATAAATAATAATTATTTAAATTTATTTAAATTGTAATTATTTAATAGTGGAATTCTTGAAAAACATGTTTACAAATTGATAAAACTGAATATTTGATATGGTAATAATAAATAAATAAATAAAATCACCATACAAACTTCAATAGAAACATAACAAGTCACATCGATTCTTGTGGACATAACAGGAAACAATAATGAATCATGTGGATTAAATCACGTGATTGGGTGGGGTTATCATCGGTGACGTCAGCGGACACTATCCCAGCCAGACACATGAATAAATGAATACATATTTTTTTATGAACCACACACCACACACACACACACCACAATATTGATTCTCATCAATATTGATTGGGTCTTACTTGGTGAAGAATATTATAAATATCACAGACAGCAATTTCTGAAAGTGATAACGTATTTATTAATTAAATAATTTATTTCTCGTGTTGTAAATTGGTTTTGAAATCATCCAGATGTTTATGAAACATGTGAAAATATTCCCTTTTCCATTATTTTCTAGTAAAAATTTATTGAAAAATATATGAAAGAATAAATTTATTTATAAACTATAAATAAATTTATTCTTTCATATCTTTTATATTATGTAAGAATAATAATAATATATATATATATATATATATATATTTTACTTTTTTAAAAATTTATTTTATTCACACTTACAATTTATATAACTTTTATTAAATGTTTAAATCTGAAGTTATTAATTTACTGTATTAATTTTATAAAAGTTATACTAAAAAATACAATTTATTTATTTAGAAATAAAATAAAAATTACAGTTTATTATTATTATTATTATTTTAAAATTTAAATTAAAAATTTAATTGTCTTTTTATATTTATAACAGTTATAAATTCAGTTTCAAAAGACATTTCTAGTATAGACTTTATAAAAAAAAATTTAAGTAATAAAGTAAATTAATTCCTTTAAAAATTATACCTGAAAACTTCAAAAAAAATAATTAATTATATTTTTAAAATTAAAATTAAAAAATTTAATTTAGTTTTTTTTTTGCTAAAATTTAATTAACATTAAGAGATAAAAAATTAAAAAAAATTAAATTAATTAAAGATATTTTATTTATTCATCTCAATTTTACTTATTTACTCTTTTATATTTATATATATATATAAAAATGATTTTTTTAAAGTACAAAATTTGAATTAAATAAACAATTTAATTGAATATTATATTATTTTATTTTGTTTAAAATTTAAATTTTAATTAATATTAATGCCCGAATTTTAAATTAATTAATTAATTACTTTTTAAAGGATCTTTCTAAAAGTAAATAAATAAATAAATAAATAAATACTCAGCATTTTATTCCAGCGATTTTATTGATTTATAAAACTTAAATAATCTATAATTGAATTATTTATTTATTAATTAACATTTTTAAATTATATTAAATGGTTTTAATATTTCGTCCAGATAATTTATTTAAAAATAATTTAATTAATCAGCGGATTAGAAATTTTTAATGATAAATGAAAAGAGAATTTTTAATTAAAATTTATCTTTCTTGGTTACAGTCAGTGAAGCAATTCTTGTTATTTTGATATAAAAATTATACAAGAATTAATTGTATTATATTGTTACTTGTAAAGCATTTATAATTCTTTACAAGTAACAGTATACATTGCGAACTGTTACATCAGTTGTCAGTGAGAACAAATTGAAAAAAAAACCGAATTTATATTGTTGTGACGTCATAATACAGGGCTGCAGTTTTTTAATAATCTTTTCATTTAAAAAAACCACGTGACTTCCGGTCCTGACCGGAAGTTTGCATATAGTTAATCGGAGTCTCTGTCCATAAGATGAAAATCGAGACCGTTACATATCTGGTCTCGATTTTAATGTAATTATTTTAGTTCTCGAGATTAAACAAGGTGAGGCGCGAACCACTGACCATAGTCGCGGGTTCGGTCCTGGCCATTGTTCTACATAGGTAAAGAAAATCTGGAAAACTCCACGTGGCCAAGTCGTTGACGAGGTGCAAACTCGCCACCAGTGTTCAGTGGTTTTATTCACTCGTCCAATGGTGGTCCCTCCCTAGAGGCACCCTCCCTGTCAGATCGTTCTTGTGTTGCTTTGCTTGATCCCATCAAATACACTAATCTCTATTACTTTCATGTTTACTGCTGTTTATTATACTTCAAGAAAATTATCAAATATGTTTACCGTTTAATTAATTATTTTAAACTACATTTTTCTCAAAAGAAAAAAATATTTTTAAAACTTGGGGGTGCGTTTTAAATACAAAATAACTAACTTTTTAAACTGGTAGCATTGACACCTTTCAAATTATGCATTGAATTTAAAATGCACCCACTATTAAAAAGATATTTTTAGAGGAAAAGTTGATGATAAATAAAAGTAAATGCGATTATATTTAAAATAATATTGGTATTATTTAATAAATTATTTTTAATTATATTCTTATTATTGACGAATGTGTTTATTCTGATACTTTCTCATTCACCCTCTCTGCTTACTATCCTACTGGGACTTTCTCTCCTCTTCCTTATTCTCTTTCTCATTCCCCTCATTCTCTTTCTTTCTTCATCCTAGACACTTGATTAAGCTTTACCTCTAATAATAATTATTATACTACTACATTTTTTCCCTTGAAAACACATTTTTAAAGTGGGCATCTTTAATTACAATCTACAATTTGAATTTTTTGCATGAACCGAAACATATAAAATATAATTGTAAATAAATTAATTGCTTAATTTATTTTAAACGTTATATTTATATAAATGTTTCAAATACAATTTCTACTGATTCTTCTCTATATCGATTTCTTCTTTGTTTATTTACACCCTTCACCTCACTATTTTTTTCTCTGTGTACGATAACTTTTAGCGTTTACTTTTATTTTTAACTTTTTCAATTGTTTAATAATAAATTTTTTATTTTTTAATTCTGATTTTATTTCTATTTACAAAAAAATAAACCAATCATTATGAAATATTTTCTAAAAATTTAAGCTATTATTATTAAATTTATTATACAAATATTACGAGTAGTTACTTGAATTTGTTGCATTGTACATAATGTAAATAATATGAAGCACACAGTAAAATTATATTTTATACCCATATTTTGTGCAAAATTACAATTTATAATATATTATGCAGTAAATTAAAGTGTACTTCTATAAAATAAAGCAGTTTTGCTGTCATTCTATCCTTTATACAAACGGTTTTCAACCTTTTCTCACTCGCCTACCACTTGAGCCTTTTATGTATAGATTTGTAGCACTAACTGGGAGGGGGTTGGTTGAGAACTGCTTTTTATGCTTATAAAAATTTTATAAAGCATACAATAGTACACTTTGGAAGACACAGTTTTAACATACAGTATTAAGTATCTCATAACCTATAAACCGTACTGTTTAGCAGTAGTTTAAGAAGTTTACACTGTTTAACAGTGCTGTACAGTATTAATAGTGTAATGTATATGATAAATTGTACACAGCATTAAAGCATACTTTACTCAATTAGATTGTGTACTGTTTAATTACGGCATCAGATGATACAGTAGAGATTAAGACAAATCGTACGCAAGTGTTATTTAAAAAAAGTATTTTTCATTTATACTTTTATCAATAAGACAGCGTAAGAAAGCAATAAATACACAAGTACCATTTATTTAAACTCAACAGAGCTACCCGTTTAACATTAGAATATTAAATCCCCCGTAACCGCAACGGCAACAATTACACATTAAGTATTCATACACTACTGTTGAAGTATTGTAATCATAACACTAAAGTGATATTCCCTAGCGTAGTAATGGATGAGTATTTATATTTGTCCACGGCAAGTCGACTACAACGAATCATACATCTTAACACGTATCGAGGGATGGAGAAAATCGAAAGAGGGAAGATTGCGATAAGGAATTATAAGAGGCCATACATAAGTAAAAAATGAGTAAGGAAGATAAAACTGTTAACGAATGATGCAGACAAAAATATTCGAAATCATTCTTATCTGTCCCAGTTGACATCACAAAGATTCAATGGTTGGTCGATCTCGATGCTTGGTTATATACGACGACAATTTAGTAGACAGTTTTGTACCAACAATTTCTCTTGCTTTATGGCTGTCATTAATGTTCAATTACAAAGAGTGCTATATTTTATGCGATCCATTCTGTCAAGTTTTCCAGTAAAAAAAAAAAAAGGAACGTACTGTATTCACTTTCTTTATACAGTATTTATTTATTTTTTTGCATACTTTTCTTTTAAAATTAAAGTGATATAGATTAATGGAAGAAAGGATAGACATACGTAACGTACTCCTTTATAACTCGTCTTACAGGTAATGAAAATTTTATAACAGTCCAAAATGAAATTATATTAGATTTTTTTTTTTCAATGTCTTCGGAAAGTGAAATGAATTTTTTTTTCTTCTTCTCCTTCTTGAAACTTAATAGAATATTTGAATGTGTTATTGAAATTTTAGGGAAAATTGTTAATTTTTTTTTATATTAATTGTTTTTCAATTTTTAAGAACTTTTAGAAAAATTTAAAAATTATTATTTTTACTTTTTTAAAAATAATTTTCAATGAAATTTAACAAATTTCTAACTTTTTTTCCGAGAAAAATTCAAAATTGTATATTACGTTTGCTAAATTTTCTTGAAAGAAATGCTGAAATTCTACTAAAGTTTTTATTGAAATAATGCTGAAAATCTACTAAATTTCCTTGAAATAATGCTGAAAATCTACTAAATTTTTCTTGAAAAAAATGCTAATGATTTATTAAATTTTCATTTTCAAATGTTCTAGACAATTTTCAAAGAAAATTTCGCAAAATTTTAACATTTTTCAAGAAAAATATAAAATTATTTCACTTCAAGCGTTAAAATCTAAATTGATTTTCTTGACTTTTAATTGTTAAACTCAAGAGAAACTTAACAATTAATTAACGTTAAACAATTTTCAAAAAGAAGAAAAAAAATTAATATTTGTTTTTGAAATTTGTTAAAGATTACAACTAATTCCATTTAAAAAAAAAAAAAAATTGATTGCTCCTCGTAGAGATAAAATTCAAAGATGCTTTTCGGATTTCTAAAACGTCACCATACCTAAATTGTTGAAATTCTTGATAATGCCACTTCTGTAACTAAGTTGAATCGATATTTAGTTCTTGAATCTATTAAACTAAGTTGAATTATGTTTAATCATTAATTCATTCATTTCATTGGAATGAAATTAATCAATAGATCATTATAACGGTGGATTATCAGAGGTTGATGAATTATTAATTTGTTGAATTATAATTAATCGCTGATTTATTGACTCGATTAATTATATTAAATGAGTGATTTATTCATTTATATGTTGTTTTTTTAATGAAAAATTCATTGTCGATTTTTGTTTATTAATATTCTTACATTTTTATAAATAAATTCATTAAAAATTCGAGAAATTCGTTGTGAAATTCTTTAATTTTTCTCTTATACAATTAACTGGAAATTTAAATTTTGCATCAAATTCTGATGAAAATTTACTTTTAGAAAGTTCAGAAATCCACGTTTATATATTTATAAATGAAGAAATTTTTCATTGAACACATTTATTTACGAGCATTTGTCCGTTTTAAACAGTTTCTGGGTCGAAACAATCCGACAATCCTATTTTTAAGATGTGATAATTATTGTTAGACGTGAGACATTTTTTCTGATAAAATATTTTTGAGGAAAAAATTTCGGTAGCCCAAAAATCAGTTAACCACTGTAAAAACTTAATTACTTATTCAAATAAATAAATAAATAAAAATAATATTTCCATTAATTCTAGTCGAACCTCCGATACGTCAACCTCTCTAGAACGGCCATTTTTTTCAGAAATATTTTAATTTAAACAAAACTACGTATAAAATAACCTCCAAACAACGGCTATTTTTGTGTTCTCGTCAGTGGCTGTTGTTCAGAGGTTTCGATGTACGTAAAAAAATAAAAAAAAAATAAAAAACACTCGGACTTTAGGGCCACCCTAATAAATAAACGAAGAGAACTTTCATCGAGTATTCACGAAAGATTGAATAAATTTACTTTAAATATATAAATTTGCAAATTATTTAAATAAACTAATAAAAAATTTTAAATAAATATATAATACAAATAATTTTAAATAACACGAATATAGTATTTAAATAATAATAATAATAATAATATAAAAGATTTGTTTAAAGAAATAAAAATATATTTTTCGTCTTAAATGAGAAAAATAATTACAGAAGAATTACTATCATTAAATTTAATCACTATCAGTGAATTTAATAATGGATAAGAGAAAACTTATTAATGCATTTTTCAGTGTTTTTCTTTTACTTTACATTCGCTCCAACAAATTTCATGCATATTTAATGAGTTGCAAACATTCTCAGAAGAAATGTAATATTTTATCTGAAAATTAAACAGATAAGGAATATGGAATGAGGAATTTACTCAATAAAAAAAAATTATAATAATAAAAAGAAGGAGGGGGACAAAAAAAGGACACTTTACTAAAGAATGTTATTCAATGTTATTAATTGTTATTTCATGAAAAATTATATAAATATAACATTTTATTAAAGCTTATTAAAATATAACATATACAGTAAAACCTGTGTAAACCGGATGCGAATATTCTTTCCGTTTTATTCAGGTTTCGTTTTGGACAGGTTTTACTGTATATAAACAGTACTTTTATTTAATTTTTGAAATATCATTATATGAATAAAAAAATGATAAGTAAGTAAAAGTTTATTTATATTATTTCGACTAATAAAATCGATAATAAAATAACAATAAATATTTATTTATTTATTTATTATTATTATTATTATTATTATCGTTCTTTAATCATTTATAATTTAATAAATAATATTTTAAAAATTAAAAAACACAAATTATATTAATAAAAGTGTTATTTATATACAGTAAAACCTGTCCAAAACGGAACCTTTATAAAACGGAAACCTGTCTGAACAGGAAAAATCCTTTAAAACAGAGCGATTTTCTGTGTTAAAAAAAAACCTGTTCAGAACGGAAAAAATATTCGGTATGGTGCGAGTCTGGTTTACACAGGTTTTACTGTAAATAATATTATATAATATATATACATTTATTAAATGTTAAAAACTTATTATTTTTAATTATTCTTACTTTAATATCTAATTTTAAATTTCCTCCATTACAGTTATATATTAATATAAATAATAAAAATTTAAATTCTTGAAACTTTAATATTAAAATCAATTTATTTAAGTTTTATGTTAAAATTAAATTTTAAATATATTTTTAAATTACTTTTATTTTTTCTCTTTTCCAACGTTTCTTTTTCTACGTCATTAATAAATAAATTTTTTCTTATTTTAAAACATTTTCTTTGCATTTTTATTACTTAAAAGCAAATCAATAAAGTAATATAATATGTTTTTTTTTAAGATTTAAAAGAGTATTATTTTATTTTATTCCAATTATCATCAATTAAAATCATTAAATTTTAATTTAATTTATTAATTATTATTTTTTACGCCAATTAAATGAATAATAAAATGATTATTAATAAGTTTATAAAATTAATTTTAATAAGCTAAATTTATAATAATAGGAAATTTAGTGAATTACGTTAAATTTCTGTAAGTTTATATATCGATCTTGATTCTTATTTACTTCTCTTATTTTAATAAATATTTATTAAAAATTTATAAGATAATATCTAATATTTATAACATTAATTTAGTTTGCTACATTTGTTAATCATGGAAAAGTTAAACATAAACATGTTTTCTGCTTGAATATAAACATAAACATTCTCCTTGTTATTATTTAACTAGTAAATATGTTTACGTTTATTTCTTTATTTTATTACTTTTAAGGAAATGTAATTAGATTTTTATAAATTTTGTCATTTTTATTATTTAATATTCCTACTTTTAGTTATAAGAAAACACGAACAAAACAATAATATTGTATTTTTTTTTCCTACGCAGTTATCATCATTTCTATTTATATAATTTAATTTAATTTAAAAAAAAATATTTTTAAATTAATGTAATATACTTAATTTCTCTAATTTTAATCACTGTAGTATTTCAATCTTGTTTTTATAAGCATTAATTTTGTTTTATTACCTTTAAAAAATTAAAGAAAACGAACAACGAGTTGCGTAACTTTCCCAGCAAAAAAAAAAAAAAATTAAATTTCGTGTTGCGCCATCTGTTACGATGTTTTATTTTAAATAATTAAATAATTTTTTATATTATTAATTATTATAAAATGGAAAAAAAACTTAATTTTTGGAAGTACAGATGATGTTTATTTTTAAAAAAATTATAAATGTTAATAAGGAGTAAAATCTTCATAAGTCCGACTCCACTAGAGTTATGACATGAGTTTCTATTTCCCTACCCTTGACCTTTAATCATCAAAATTTAATAGCACCAATCCCTCTAATAAATAAACCTCCTTGCAGAATTTCGGAATATTTCGGCAAAATGCACAGGAGTTATTAAGCTTAAAAGTGGATGGACAAAATCATGCCCCAGACACACTAACATCCGTACTTGTACATACAAAAACCCCCATTTTTTCACTTCTTGACGTTTGAAGGTCTCCAGTCCGAAAATTAAAACTTTGGGGGTCATTTTTCGACCGAACGCCATATTTTCCTGCGTTACAAATAACAGCCGAAAAGTAAAAAGTACTTATAAATGATATACTTTGCTTTAATTTTAAATGTACTTTTCGAAAAATTATTTAAAATATGTTAATGGTAATAAAGAAGTCAATTAAAAAAATAACGCAATTAAAATTAACATAAAAAAAGTACTTTTATTAAAATCTTTCTCTTGTAATTTATCATTTATACATCACTAAGCCATATATTTTATTAAAATGATTATAATTGAATCATTGTGGAATCCTAAAATCGATATCACTTTCGATAGAGACTTTCATTAATATCTAACACAGTTCATCAGGAAAATAGAACACCTAATATCGATTTCAATACATTATGCGTTTTATTTTATTTTTTTTTTTAATATTCTTTTCTAAGAAATTCAGAAAAAAAAACCCAAAAATTAATTCAAAAATTTCAATTTTTGTTAAATTTAATTTTATCTCTTCAAGCAAATTCTCTAGTAATGGATATAACAATTCTAAAAAATCCTTAAGGCATTTATAGTGTTTAATACTCGTTGTAAAATCGAAATAAACGCTAATATATTGTTAAATTTTTATCTTAAGTTTAATTTCTATCATTTAAAATATATATATATATATATTTTTAAAATATTTTTATATTTTGATTTTGTTTTATTCGATTCCATCAATTCACTAACTCGTAACAGCATTCTTAATATCTTCAGATTGAAAATCGATATCTACAAAAGTGTTTCTTCAAGAGAAAAACATATTAACGTTACAGAAATCCAATGTAAGGCAGATGTTTCTATTCATTGAAAATCGTGCAAAGGGAATAATGTTTGATAGAATGCTTCAGAATAAAGAGATCCATGCATTCCACGGATGGGTGTAATCACTATTTAGAAGTAGTAATCAAAAAGATTTCGTTGTAAATCTCCTTTATACATATAAAGCTGATACCGCTCTTATATCATCTTATCTCTATCAGGATTACATGAGATCACTTCACATCTTAATATACTATGATAAAACATAATTAAACAAGACGTGAATATACGTCGAAATGTTATACAATGACACACTTAAAATCAATTATAAAATATAAAATTAAATAATTTTATTTAATTATTATTAATGTTATTTTTATATAAAACTACGAATATATATATATTTTTTTCACCGAATATCTAAAAGAAAAAATACAAGTAACACGATATTTTCCTTTTTTTTTGTGATTATGAAACCGATTTTTTTTTCCTTTTGAGTTCAGTAATGTAATCAGAAGAAAATTAAATTTTCTGTTTATTCACTTTCACATAAATAAATTTAATTCAACTCTATTATATAGATAATAAAACAAATATTATGAACATTATATAATGCTGAAAAAAATCATTATCTTGTATTTACACGATCTTATGTTCAATGTAATTAACATTATTATTTAAATTAATAAAACAATACATCGTGTACAATAAATGTAATTAACTTAAATATTGTAAACTGTAATTGTTATTAAAAGATTAAAAAATTTTTTTTTCGTATGCGGATCTTCGTATTAAATATAATTATTTAAACACAGTTAAACTTGTTAAATGTTAATTAACATTAAGAAAAATGGCATTTAATTTTTACTTAATGTTTTAAAATTATTACTTTTTTTTTAAATTTAAGCAAAGTAATAGTATTTATAACCTCCGAAAAATAATAAAAAAGATAAAGAATCCAATAATGCATTCAAGCTATTTTTAACTCTTTTTCAAAATTTACAAATCGACTTCAAACGATCAATTTTTCAAACACGATTCGGAATCTACATAAATCTTTAAAAGAGAGTAGTAGTAAAGAAAATTTAATCAACCGTTTCTTCCATATTTTTATAACGTATCTAGTAATATAAAAAAAGAAGAAGAAAATACTTCTCTCTCTCTTACTATGGATACGACCTAGTTGGATAACTAAACTCATATAGAATGTATGTATTTGTAATATGTAGTCATTTTCAACAGTATTGTAAATTACTAAAAAAAAAGAGGAATATTTCAGTGAAATATCCATCTTGTATAATTTAAATAAAATCACAAACGTGATCTCATCTTTTATCCAATGAATGATAGACGTAGTCGATATAATGGAAACATCGAATTTTGGCTTTCTTCCAATAACAGCTTGTATTGACGCACCTAATGGAATACTGTCAATCTTTCTAACCATAACAACCTCAAGGATAAAATAACAAATGATGTACACAATATACACGGTTTATAGCTGATAAAAACCTATTATTAATGTTATTACATGTTAAAAAACATTGAGTGAAAAGAATAGAAAAAAAACACTTTTTAATTTAATCTATTATGAAACGTTCTTAAAAGATAAATGTAATATATACTTATATACGTGACTGTTACTGTATAAATAAATAACATTTTTTTACTATATCATGTTAGATAAATTGTATATATTCTAATTTCTTTTCCTTTATATTTTATCTTCATCTCTAATAGTAGTAGTAGAGGCACTACATATATTTTTTCGTCTTGAGATTTTTCTGTCTGAATTTTATGTAAATTTATTATTTAAATATACCTAAAATTTACTTAAAAATAATAAAGATTGCAAATACAATAATGAATAACAATTATCGTGTTTACTTGTTAAAATAATTCAATCAAAGGTTGTCATTCGTCAATTCAAAATAAGTAAAAACGGATATTTTTTTCCTATTGGTCAATTCATTTTTGAACTGTTTAATAGTGAGCATTAGGTAACTATAAAATTGTCTTCGGCAGAAATAATTTATTCTAATTGGTTTAAATAATCTTTCATTGTCAAATGAATTATTTATTACTCGTTAAATAAATTTATACTGTATCGAAATAAATAAATAAATAAAATTATTGCATGTTATTATTAGTAGTAGTAATATATTATTCTACATTAGTGCTTCTAATGTTATATAATTATTACATTATAATTTTATTAACGGAAATAAAAATCTAAAATAAAAAATCAATATATAAATGACAATAATTTTAATATTTTTTACAATTTTTATATAGAAAGCAATAACTGAATTTTTTATCAACAATAAATCTATATAAGACATTTTTAAATTCAAAAATTTGAATTTAAAAATTTATAGATTTATCAGTTTTTCTTCGAAAGAAATTTGCATTTTTTTATTCTATTTTATTATCTATATTTTAGATATTATTTATTCACATTTTTCAGATTTATTTTTTACTTTTGATAACAAATTTTGATAAAGTTCAGATTTACCCTTCGATATCTTATAGTTACAAAAATCTTATTCTGTGGCAAACCTTTTTTTTTTTTTTTTAATGCATTCCTAGCATAGTTTTGCTTTACCACATGGGACCTATTTTTTCCTTTTCCTTATTCTGTATGATTCAATCGAACTTGCATTGGTAGGAGGAAAGAAGGAAAAAAAAAAATTCCATTTTGTTCCAAGGGACCTTCACGCTACTTTCGTTACCAATAAATCGCTTCTTGAGGATCATTTCGAAGAGTTTCCAATGTAACTCTATTACCGAACAGAATAAAGAGGAAAAAATAATAATAATATAAAAAATACAGTCGTATAGATCCCAATTTTTAACATTTAAACGTTAAATCAACGTTTAAATTTTTATCTATTTATTAACTAAATAAAATTTTTAATTAATTAAATAATTACACAAATTTATTTACAAAATAAATTTAAATATTGTTTTCATTTCTGTTACCATGTTTACTCGTTAAAAATAATCAATTATATTATTGAAACGCTCCGATTGGTCAATTCAAAATAAACAAAAACGGACATTTTTTCTCTATTGGCCAATTAATTTTTAAATTATCCAATAGGATGCATAAGATAACTTCAAAATTGACTTTAGTAGAAATAATTCATCTTAATTGGTTAATCTGATAATTTCTATCAACGCCCGTTTATCTTAATTAGTCTACTTTAATCTTTAATATATCCAACAGCACGTTACTAAATTCAGATTGACAGAAAATTTAATTTTTAATGCAAAAAAGAAAAAAAAAGAAAGGAAGGGAGAAAAAAAGGTAAAATAATTCTCTTAATTATTGAAAAAAATTAATAATTTATTAATTTTAATAATTTTTGAATAATTTTAAGTTAAATAAAACCCATTTAGAGAACATTAAAAATAATCATATAATCGTTCTTTAAATGATTAATATAGAAAGCAATTATCAGTAAACAGTAAAAAAGTAGAATTAAATTATTGATTTTTCCAAGTAAAATTTTCTTGACAGTCATCTTCCAAGTCATTAAAAGTTAGTGATGTCTTTCATTTTATCATAAAAAGTCACCGAGAACACGATTTTTATTAGAACTTCTTACAATAAAAACAACAGGAGAATAAAAAAAAATTTTTTATCGCTATCATAATCTAACTGAAAGATTATTTTCATATATATTTTTAAAAATTTGTTATTTAATTAACCATTAAAATATCCTTTAGCTGCAGTATCCAATATCATGAATGATTCGAAAAGCATTTTTAAGCATCATAAAAACCAGTAAGGCAGAATTTTTCCTATGGTTTATTGATTACGAACAATTCTTTGTTAAATTTTAATATTTTTCTTGATATCTTGATATCATGAAATTTCTTAATAATAAATTTCTTTACTATTTATATAACCTATTATTTTTATTATTTTTAGTTTCTTCGTGAAAAAATCACAAATGACGAATGGCTTTTTGTGATTTTTTTCTCCCTTTCCTTTTTTTTTGTTGATATTCGATATTCTTGCCAATATTTTATTTTCTTTATTTCTTAGAGAATATATTTTTTATTTTCTTATTTTCTTTATAAGTTTATCTGAAAATAATTCGTAATTGATTCTCTTGAATTATATGCTATTTCTATAGAAAATTATTCAGTGTATAGAAATATTTTTAAGGAATAAACAAACAAAACTTTACATTTTTTAAAATTTACTTTATTATTTTACTTTATTTTTTAATTTTTTCATATAAGCTAATACTCTAGAACATCATTTACTCTATAGGAACAAATTCAAGAATATTAAAAAATAAATTTAATTAATTATAAATTTAGATATTAATTTATATATATTTTATTTTTTTTTTTGTAAAAATTTATTTGAAAGTAATTTTTTAATGACGTTTTTGGTATGACAGAACTTGAATTATTCTATAGAAAGAATTTTAAAAAGTGAGGACAAAAAATAAAAATTGACTTAACGAAATTTCTAGTGTTATTTTTATAAAAATTGATTTAAAATTTTAGTGAAAGTTATAACAAAAATTTCAAGTAAAATATACTAAAATGTATTTTGTATTTTTTTTTACAATTAAAATTTATACGTATATATTAAATTCTAGAATATATAAATTTATATTCTAGAGAAACAAGTTTAAATATAGGAAAACAACATTAAAAAGGAAGGAAATTATATATAATTAAAGAGAGAGTAAACCATTGTCAATATGTGATCGAGGAAAACGAATAGCTAATTAAAGACATACAAATAATAAAGTAAAAACATAATTAAAGAAATATTATAAGGAATCAAAAGGTAATTAAAGATAACATAGATATGAATTGAGGAAAATTAAATATTTCCTAATTAAAATCTAAAGTAATTAAAGTTTTGTCATAAAACTTAGAGTTTCTGTTTCAAATTAAACAGTAATTAAAGATATAAATCAAAACCGAAGTTTTAAAATTACATTTCTTGAAAATTTTCCAAAGCGAAATTTTTATTATATTTATTTTCTAATTTCTTTATTTTCATTTAATGATTTATCTTGTAATTTTCGAAGTTTAAACATTCATTCGTAAATTGTAAAGTGTACATTAAATTAAGATTTAGAAATTGAGAAAGAATATTAAATATTTTAAATAATAAAAGAAGCGATAATTATCTTTAAAATTTAAAATGAAAAAAAAACTGATTGAATATTTTAAATATTTAAAAATCTTGAAAGAATTTCGAAGATTTTTATTCCTTTTTTAAAAGTTTCATTGAAAAATTCAAATTTTATTTATTTATTATTATTTTTGTTTGGAAAAATTGAAGAAATTGAAAAATAAAAAATTCAATTTTTTTTTTCAATTCAATTTCAAAATGTTCATTCGAAATTTTCTAATTTTTTATTGAATTTTTATTGAGTTTTGAAAAATATAATTAAAATTGTAATTTACCTTTTTGAATTATTTAAATAAATAAATTAAAATAAAGAGTAAATTTAATAAGAATTTTTTATTTATCATTAAATTCCAAGTCAAATTAAGTTTTTATTGTATTAATGAAACCTTAATCTTTTAAAAATGATAAATACTATTAAAATAAAAAATAAAAATAAAATACAAAATTAAAGATTAAATAAATGAAATGGAATATGAAAATTAAATAAATAACTTTTAAGTTATTATTTGTTGACTTTTAAAATTAAAAAGAAAAAAAAATTAATGTTTTATACACAAAATTTTACATTTTTCTATCATTTTTAATTTTATAAGATGAATTTTTATAGAATAATTTTAAAGAATAAATTAAAAGTTTACATAAATTTTAAATTTATAATTAATTTTTTTAATTAAGTAAATTAATTTAATAACTAATGCAAATTAAATATTTATATATAGTTTGTAAATTTGAGAGACATCGAAGAAATTTTTTTTAAATTTATTAAAAAAGTAATATAAAAAATAAATTAATTTTACGAAAAACAGGCTTTTAAATAAGTTTTATTTAAATGAATAAAAAGGATATATTATTATTATTATTCATTATCGATTTTTATCGATGATTTTAAATTTATTCCATTATTTAAATTTAAAATATCGCTTTTAAAAAACGTATATCATTAAAGAAACGGATGGTTAAATTAACTAGAACAATGTTTTCGCCATTAGTTTCAATATAATTCTTGAAGCTAGAATTCTATCGATCCATGATCAAGAAACGAAAGGATCAACGACACTATTTTCAATAGTTAAATTCAATTGTCATCAGTGACGTTCATTCAAATTTTAAATCAATAACAGTTTTCCCTTTCCTAAAATTATTTTCTAATTGATATATAACAACATTTTGATACTTTAAAGTAAATATAAATTAAAATTAAATAATAGAAACGTTTAAAAACACTATTATTATTATACAGGGGTGGCAGAGAAGTCAGTTTATTGCTTTTTATTCGTGTGAATAGAAATGGTTAACTAAGATTAGGGCAACCTATTTTTCTATTACAAAATCGGTGAAAATACGAAAAAAATGTGATTAATTATTTAAATAAGATAGCAATTTATTCTTCTCAATGGTTAACTAAATTCTGAATCACCCTGTATATAAATTTATTATGATAGATTAGATTAAGATAAAATTTAATGTATGATAAGATTAATGGAAATTGATGATGTTATTCATTATAAGTAATTAATTTATTATTATTTTATTAAGTTCTTTCTTTTTATTTTTTTAAATAAAAAAGCACCTTTCATTAAATATGAGATAAATAAATAAATGTTTAAATTATTTTTATACATGTATCACAGTAAAATCTAGTAAAGTTATATACAACATAGTGGAGCCAACATAAAATGTGAGCTGAATCTCGCATCGTTTACAATCGTTATCGATCAGATGTTGGTAGACAGACGTACGGATCACGATGCTAATCACTTTTGATAGGATAAATCTGTTATTTTTTTATGGAGTGTCATTCAAACTTTCGCCAGGGACTGAGATTTTTAATATAAGTTATATAATATATATATATATATATTTAAATTTAAATCACAATATACCATCAAATAAGTGTAATTTAAGCATAAATATAAAATAATTATATTTAAATTGTTTTTATGTACCTTAACTTTGATCAATTGGAAGAGTTTGATTTACCCTGTTACTGGAGACACTTGGTTCATTATTTAATTTTTAAAGTTTTAAAATTGAATTTTTTAAAATTAACAATTTAAAAATTATTTGAATTTTTTTAATATTTAACAAATTCATTATTATTTAAATATCTCTATTTTTATTTTTTGATTTTATTTTTGCAAATTAAATTTGATAAAAAAATTTTTTTCTACAGAAAAATAAATATACATACATAAGATTTAATTAATTTAAAAGAAATTACATTAATTTAATTAACTGTAATATTAATCTTTTAACTGAAAAAATAATTAATTAAAAAAGAATAAATAATAAAAGGAAGACAATTTTTAATTACTTAAAAATTACAATATAAACTAAAAAAAAAACCGAATTAAATAATGGTATTTTGGTGAATCATCATCATTATTTATTAATTTGTAATAAATATTTAAAAATTTTTGATAACATTTAAAGAAATAAAAAAAAATTGGATTTATATAAATCAATTTTCTGTTACAAAAATAAAGTTTTTAATAAAATTGGATACTTTACTACACTTCATAAATTATTCTCTCGATTTTTTTCCCGTAAAAGAATAAGAAGAAGAAAAAAACATTAAAACGAAATTCAAAATTGAATTATAAACGACATATCGAAATTTTTATTTTATTTCATTTTTAATGAATATTTTATCATTACAACTCTGCAAAAATCTATTCTTTATACTTATTTTTTTACAGTATAAGACCCTATATATTCCATTTTATTTATTTACAGTACTGAAAACAATTTATTACATTGAAGTATTGTATTCACTTTTTTTCAACAATATGGTTACATATTTTATGAAGTGTAACTTTGTAAAAAAAACAGTTTGTTTTTTCCTTTCTAAAAATTGCAGTTGATCTTATATATATATATATACTCTATATACAAAATAAAGTAAGATAATATTAACAGAATATATGATTACTTTGCTTGAATGCTTTTGAAATATGTCTCTAGCAATAGAGAAAGCAAATAGTAATTTTGAAGTTTTCCCTTTTTTTTTTCTTTCTATTTTATTTATTTTTTCTTGCAGACTTTTCTCAAAGGTTGAGATAATTTGATCGAAGTAGAAAATATTGTTGATATTTTATATCAAAAACATACTTTTTATCGATTTTGTCAGTCGATAAAATAGGGAGTGACGTTCGAAAATAAATTCTTTTCTTATTATTTTTTCACTTTATATATTTATTTTTGTATATAAAATTGAATGAATATATAATAAATTTGATATTATATATATGATATTATATATATATATATACATACATACACATACATAGAACTTTTATAATAAAAATAATAATAATATAAATAATTTTATAGGAAATATTTAATAACAACACTTTTTCTGACGAATAAAATTCAAAATTGATTTATTATAGTCCAATAAAAGAACATGGAATTGAAAACAACATAAAGAAAATTTAATAATATCT
This sequence comes from Centruroides vittatus, assembly GCF_030686945.1. Taxonomy (NCBI): domain Eukaryota; kingdom Metazoa; phylum Arthropoda; class Arachnida; order Scorpiones; family Buthidae; genus Centruroides; species Centruroides vittatus. The sequence continues at coordinate 772,249 of NW_027122045.1, forward strand.
TTTACAATAAAAAATAAGAGAAAGAAAAATAAATTTAGTTTATCGTTTTTTTTCCGGGAAATTTATTTTATTTATTTATTTTATATTCAGCTTCATTTTTTTCCTTTCCAGAAAGGATATTAAATTGAACATATTTAACTAAAATGAAGAATAAATGCGCAAAGTTAATGTTATATACTTTATAGCTTAAAATTGATACGAAAAATAGTAATAATGATAATTAAATGGGTATTAATAAAAATATGTATTAATGCTCCTTTAATCCTAACATAATTAATTCTTATATTTATTTAATACCTTACTAGCTTAATGTCTACCTTTATTAATATCCATTACTTTTTTTAAACTTTTTTTCTTTATAATAATAATAGTAATAATAATTGTATTTGGAGCATTTAGTTTTATAAAATTTATTAAAAATAAAAATAAAAATTTTCTACTTATACAAAATTTACTTTAATAAGTAATTATGTTTATTATATCTAAAATTTAACTTGTACAATAAAAATTTTTTATAATTAAATTAAGTACTGTACTTAGCTATGTTTTTCTCATTTAATAATACATTTAATAATTAAAATTATAGTTTTTTAGAAGTAAATAAAATTCAATTAATTTTTGAAAAGTCTATATTAAATGGAAAATAATAAAGTTTGTCTATAAAACTTTATTTTTATTTCAGATTTTTTTTTCTTCCTTCAAGTAAAAAGATTCAATCGATTCTCAACGTATTGTTTTCTCGGTAAGTACAGTACATTATTTAAGAGTTTCTTCTATGTTAGAACAATAAAAGTATATCATAAATTTTTTGTTTATCAATTTATTTATTTATATTTTTTCTTATCTTGTGTAAAATTTAACTCTAAAACTTAGTCAATTTTTATTATATATCATGTTGATAAATTATTTTTAATAATTAAAAAAATATCTGTTTGTAAAATGTTGTAAAGTATATATAAAGAATTTTACATGAGCCATATTTTATTTTTAGACAGGAAATTGCATTTTTAAGTATCTATGATTAAGTAGTAAAGGATTTAGTAGCACTTTTAAGATATTACACCACGGTTATGATAGAGAGTGCTTTTACTTTCATGCCAAGTTACTGCTTAGAAAATTATAATTGTATCAGATTTGATGGCGATAAAATATCTCTTTTATTATTATTTTTAATCTTAAAGTATTTTATCTTCATTTTTTAATTAATAAATAAGATTTTTTGTCAATTATATATTTTTAAAAATTCCTAATTATAGGTGTTTTTGTCTTATTGTCTTGTCAATTTTGCACGCCCTTTATGTTTATTTTTATTATTAATTTTTTTTTTAAATTTTGATTTCTATTTAATAAAATAATAAATTAAATTTTAGTATATTAATTGAAATTTTTAAAATTCAACGTCAATAACAGTTTTAATAAGATTAAAAGAGTTTTTATTACTAATGTTTACTCTTAGGAATTTTAATAAAAAAAAATCTTAATTAAATGAAATTTTTTAATACAAGTTTTAAAATTAAAATTAAAAAATTACTTTTTTAATATATAAAAACCCACACAATTACGTTGTTCCATTACAAATAATTAAAGTAATTATAAATGTTTAAACTTTTTAATTTCTCTTCTTAATTCATAAAGTATTTTTATCTTCATTTTTTAAATTTAATTTTACTAAATTAAACTGAAAATTCTAAATTTTAGGAGCCTTTATTGTATATAATAATAATAATAATAATAATAATAAATTCGTTTTTATTAAATAAAATCTCTCTTCTCGAAGGCAAAATTAAATTAAATTTTAATTAAAATTGATTTAATACTAAAATTCACAAAACTCAACGTTAATAATTACAATAAATAAATCTTAATCTATCAAGATTTTAATCAAAAGTTAACAATTATAATACAAAATTTTATTAATATAATTAAAATATTGTTTAATTTAAGACTATTTAATAGCGTAAAATTTGTTCATGCTTTTAATATTATAATTATTATTATTATTCAATAAGCTCCTCTTAATCTTCAAAATCTTCACGTTTCATAAATAAATTAATTAATCGATTTATGGCAAGTAATATTAAAATTTTCTTAAGAGAATTTACTTATTAAATTTTTATTATCAAAAACTTGTTTGCGTAAAGCATTTATTCAGCAGGAAAAAGAAATATATATATATTTTTTTAATGTAAGAAAACGGTGTAACTAACAAACAAATAAACTCGTAATTAGAATGTTAAAACAGATTAAAAAATTTATTAAATTTTATAAACTTAATACATTTTAATTTGACTTTAACACATTTAAGGCTTTTACTACTTTATTATTTTTATTTTAAAGTAAGGCTTTGTTTAAAGTGTTTCTTCCCCTTTATCACGTAAAAATGTTGTATAAAAAATTGTAATTATGTTTAATTTGATTAATTACTAAAGATTTGAATCAATTATTTTTCTATATTTTCTTTTGTTGATTTGTAAATTTACAGGGAAAAAAGTGATATTCTTTAATTCAACTTTTTCAAGATTTAATTATAAAAATCTGTGAAGAAAAAAAAAATAAATAAAACACGAGAAGTAAATATTTTATTGAGATTTATATTTGCAGGTGATCGAAATGTTGACACTGATGATTATCCTTTAAATAATTAAAGTAAAATAAAAATAAATTTAAAAAATAATAATAATATATCAATGCTATTTGGTTACCACTTAATTCTATTAATACTTAAATAGAATTAATAAAAGTAGCTATTAACATTTAATTTTTAAAAAATATATATATTTTATAATTCAAATAATCTGGAATTATAATTATAATTATTGTGGAGAAGGGCCTATTCTAGAAAAAGGAATAGAGTGAGGAGGATGTTAACAAGAATTTCATTTTATAAATTTTAAAACTTTAGTAAAATTTATTTAAATTTTACTAGATAAAAAACGAATAAAATTTTAATAAAATCTATATAATTTTTCATGTATATTTTTAAAATAAAATAAAACACTAACTTTAAAGAACTTTTAAAATAAATTTATTACTTGACCTTTATTTATTAAAGAAAAAACTATATGTAGAATAAATAAAAGTTTTAAGAATTTAAAAATATATATATATATATAAAAAATTAAATAAAAATCACATTTTACAATTGAATATACCATTTACTTATTTTCATTTTTTGAAAACAAACGTCTATAAATAAATAAATATATATATATATATATATATCTTATATATTAAGATGAATAATGTAAAAGTTCATCTTAAATATAAAAATCCCAAGCTATTATCTCGATTTATCAAATGTCAAAATATTTCTATCGGTAAAGAAGAAGAAATAGTATATTTCATATCAAGAAGGATTCTAGGAAGCAATAAAATGACAACCAGGAAATCATTCTAAAAAATTCAATTTCATATCCAACGTCATCGACTGCAAGAATAAGAAATGTTTCCAAGATCTGAAGAAAAAAAATATATATAAAAAAAAATAAAAAAATATTCGACAAATAGCTACAGCATATTATGCCTCTGAGCGATTATAAACACTGAAAATAACCTTAAAATGATATTCAAACATGGAAAAATATATATATATATATTATCATAAACAGCATGAAAAAGTCAAAATTTTCGTTAGTTTATATCATATTATTCAAGATTTTATACTAAATTTATTCAACTTTTTTATGTATCTTGTTAGATTTGCACGATAATAACCATAAATTTAATGTAGAAAATATATTTATGATTAAAAATAACATGAAAAATTCAAGATTTTTCAAATTTTATTACGAGAAATATCTAAATAAATGATTATTTATTTATACAGACAAACGGACAGATAATGTTAATAAATATAATACGTATTTAAATTGGTTAATTATTCGGATTTCTAATTAAATTTCCATAATTTTATACATGTATAACTCGTTATAAATCCATAATTTAACTTAAAATTTCATTTACTAGATCATAAAAGGGATAAATTGAATGGAATTAGAACAACGTACATGTTGAATAATGCTAATTAATTTTATAACAAACATGTATTTTTAAATTTTTTTTTAATTATTATTATAAAGTTATACTTCATATAAATTTATTAAGAACAGTTTATAAATGGAAACTTCATTCGAACAAGCAATTTCGTGATCGTGATTTCGATCCATTTATTACATCCAACTGAGAGCTTCACGTAATGTTTAGGCTAGATAAAATTAAATTATAAGTATAAATAGCTTAAATATTAAAGATATATTTTGAAAATTTAAAATTTTTATCAAGATATTAACATCTAACGTAATTTTAGATTTAATATTAATGATTTTCAGCATCATTATCATTGTTTCTGAATTTTATGAAGTGAAATATTTAATAAATGTTGAATTATTTGTACAGACAAACCGACAGGCAAATCATGTTAATAAATGTTTAATTTATTAATGCGATAAAACGTATATACGATATTGCTACAGGAAGATTGTAAAATGTAATGATAATGATTTAATTGTATCGAAAATGATACAAAATGGGAACTTTGCCAACAGAAAAATATAGAAAAAAAAAATTAAAATAAAATAAAAAGGAAGAAAATAAATAACTTACAATTTGTTATAGAAGTTAAAAATTAGTTTTCAGAACTTGACATTTAAAAACAAGATTTATTACTAGCATATTATTAAATAATAATAATAAACTTTAATAAAAATCCTGACAATTCTCTGAAAACTTTTAAAACTTTCCAAAATTGAAGCCAATAAATTTAAAAAATAATAAATAAAATCTAAATAATTTTAAAGTTTAAAACTTTTATAATTTTTTTTAAAATTTTATATTGATTCTCTGATGTTTATAAAAAAAATAAATAAAATAAAAATAGAATCAACTTTATTTGTTCTAATTTTTATTTATTAATGAATATAATAAAAACAATTTAAACATTTAATTTAATCAATAAAATAGATTAATTTTATTATTTAATAAAATGATATATACATTTATTATTATTAATAGTTTATTTAAAAGAAACTAAAATAAAATATATATAAAGTTCAAAAAATCTCTTGAATACTAAAGTAGAAATCACATAAAATAAACATAGTTTGTATACTTTTATAGTAACATAAATAAATCGTTCAAAACTATCACACACCCCTTCCACATAAAGAGTAAAGTAAACACCAAGTATGTTGTACAAAACATCACATTCTTATTTTATTATTATTATTATTATTTTAACCAGAGTTTTAATGTAAGAAAATTTAGGAAAATACTAAATAAATAAATATTGAAAAAATATTCGGAAATTATTACAAATAAATAAATATTTTAAAATGTGAATAATTTTTTTAGTAAAAAAAAAGAAGGTAATAAATAAATATATATATATATATATAAATCTATACTTTAACGAGCATCCATTATTTATTTTTACTCTGCTAATACTTCTTTAAATTTCGTTATATTCGGTCGTTAAATGAAGAAAAACAAACATCGATAGTGGTTGTGTGTTTGAGATGATATTTTATTGATTTTCTGAAAACACACGAGACCCATCATCCATTTCCAAATATTACTTTAGTTCCTGTAATGCCCTTTCTTCTTTTCCAACTATCACCCTTATAGACCCGAACATGGATAAACATTCGTAAGTTTTGGGCGGAGTTCCCCCATTTGTCTACCAATAGAGAGTAAGATAAATGACGTACAAATATTTGATTCTATTACTGGTTCAATATTTTTCTGGTACAATAATGGTTGATAAATATTAAACGTCAGACATGAAACTGATAAAAAATGAAAGAAGATTACAGTCTACATTTAATGGATGTATAAATGATTTATTCAAAAAGTCAAATTACTGTTTAAAAACAAAAATAAAAAAGAGAGAATTAAAAATAAAATAAAATAGATTAAAGAAGTAATAATGATGTACTATTTTACTGCTTCTTAATTTTATTAATTGCTACTTCTTTTATTAATACTTATTTAATGTATAATTTTATTACTAATCACTTAATTATAAACAGATATCGATAAAAATATATATATTAAACAAATATTAATTGGGTATTAATTAAAATAAATACTAATAATTAAGTAGTAGTTAGGTACTTAATTATGTATAGGTAGTAAATGAATGTTAATCATTCCTTTTATTATTAATAACAAGTTTTTGTTAATTTTATCCAGTATTAAACCCAGTATTATTTAAAATTAATACTGGGTTACTTAGTTTTATTTATACCAATTTAATACTAAGTTTTATTAAAACTTTTATAAATGTTACGACCTACTTTATGTATATTTATATATATTTAGTACCTACTTATTTTATCAGTATTTCTTTGTGATATCATTTTATATCACAATTAATAAATTGATTAATTAGAATTATATATAATATTAAAATATGATAAATTTAAAATTTATATAAATTTTTCTACATTTTATTATTATTATTTAATTAAATGAATTTATTATTAAGTAATTAAGTATGGATGCTTTGTGATGGTGGATAATAATGAGTTATGTACACGTCACCCTTAAAGAGTATTACTGGCTGCAACAGATTTTTATGTAAAAGTTAGTTAAGATAAATTAATACGATAAAAATTTTAGAAAAATTCAAATAATTGTTCTTTCCCCTCCCTCTAAAAAAATGAATAGAATCAATATGTAGTTGATATAAAAACATTAATATGTAATTAATTAAAAGCAATTAATTAGTTAGTTAATTAAAATAATGTTTAATTAAAAATCCTTTCCAGCTTTTAATATTAATCAATTAATTAATTAATATTAAAATATGATAAATACTATATAAAATCTTTATAAATGTTTATTAAAATTAATTATTAATCGGTTTTTTAGTTAATCTATTGTTAATTTTTTAAAATAAAATTTACATTTTTCAGTCACGTTTTTTGTCAAATTTCACTTTAATTTTCTCAAATAATTATATAAACTAACAATAATAAAAATAATTAATTTTCATATTAATTTATTTAATTAAGTTAAGAGAATATTTATCTAAACCATTAAAATCAACAGAAAAGTACTTGTGTATACCAATTTAACAAGTACTTATTCTAATACCTATTTTAATTGATACATCTTAAGTATTATTTAAATAAGGTATTAACATTTATTTAAAACTGAATTAATTTATTCTTATTTATATCGAGATTCACTTATTAATTATACCTAAGTCTTATTAAGTGTTTATTAAGAAAATTACGTATTAAATGGACATTATTATATACAAGTATTAAATGGTAATATTAATTTTTATATTTTAATTTAATATTCTATGTTATAATGATATTAAAATTAAAACCATTCAGATCATCTGAACTCATCAAATATACTCTATTGAATATTAAGAATAAATTATGTATTCAAAACACAATAATTACCATACCAACTATTCTCCGTTATATATATTAAGGAACAATTAACAGCTATGAATTATGAATATGTTCATAACACTATATGTAATAATTAAAATGATATTAGTAAATGCTTAACCTCTAAATTATGTGCTCAGTACACAATAATCATTGAAATATTCACTACTAAGTATATTAACAGAACAATAAAGAATATCTACAATATTCATTAAGTAGAAACTTTCTTTACATTTAAGTATTTAACCTTTAAATTATGGAATTGAAAATACAATAGTTATTAAACAATTAACAGTTATGAATTATGCAATATGTTAATTATTCTTTATCCTCTTAAGGAATAATTATAATCAACAAATTATGAATAGTCAGACAAGAGAGGAGATATTGTTAAGTATTCTCTATCATGTGTTAGAGAAACTCTTAATCTCTGTAAATGCTGAATATTCTCAGAACATTACATTTGCTAATTATTCTAATTATGTGTCAGAAAACTCTTAACTACTGTAAATGATTTATGTATTTCAGACAGTAAATTTGTTAAATATATTTAACAAATTTACAGTTTTGAAAATGTTAAAAAATAATTTGAAAGATATGTTTATTTGTTTAAAAAATAATACAGAATTAAATTAATTTAAAAATAATTGTTACAGGTGTATCGTAATTAAAAGTTTATTTATAATGTATTTTTCTTTAACAAATCTAATTAAAATTATTATTTTTTTATTATAATCAAATTACTTAGAATTATTTTTTTTTTATTTTTGAAATGTTAGTAATTAAGTTTAATTTCTATTTTTAATTGTATAAAAGTAATATCTATAATTATCTTCATTAAAATTTTAATTATTTACTGTTCTTAAAGAGCATTTTTATAAATTATTATTATATTTACAAGAGTAAAATAATATATATATATATATATTTAAAATTTAATTGAAAAATAAATAATATATTTTACTTGATTAATCCTTTATTTAAATACAAGTAAAGAATAATTTTATTTACTATTGTTTAAATTGCTTATGAAATTTTAATTCCATCAATACGAATCTAAGCAAATATTCATTAATTTATTTACTTTAAAATTGTGAAAACAAATTTATTTACAAAATTTAATTCATTATAATATTAAATCCAGTTATAAAATGAATAAAGTTTATTTTTATAATTTTCATTTAAAGATTTAAATTTTACCAAATTTTTTCTTTTATATTTTTTAATTGAATCATTTATTAAATGTAATTTACGTTAATTTTCTAATAATAAGAATAATGAGAATGTAATTTTAATTACTTAAAGTAAATTGCTGTATAAATTTATATTTTAATTATAGTTTATTTAAAACTCAATTACGAATAGACTTTTTAATTATAATATTTTAACAATATAATTTATTTATTTTTATAAAATATATTTTTTATTTTATCATGATTATATATTTATTAAAGCAGAATTTCAAACATGTTTTTAAAATTTAATATTATATATAAAAAATATGCTTATAAACATAGAAAAAAACAGAAAAATTAAAGTTATATGAGTAATATTGTCAGATAAAAATGGAAAAAAAAATTAAATATTGATTGTTTATTCTTTTTTTCATATATATACACAATATTTTCATTTATTTTGGAATCAATATTTTTTTTTATTTTTTTTTATTTTTTGGAATTTGTTGTTGAGTTAGAAAAATAAAATTGGATATATTTTGAAGATGACATAAACTTGCCTTAAAGCAATAGCCAACTCAGTGGGATGTTGAAGATGGGGATCGATGTCCTTTGCATTCTCCTTGTGACGTCAATTCTAGTATCTGCATTAAATTGTCCCATGTTACATTTATCTGACAACCAGTACTTTTGACCATTGAAGAATGTAACAGAGTTCTACGTTTTATTATATAAAGTGGTTTCCTTTTTTCCTTTTTTTAAAATCTTTCTATTCGATTTTAAGTAATTCATTTTTGTCTTTAAGGTACAGAAACAATAAAACTTTTAGTTTCGAACTTACCTAATAAATAATAACTTTACTTGGAAAATATACTTTGTAAACTTAAATTGTATTATATTAATTTATATCCGCTTTATATTGATAAAATTAAATATAAATTAGGTATTAAAATAACGAGGTATTAATTCCTACTTATTATTTATTTTTATTCACACATCTAATTAAAAACGTTAATAAAATTAAATATTAATTGTAATTAATTACAAAGTATAGTTATTATCTATGCTAATAATGGTAGTAGTAATAATAAATGTAATATTTTATATTAAATAATTGCTAACTGTTGCAATATTATTAATATTATACGCTAATAGTGTTATTATTATTGATACAGTTGAGTCTCCAATAACGTCCAACTTTCAACAACGGCCACTTCTAAACGGCGGCCATTTTTAGGAAGTTTTTTGAACAAAATGTTTAGAAAATAATCTCCAAACAATAGCCATTTCTAGTGTTTCCATCAGTTTCCACTGTTCAGAGGTTTAATTATAATATACTTAATAATATATATTATAGTATATAACAGAATTATTTATATTTTAATATAATACAGTCTACAAACACTGCTTGTAATACTATTTATTTACTAATTTTACTACTATAATTTTCATTACTTTAATTATAATAGTAATTAACTATTTTTGCTGCAAAATAATGGATATAAAAAGTAGTGTAATTAAACCTTATTATTATCTAATAATACTTCTTGTAATAAGTGTTTCTAGTATTAAAACTAATATTATTTTATCACATGATTTTAAAGTAAAAAAAAAAAAAAAAAAAATTTTAAACAATAGATTTATAATAATAATAAAGTAATTTTGAAAAGTTACTTTAATTATCATAACACTAGAATTAGATCACTTGTGTAACACTTAAGTATTAGTAACAATGATGTGGCGTAAACAATTATTCTAACGCTTATTATAATAGCAATATTATTATTATTATTACTATTGCTGTTATCGCTTTTACATGATGGTTACGAAAGAAATAATTTTTTCCCTCCTCTACAAGTAGAAATAATAATGATTATATCATAAAAGTTTTTTAATATGAGAAAAATATTCTAATTAATTTTTTCATAATAATTTAATTAAGATTCTGATAATAATTATTAATATAATGTTGACTTTTTAAAGCATTTTTCTTATTTAGTATTGAAGTTTTTGTTAAATCATTGGAAATAAATGTTTAATACCCCTTAGGTATTCATCTTATTTCCGTAAATAAATAATTAAGTAAATAAAATAAGCAGTTGATTATTATCTCTATATTTTAATAACACCTTTAGTTCTACCAGTTATATGTGATCAGGCAAGAAAATCGCAGGGATTTATCAGTGCAACATGATTCATTATCTGTTAACTGAATAAACTTGCCACTCAGTTATTGATATATAATATTGAACCATCATTAATATAACATTCAATAACAGTTTTTGTGATTATAAAAGAATAAAATAATCTTATTTAAATTATTCGTAACAAATTGTAGAAACATTGTTACAAATATAAAAACTTGTGATGTATATTTTGTACTGTAAAAGAAGCACAAGAAAGATCATTTTTCTTAGTTTATGTTATCTTTTATTCTATTTTTTTTAATATAAACAAGTGTAATGTTAGCTAATAAAATTTACTAGACAGAAGATTGATTTATTATATCATCAAAAGATGGCGCGAAATTCCTTTATATCTTTATTCTATCATCTATATTTGTTGTTTTTATGTTATTATACGTTCGTGTCTTAAAAGTATACTTACATTTATAAATTACATTTGTTTTAATAATAATTTTTAAATAATATTTACAATTAAACAGTAGAAACAAACATACTAGACACTACATAAGTATAGATTACACTATCTTATTAAGGAATACACTACTGTAGTGTTTATATAGTACACTAAAATTCAAAACATTTAGCATTGTTTAAAGGACTTAATTTTAAATTAAATTTTTAAATATTAATTAATTTAAATTCTTTTTTTAAATTTATTATTATTTTAAAAGGAGCAAATCACCTTTTCCCCGTATTCATTGATCTTTTTCTTCCTTACTATTATTAAAGTATGATGGATATTTTTGAATTTAATAAACGTGTTAGATAAAAATTGATTTTTCAACAAAACTTACAAATTTTTCTTTATTATTATAATAAAATCATTTCATTACTTATATATTATGTCTGTTAAATAATGAAAGAACAGGTTTTAATTTTCCTTAATTAAATTTTATTAAATATTTGAATATTTTTTTTTATAAAAGGAAAAAAAAAATCAATATTTTTATTTTCTTTAAAAGCTTTAATAATTTATTTAACGTTACAAAAATACATTAAATTAAATATTTAATGTAATTTTGCTAATTATTTTATTCATCTCGAACTTTTACAAATTAATTAAAATTTAAGGTTTATAATAAATTTATTTTATGTAATTAATTAAAAAAATTAAATGATGCTAGAAATTTAATAAAATTGTACTTTTTCTTAAATATCTTATTATATAAAAAATTTTATTAAATTATTAAAAATATTTTTACAATTTTAATTTTCTTATATTTTTATTAAATTAATATTAAATATGTTAAAATAAATAAATATACTTTGTAAAATTTACCATACAAATATTTAATTTATAAATTCCATATAACATTCTTTAAAATATGTTTATTATTTTTTATAGTTTAGTATAGTTATATATTATATAATTTTATTTTTATATATATAATATATCAAAAATTTAATATTCTTTTAACAAAATTTATTATATATAATAATAATAAAAGTATAATATATATCGGAAATGACTATAAAAATTTTTATATCACTTATTTATATAAAACTTATTTTCTGCACATGTGAGCACTGTTATTAAATTTAAAGTAAACATGATCGAGAGCAAGATCAATAATCTACAATTTATAAATAGAAAAAAAAATTTCCTAATATACCAATATTTTTATTAAAGGAAAATAAAATATAATTTTTTTTTAAAAAATATATTAGAATAATATTAAAATTTTATAATATTTTCGCTTTTTATCAGCACTAAAAATTCAAGTAAAGGAGTAAAAAATGATGGGAGAGGAAGGAGGAAAATTTTTTAAAGTGGTAAAGAGGAAGTAAGAGAAAGTATAAAATTTAAAAAGTGAGGAAGAGAAAGTATAAAATTTAAAAAGTTAGGAAGTAAGAGGAAATATAAAATTTTAAAAATGAGGAAGAATAGGAAGTACAAAATCTAAAAATTAGGAAGTATAAAATTTAAAAATGAGGAAGTAAGAGGAAGCATAAAATTTTAAAAATGAGGAAGTAAGAGGAAGTGTAAAATCTAAAAAGTGAGGAAGAGAGGAAGTATAACATTTAAAAAATCAAAAAAGAAAATAGGAAGCAAGAAAATGTTTTAAAAAGTGAGGAAATCAGAGAAAGTAAGAAATTTCAAAAAATGAGGAAGTAGAAGTAAGTAATAAAAGAAATTGAGAAAGACTTAAAATGAGGAAAAACACACGAAAGAAAATAATCTTAAAAAATTGTGAATTAAATAGCAATAGATAGCAAATAGATAGCAAATAGCAAATAAATGTTATAATTAAGTTAAATTTTATTGTTTAAAGTAATTTAAATTTCGAATAAAATATAATTTACATATTTTAAAATATTTTCAGAAAATTATATTAAAATTTTATATTTACCCCCCTTTATCAATAATATAAAAAAAATTGATATGAGAAAGTGAAATTCAGAAAGTAAATTAAAGGAAAGAATAATAATAAAATAAATTAAAAGACAAATTAAAATAAAATAATTTAAAAATAAATATAATATTAATTTAAAATTTAAAATTTAAAAATCAAAAATATAACTTTATGAACTTGTTACGACTTGTCATTTTCTATAAAGCAAACAATAAAAAGCAATCTATGTTTTATGTATTATATAAAAGAAAAATAAATAATAATAAAAAATACACGTAATAAAAATAATCCAATGATTTATATTATGATTTTTATTTACGAAATAATTTACTTTTTAACTTGACAGGATTGTAGATAAAAATGGAATCTACCAAAAATCGTTTGATCTACAAACGTGATCTTGTCACATTCCCAATGTGCTTTTCTTGTCATTTCACCAAAAGCTATTTCTATTTGTCAGTTTGTCAGTTTAAAAACTTCTTTTTTATGTTTCTTTTTTTATTTTTATTTTATTTTATTTTACACGATTACACATGTAAAAAAAAACTTTCCTCCCCTTTATTTGTAAGAAGTTTATTCACTTCAATACTATATTTAGTACTTATTTTATTCTTGAAATATTTAATGTAACATTTTTCTCGTAAAAAAAAATAATAGAAATTATAAAGTTTATTACATTATTAATAATACAATTTTAATTTCGTTTTCTAATTGTTTAATATAAAATATTTAAAAAATTACAATATTATATATTATAATTAAATTAAATTAAAAAGTATAAAAAATATTTTAAAAAGTTGTTATATTAATGAATTTTTAAGTATTAAACAAAAGCTTACGATATTAAATATATATATAAAAAATTAATATAAATTACTAAATGATAAGAATTAAAAAATATATTTTATATCGTTTATTTTTATATAATTTAATTTAAACAATTTTATTTATTTATTTTCGAAAATGTTTCTACTAAAAAAATAATTCTCAGATACGCTGAATTTATACATATTTTATTTACATAAAACTTTAAATAAAAATAACTTTTATAAGTTTTTTTTATAAATTAAAATAAATTTTGTATCTTTAAATTGTTATTTATGAAATACTTATCAATTTATTAATATTGAATTATAAAATATTAATAAAACTTTAAACAAAAATAGTAAATAGTTAATCTAAATGATTTATACATTATTAATACAAAATTAATTTAGTTTTAATTTAAATATTAAGATGTAAAATTAAAAAAAAATTGTTAAATAAGTAAATAAATGTTATAATTAAACACTAATTAAGAAATAAATAAATAAATGTTTTCTGAATTAAAAAAAAAAATAAGAGATACTTTCATCAATCACCAGAACACAAAGTATATAAAACATTAATAAAAAGTTTTTATTTTATTATTATTTTTTTTTAAACTTTACACTATGTGACTGATGTCATGTTTTGATATATTACATTTCTTATCCCTTTTATGGATAAGGCAACAAACACGATAGAGCCTTGAGTGATGCTTTAGAAAAGTGTAGAAAAGATAGTACAAATAGAGATAATCGCAAATAGTAAAGGATATGTACCTTTAATTCTTGCAGTGTCCAGAAAATGTTTAAATACTCATTACCAATATTAAATTTTCTTAATTACTGAAAATTGTATATTTACTACAGTAAATTAGTTATAGAATACATAAATTTATAAATTAAAATAGCGTTTTACTAATTTTTTTAGTTATTATTATAGGAAATAAAATACTTTTTTTTTATAGTTAAAGATTATTTAGAAGAAAGTAAATATAATTTATATATGTTGTATTAGTACGTAAGAAGAATTGGCTAGTGTAAGAAAGAATTACTGTGTTTATTTGTGTATAAGTTTTAATGAAACTGTTCAAGAAATTTAATAGTTTAAATATACGTTTATATAATAGATAATATACCATAATAATTTAATAGATAATATATTTTGCATTCTTTTAACGTATTATTTTGGAGTCATTCTAAACTTCTATGATGTAGGAATTTATAAATGATTTTAAGTTGAAGGTAATGAAATATTTATTACTATTTTTATATATAAATGTTTATATTTTTGATTTATAGTAGCTTACATTTTAAATTTTTTAATACTATTTTATAATGGAACTAGTTATATCACATACTTAAATAAATGAAAGTATAGCTTTAGTTATTTCATGAAAATGTTATGTAAGAAAGTAGGAGTATTGAGTATTCTTAAAATATTTACAAAAGTAAACACTTAAAAGCTCTTCGTAATAATAGCAAGGAACACAAAACTTTCATAAATATTTCATAAACAACAGCTTGTAAATTGAATATAATTGATACAAACTAAACCATATGTATTGTTTGCTAAACTAGAATATCAGCAATTCTGAATACTAATAATTACACATATAGCAATAATAATCATTTAAGCAATATCAACATGATTGACCAATGGGAATTATACACGAGAATTACCCATTTGGAAACGTTTTATCCTCTCAATACCTATATTAATATACTACTGTACATTTAATAAGAGTTAATACAATTTAATAATAACCAACGTTTTAAAATCGAAAACAAATTAAAAATGATAATAATAGAAACAAGAGCTTTATTATTTGTAAAATTGATACTATTAATTTTACCTTTATCTAATTGAATGCAATATCAGTTATATGATAAAATACTTCTACTCAAATGATATTAATTCTGTCAGCAAGTACCGCAACTATCTCTTATTTGCTAGCATTTTTGACCATCAGGTTGATCGATTTTGTGTCACAACAACTGTTAATGTTGATAACGTCAGGATAGCAAACATGTTTAGTGTGAAGATCCATAAAATAGAATCCTTACATGTGTTAGTTTAATCTGATAAATCAATGAATAAAATTCAGTTCAATCAGCAGAATTAATCGTGATCAAAAGTACGAATTAATTTTTTTTTTATATATTATATTCCATTATAAAATTTCGTTATTTTTGTAAAGTTGTTTTGATTTTTTACTACTATTTAAGTGATTAAATATACTTAATTTATCAAAAACGTCACTAGAATTGATGCCAGGTGTTGATTCTGTAGCAATATTTAAGCATTTATAACACTAGAAAAACTTATATTTTGCTATGTGACGAGGCTGTTTCAGTGCTAAAAATTTATAATGCTGTTCTTATTTTATGATAAATATTTTAACATTATAATAACGTCATACACGGTTATTACAATGTAACAGATTTTTATTGGATTACTTGAAACTATAACAGTGTATAACAGTGTATGCTGGCTGTTACATTAAAAATTCAATATTGTAATTTATAAATTATTTTAAGTGAAGAATTTACTTTTTATGACTTTTCCTTATATTATATTTTATTTTAAGTCTATTTTAACAACAATTACAATAAGTCGTAAACCTAAACTTTCTAAAAATAATATTATTTTTACAAATTTAAAATAATAGACAATATAAAAATA
Organism: Centruroides vittatus; assembly: GCF_030686945.1. Taxonomy (NCBI): domain Eukaryota; kingdom Metazoa; phylum Arthropoda; class Arachnida; order Scorpiones; family Buthidae; genus Centruroides; species Centruroides vittatus. The sequence continues at coordinate 788,859 of NW_027122045.1, forward strand.
TATGTTATCTGTACGTAAACAACCGAAATACCACGTATCGACTTAACAAAACTCGTGCTAAGTCGCAAAATTTGAAATGGTATTATAAAGATTTACTTGGAAATTCTATGCAAACAGACAGATTATCTTATTTCGTTATCGTTTTTCCAACTCGTAATATACTTTACAGTGTATCATATTATGTAAAGGATGTACAGTACATTACCCATTAAATAAACTGTAAATCTCTTGTAATGTGTAAAAATTGTCGTGAAAGATTGTAGCAGAAAGTTAAACGAAAATTAATATTTACATCCCTCGACGAGACTAAAAATTTCAAACCACTTAATGTCCAAGAACAAATCTTAATTACAGGAGACAGAAATTTTCATTTCCTTAGCGCTTTTCTCGATTATTTCTTATAACCATTCATAAGCTTATTTATATTATAATAAGTTTTAACGTTAAATTAACGTCTAAGAAAAATTTTATGAAGAAAATAATAATAATAAATAAGCATTAATTATTTGTACTATTTTCCTTAAATTTGTATTATATTTATATACAGGCATTATTTTAATTTAAAATAAAACCACATTAGTTATTAAATACAAAAAGTTGTTATTAAAAGTTAATCTTTTCACGTTTACATTATTTACGTTTAATTTTTTATTTTCTTAATATTGCTAATTTCAATAATGAAATTAAATTTCTATTTATATAAAGAAATGTGCAATAAAATGTATTTTTAGAAAAATAAATGTACATTTCAAATAGAAAATAACAATTACAATAATTAAAATTTTAAAAATAAATCCATCTACAACAATTAAAATGAAATAAATGAATAAATAATAGAATTTATAAACATTTAACACTTATAACGTTAGATCAACGTTGAATTAAAGTTGATTTACTTATTTTTCTTATCAAATTAATTGGTTATACTAAAACATTTTGTAGTAGAAAATTTTATTGTTAAATTGACTTTTGTTTAAGTTATTAATATAAATTTTTATGTTCACAACATTAGAAATTACATAAAATTTAATTTTTTTTTAACTTTACTCGAATTTTATTAAATATTTCATTTTCTTAATTTTATTAATTTCAACAATGAAACAAAATCTATTCTTAGAAATAACTTGTACATTTTAAACTAAAAATAACAATTTTTAGTTTAAAACATTAAAACTTTAATAATATTCACTTTAATAATACATTCACTTACAACAATTAAAATGAAAATAAATAAATGAAAAGAACATTTATGAAGAATCTTTTCACTTTACATTAGCTTTCAAGAAAAATTTAACTTGTTCATATTTTTATTAAAATTAAATTAAATTAAATTAAATTAATTTTTCTTAATAAAGTAATTGAAATTTATTTTATAAGTTGTTAGAATTACAATGAATTTTTTTTTTGTTATTAAACTATACTCTTTTCTACGTATTTTAATCGGATCGATGAAGCTTAAATTATTCATTTGATGGTGATTAATTATTTGAACTATGTTAATTATAAAAGTGCTATTAATATCAATGAAGAAGTAAAGAGGACACGCCTAATTTTACAATTTAGATAGAAAATGCTATTTTTCTTCTCCTTCTTTTGTATTTCTTTAATAGGATTACTTCTTTTACTCTTTAATTAGGTTATTAATATTGCAATTTTTCCCCCTTCTTAAAATTTAAAAGTGAAAAGTTTGTTATAAATAATTAATTATCTAATCGAAATTTTAGTTAAAAATTCTTCTCTTCTTTTGTATTTTTACAAAATGAGCTTCTTTGACATTACTTTTTTTTCCTTTCCTTTTAAATTAGTATAAATAAAATTTACTTTGCAAATTAGGTAAGACATAAAATGAAACAAAGTAAAGTAAAAATTCATTCATCACTTTAATTGTTTAGAATATTTTCTAGTAAAATTGAATTTTATAAATTTTCTGAAATTTGTAAATTGGCTTTCTTCTTCTTTATCTTATAAATAGACGAATTCAGAAAATTAGAAATTATATTTATAAACTTGGTTAATTTCACTACATTCTGAATTAAATTATTATAATTATTATTTTAATTTACTTTTAGTTTATTTAATTTTAATAAACTAAGTTTTAATTTAGAATATAGTTAAATTATTATAATTATTAATTAGTAAACAATTAATTATCCTATTATTATTAAAAATTAACATTTTCATTTAATAAAAGAAATGTATATTTTAAGTTAAAAATAAAATTCAAAGTGCGTTTTTATGCCGTAACAATTTAGGTAAGACTTAATTAAAAAGAACAAATTTCTGAAAAAAATATAAACAAAATAACGACAAAAAGTTTTGGTATTAAAAATAAAATAATTAAAATGTTTAAATTAAATTAATTTAAAATATGATTAAAATATATGCTCTCCACCTCAAATTAGTAGTGGCTTGCCCCTGTATACATCATACCTTTTCTTTAACAACAAAGTAGTGCTGGTCATCTATGTAACTCCGTTGGAGGGTGGAATTTTTGAATTGAATTCACGTGACTTCCGGTCTTCATATATAATTAATCGGGGCTTTCTGCCCTAAAGCTTTACATATCTGGTCTCAATTTCGTCTATTTAACATCGTTTTCGAGATTACAGAACGACAGACAGACACACAGATTATTTATAGGTCTACAATTTTTTCATATTGCAGTCCAAAAAACTAAAAAATTTCAATATGAAATTAAGTCTAATATAGCATTTTCAAAATAAAATTAACGTTATGTAAAAAATAACATAAGATTAAAATAATGTTTAAATTCTTATATTGTTTATATATTAAATACAATTATTTAAAAAAATTTAACTGTAATTTTTAAAGCTTTCAAAATATTAATTTTTTTGTATTTGTTTATTTATTACGCGATAGAAAGACGAAAAATGTTGTAAATCCCTGCTTTAAAGAATGAAATTTTTAAATTTAAACACGATTTTAATAATTTATTAAAGCTTATTTTGTAAACATTAACAATAAAAAAAAGTTATTGTCAATAAACAATTTTTTTAAAATTGTCAAGATGTCAACATTAAGATATTTTGATAAATTTATTTTGAATGATTAAATAAAGGAAAAAAAATATTCAATTTTTTTATTGTATATACAATGAAAACGATTTTTTAAAATTTCTTACAATTTTATTTTATCAAGTTAAGAAAAATAAACAAATTGAACGGAAAAAGAAATTGAAAAGAAAATCAAAATATCTGAAAATATCAAACATAGCCACTTGTTAGCGCTTTAAAGCACATGCTGTCAGTGCTTAAGTCCTATTTTAGTTAAAGCAAGTATAGAGCAAGGCACCCCCAGCGTGTGACAGTTGAGCTTTACAATAACTTTTGTTAAAAGATCCAATAGAACATAAATGTTGGTTAAAGTCAACAATGGCTCAAGAACTTCGTCTATTAAAAATGGCCAACTTCGAAGATTGCTTCGTGTCTCTCTTCCTCCTTTTTTTCATTAAGTTTCAAAGTGAAATACCTGAAATTTTATTCTTCTGTTTTATTATCCAGGAGTAACAATAACTTTTATCAAGTGTTTATTCAATATATTTTCGTAAAATCATTTAAATAAACTGAAATTATTTTTAATTTTATTAAAAAATGTGCTCTTATTCTTTGGCATTTTACGTCTTATTGATCTTGAAGTGGTAGTTAAAAATTCATTTCGAGTAGTTAAAGTGTAATGTAATCTTTGATCGATCATTCGTCTCTTATGAAAGATTACACGAATCATTTTTGACAGCTAAAGTTATAATTCAATGCATTTACTTGCTTTATGTATAATTATGTAACTAATACATTTTTAGCCATTTCAAGTTTATCCTTAACATCTATTGCTTTTCATATTTTTAATTATATATTAGCGATGATAGATCCGTAGTTGTGAAATTTACCCATTGATTGAACATTAAGATGAAGACGTAGTAAATTTTCAAAGCGAATTTAATTCAATTCAAACATTGTAGGATCGAGAAGAATATGTTTTTCTCGTGAATTTTATGGTAAATATTCATTCAACTACATGAGAATTTTCATAAAAATTGAGCTTAAACATTAGAGAAAGTAAGACATCCTCAGGAAGATCATAAATAAAGGAATATATTTGAAAATATATAAGAATATTCACTGAATATCGTGCTAGAGTACGAATTCTAGAGTAATGGTGCCACTTGAAATGGTTCATCCTTACGAGCCATTGATATTGTAGATTAAGAAGGAATCTTATCACGTTGTTTAGAATTATGTTAAATTTTCGTAAATCTTCTGTAATAAATTCTTTAATAATTTAAATACGTAAGAATCAAACAGTTTGAGTTGTTTCTCATCAGAAAAAATTGACTTCTCTTCAAGCTTTGAGGAAATTATTCGAAATTTTTTTGAAGAGATCGTAGCAGCAATTGGCTCATTTAACAATAAAAAATATATATACTTGATTAATTTATGCATGTATAGAAAATTGAAGATAAATATTTATTCTTATATTCGGAAATTGAAATACTTATTTTACGAATTCGTTAAATTGAAATGTATCTCATTGTTATTCTTATCATCTGGTCTCTCCAATGATGCCATTTTGGAAACATTTCGTTATCAGAAACTGCTAGAAAACACGATACTGTTTAGCCGTGAATGTTTATTATTTACTGTATATATATACATTTTTTTCTTACATTTTCTCATAATGAATCATTATACGTATCAATGTTGTCGTGCATTCAACAGAAGGACAAAAGATTTTTTAAACATTTCAAATTGAATTAGAAAGAAGAAAACGAGTATTTAATTGTAAAACTGAGGTTTTGGTTTCGTTATTTCGAATAACCACATTATATACAATGTACGAACATAGATGAAGAATTGCATACTCTGCCATGAAGACAGTGCTGCAAATCTTTGAAAATCCTATCAAGTTATCATAACAAAATAGGATTAAGCTCAATTTCTGCAACATTTAATATCTTAACGTTCTTTATAGATATGTAGTTTTACGTTACGGATGTTACATATTCCGCAATTTCGGGCAAACGTGCCATTTAGACAGATTAACATTCGAAGATGGCAATATGTTACAGCAAATTTAGAAGAGATACTTCTAATGTTACCAGAATTGGAATTTCTGAGTTCATACAACGAAGTAATTACAGATAAAGAAACGATTATTGTGTCAATCTTTGGAGAATTTACAGAAGTCGCAATCTAATGGCAAGCAAAGGGGTGCAGATCTTTGACTATCGATGGAGCAGTCTCCATTGTTTAATAACATCGGGTCGCAAGTTGTTGCACTTGACATTAATCAACTTCTCTTATGTTAACCTTCACCTAATCGGTCGATATTGTAGAAACCTACACGAACTCCACCTGTTTAACATTCGACACTTATAGTTCAAAGCAGAGGATGAGGATTGTCCTCGAATGTTCAAGCATCTGAAGAAGATAATCATAAAGTGACATAGAGGAGATATTTGGGAAAATAACTTAAAAGTGTTTTCGCATGAATGCCCCAAATCTAGAATATGTGCGTATGGATAATGTATCCTGTCTCACTGATGAGATCATTTCAGAGATCGTTCCCTATCTCAATACTCAGGAATGCTTGGAATTGCATAATTGCAAGATTGAGAGCGTGTTCTCTTTATATCCGATTATTGATAGCGTACATACTTTAAAATTTTTTCCCTTTCTTTCAACGAAGAAGAAAGAGAATTTGTAAATTACATTCTCAAAAGTGAAAAATTATTTCGTTTCCATTTTAATTCCGCGCCAATGAAAAGATTAGAGTGAATTTTAGTACATTAAGAATTATTTTACTTAAGTAAATTATAATTAAAGTAGATGCTACATTAATGAACTTTGTTTTTATAATTTTAGCTACTTTTGTGGAATTTCTTTCAGAATAATTTTATCATATTTGCACTTAAAATTCAATAAAATGTTTATTTTACAATAGAAAGTTGTATATGAAATGTGCCTATCTTAAAGATAGTAAGCTCTACCTAAATGAATTAACGAAATAAGGCAACGTGGCTTACTCCACGTGCCTTAACACACGTGGACCTTGGCAAACATGTTGCCTTATTGTAGGTGCATCTCGTGGGAACTTTCTACTTTCTTTGGAAAACTGACCCCCATTTAGGTTTTAGGCACGCAAAGAAAACCCAGAAAATTCCACATGACGAAATAAGTGTTTTGGTATACATTTTAATATTAATTATTAATAAAAATAACCAGTTTGCATTAAAATACTTCAACTTGAAATTCAAAATTCTAGTAAATTGAGTTTTAAATTATCTTATATACGTATCATTTGCTTAAAAGTGATAAAATATACAAAACAGATTAGTCAGTCAATCAATTATTATCACTCATATTGGAAGATAACTGTGAAACAGTAAGAATTTCTTGGGGATCGCAGCCTACCAATTGAGAAATTCTAGTGAAAAATTGTTTTATATACTGGACTTCTGATATAGTGACTATCCGATATAGTGAATGATTTAGTCCAGTTCTTTGAGAGTTCACTGTATCGAAAGTCTACTGTATACACGTTGATAACTGTATAGTAACGTAAGTTCGTCAAATTATAATAATTTTTAATGAAATTAAATTAATTGATTTTGATAATTTTAACGTAATTTTCTAAAAATATAAATAAATTAGCGTACTCCAAACCTATATTGTAAGGACTCTAGATTCGAAAACATTGCGTAACATTCATGTTTATTACTAGTCTCTAGACCTTATCTAGAACGTTCTGACAGGACCTAAGGGAATAATTAGCAGAAATACAAACGTTGAATGTATCTCGACAGAAGATTCGGGAATAGCAACTTAATTATTTAAGTTTATACCTCGCATGAGAACTCTATCAACAAATACTACGTCATTAATAGATCCAATGGGAGATATTTAAAATAGTCAAGTCAGAGAAGAAAAGAAGCTAATTGAAGAAATATTAAAGAATCTGTGAGGTAACATTGCACTCATGATACATTTTATTCAATTAGAAAACTTTTCTTCTATTGTTTATTCGCCATTCCAACAGCGCATCGATAATGCAATTTTAATAAATATTATCGAAATGCGCAAATTATATCGCTAAATAAAACTAAGAACAGAAATAACGGCATTTTAAATATTTAAAATAATTATTACACACGTTAGAATAAAGGTGTAAACTTTTTAAATTCAATTTTATCAATACAGCGCATAATTTAATCTCATTGGTTAATTCAAATTCAAATTCACCAATAGATGGTGGTACAATACTCGTTACAAAATATTTTTGTCTTAATTGGCTAACTTAAATTCGAACAAACAAATCAGACGAAAAGATAAGATTCATTACCTCCTATAAGACGATTTAAATTTGAATTAACCAATAATCTTTTCAAATTTTGAAATTAACGGTTTTATTCATTAATTTGAATTTAAATAAACCAATTAGGAATTAAAACAAATTCTGATCAAATACCGCTTAAATTTTCAAATTCGTCTTATTTTTAAATCTTAAAAGAAAAAAAAACGATTTACGATTTAAAATTACCTTTAATATTGCATGAGAAAATTTATCGAATTTATATATATAAATCTTACATTACAACGTAAACTGGTTTATGTTATTTAAAATGGTTTACGGTTTGATATTCCTTACACTCATAGTTATAAATTGAATCGAATCTTCTTTGAGGTTCTTCTTTATCAATGTCAAAATCGTTTTCTGTAAAAATTCTAACTTTCACGTTTGACTTCACAACTTCCATCAAACTGCATAATCAAATAAAATAGTCAGTGCAGTCATATGAAGGATAAAGTTCTGATTTGATAGAAATGTCACGAGATTTTTTTTTCTTTTTTACTTTTCTTAAAAAAATAATAATAATAATAAAAAGACATTTATCAGAACGGACATCGATGAATGTTCAAGAAAAGTACATTTACCTTTTATATTACTCATAAATTAAAGATTTATTTTTTTACCAATTTTAATGTATTAATTTAAATATTTAAAATGTTATAAATTCTAGAAAAACGTACATTAAAATTTTATTTATCGTAAAATTCGATTTTAAAATTTAATTTTTTATTAATTAATTAATTAATTAATTAAATGTATATGTTTAAAATTAATTAAACCAAGATATATATTTTGAATTAAAATTATTTCATTAGTAAGAATATTTAACATTTTTTTGGTCTAATTATTTTTTTTAATTTTCTTGAGGAGGAGGGAAAGGAACGTGAATAGGAGACGGAGGAATGTAATAAATTTTTAAAAATTTAATTAAAAAGTGTAGTAATAAATTCATAATTAACTAAATATTGTATAGTGAGGATAGTCCATTCTTTTTAATGGTTAAAACAGCTTTAGATAGTCTTTTCTAATGAATATATTTCGGATAGCTAATTTTTGGGCTACCCTGTATTCTATTTTACACTGTATGTAATACTCAGATTTTTGTACAGAGACTAAAACAGATAAATAACTTACATAAAACAGCGAACAGACATTTTTAAAAATGTATAAAAAAAATAATTTAACGTTTTATCTCCAAAATTCCATCTCTATTTTCAATAAGAAAAAAGTTTTAAGCAATAAAATAAAGTATAATAAAAAAACTTTTATTTTTCCCCTTGGTTAAAATTTTTATTCTGTCACGTAATATAAAATGTTACATACGTGATAAAAGTACTTTATGTACTCAGTATCACTCAATGCATAATATTCAGTATCACATTGGTTGAAACAATTTCACTGTCTGTAGCCATAAAATAAATATAATAATATGTATAAATTTTATTATATAATAATAATTATTATTATACATAAATATATGTTTACATGTAAATAAATAAATAAATCAATCAATAATTTATAATTTTTTTATATGATTATATTAATAAGTATTCTTTTAAATTATAAATTGTTAATTTTAAATAATAATATAAAAACTTATTTTTTAGATTATCTATGTATCTATTTTACTTTTTAATTATTTATACATTATTAAAATTCTTAAAATTATTTATTAAAAAATAAAAAATGCCCCTGTACATCATACTTTTCCTGATAACAACAGAATCTAACTCAGTTCTTGAAATTAAGGAAGGACAGACAACAGATGGATGTCAGTTTGAATATATATATAAATATATAAATATATTGTAAACATGTAAAACACATTTATAAAGTTAACCGAGACATGATTTAAAATATATTTATGGAACGGTCTATCATTTCAAAACAGTAAAATATACACGAAACAGTTTATCAGAAATGTAACGATTAACTGGAAAAAAAGTAATTTAAAATTTAATGTAAAATAATAAAAAAAATTAAGTATTATTATTTATCTTTCTTTCCTTACCTAGACATTGTTTCTCTTTAAAATCAGATTGTTTTGTTTGTAAAAAAAAGAAAAGAAAAAATTCAATAGAATAGGTTACGTATCGTTAGAGTAAATTTAATGTTTTCTATGAATCAGGCCAATGATGTCTTTCAACTTGGATAACAAATAACACGATTAAAGGGAAGAAGTCGCGCATCGAGCTCAGTAAACTTGAAACGTGACCAAAGCAACCACCGTAAATGATTTCCTTTTTCTTTAAGGAAACAAGAAATATATATATATATAAAGGAAACCAAAACAATTTTGTGTCTCGGATCTTTTGCTATTATGAGATTCGAGGCATGTACTTCATCAGCAACAAGTGTAAGTATACTACAAGACCGTGTATCTCTTATACTAAAAGAGAAAGATAGATTAAATCTGAAAATTCTTTAGTTAAAAATTATTTTATAGATTTATTATTATTTACACACTTAACAATTTTCATGGCTAAAAAGATTTTACTGTATATAATTTTTTACATTTTAAGAAAAAATATGTTTAAATTTTTAGTACTTTTATCTTGCTGTGATTTTTTATTATTATTATAGTTTAAATTGTACTTAATTTGAAAATTTTTAAAGAAAGTAATAATAAACTCGAGTAAATGATGTAGTTTATTTATTATAAATTGAAAACGAAAGAGCCTAAAAATGGAAAAAAAAGATGTTTCCTTAAAAATTGATTAAAAAAATTGTGAGGAGATCAATTTAACTCAATGTTTACCATTTTTTTTAAAGCTTCATTAGTGATTCGTTTAGAATTTTCCTTTTTTTAAAGTTACTTTAGATATTTATTTATGTCTCCTTAGAGACTAACTCCACTTTAGTTCTGAATTTACCACTATTATTGAGGGAATCATGTGAATGTTTTTAGATTAGAAACAATGTATCGAGAAGAGGAAGGTATTAAATGTAATCCTGTGATTACTTACAAAAGATATTGATAGATTGAATTTAGTTATAATGACGAAAATGGGACTCACCCATTTGCTTCTCCCGACTGATCTCCTTGATGTCAAATCCGCAGTTGTTATCCGTAAAGATCTTGGCCAAATCTCTTCCCCCTTCGAAGACATTCTTAGTTTCTTCCAAAGATTGTGGAGGTAAACCGACATCAGGTACAGGTGCTGTGACATCTTCATCGCACACGGATAACAGTCCATACGACCAATCCACTTCATGGTTATCTATGATCCACTCTACTAAATCGGATAATTTAAGTATCACCTTACCGGAAACGGCCAGAACTTCATGCTACAAAATAAATAAATAAATTAATTAATTAATTAATAGTAATTAAATTATTGGGGGTTGTTAAATTGTGCATAAAAATACATTTTGCCAGACAACAATATTTGCATATTAGGGTACTCAATTGTAAAATTCTTAATTGATGTTTTTCAAAATTACAATTACGGTAAAATCTGATCAAAACGGAACGGAACGGAATTATTCTTCTGAAAGGAGCGATTTTATTATGTTAAAAGAATAAACCTGTCCAAAACGGAAACCTGCCAAGCCCGGAAAAATATTCAATATCGTGCGATTCCGGTTTACACAGATTTTACTCTACGTATTAATGAAAATAATGTCAAAACTTATAAACATAATTAAATTTTATTAAATAATTTAAATCTTACCAGAGAAAGTCTAAAGGATAAGTAAATAAAAACGCAATTAGCAAGTAACCTTTTATATTAAAGTTCATTATTGCGTTGTTACTTTTGAAAAATTACAATTAAAAATTTACTTGAAAATGTTAAAGTTTATAAAAAATTAATTACACTTCATAATTTAATTTAATTCTGATAATTTAATTTTTATTCAAGGAAAAAGTAAAAAAAAAATAAATAAATAACACAACTAAACACATTACTTAAAAAAAATTAACATAATAACAAGAAAAAAATTGAACAAAATTAAAAACTTTTTTAAGGGAAAAAAAACAGTAAAAATGTTTATATTTTTATAAAAAAAATGAAAAAATATATTTTATATTTTACAAAAATAAATTTAAATTTTAAAAACACACAAAAAATTTAAATTTTTGTAAAATATATATACATATATATATATAAAATAACAGTAAAAATTTACTTTATACAAATTAGAATTTGTAATATTAAAATATAAAAAATATGTAATAAAATTTAAAAAATAAAGTAAAAAAATGCACATGTATTATTTTTTAAATAAGATATTAAAGATTTGTTTATAACATTTATAAAGGAGTAGAGAAGAGAATATTAAAACAGATAAACACAAAAAAAATGTTATAACTTTTGAAATATGTTACAGGATAAAATTTTTTAAAAAAATATATAAATATATATTCGAGAAAATTGAAGTGAAAGAACATTTTTGAGATTCTCTATCATAAAATTCTTTCACTGTTAAAAGTATTCAAATGTTTATCAAGTTTCTTGAAGCGTAAAGAAAGAGATTATATGAATGTTTTTTTTAAACATCTGCACTCCTGTTTAATCTAATTTTTCTTACTCTTTTTTAATAAAATAAATTATATTTTTTAACCTACTTAACTATATAAAGTATTTTTTAAATAAAATAATTACACATTTTTACTCAGACTATAATAGATGTTAATTACAAAAGTTATAAAATCGTTTAGGAATTTCGTGTTTTTTACTTATATAAATACAATAAAAGTAGTATAGGAAGGCTTAAAAATTAAATAAACTGTTTTTATTGGTACTTTTATTCGTTACATAATACAAATTATTCAGGGTTTTGTATACTTTATAATTAATTTACCTTTTAGTATGAATAAAATTATCAATACTTTTAAGCTATGGGGTGATGTGGGTGTTAGATCCCTCTACAGGGTTTAAGGATTAAATTTAAAGTAAAAAATATAAATAAATAAAGAAATAGTTTATAAACAAACGGTACTTTACGGTACACTTAATTTTAATTGTACTTTTTGCTTCATCTCCTACATCACCCCAGAGCAAATCTTAGTTACGTCAATGGTATCAAGTTTAGTGTAAATAAAGATACCTTATAAGAGCTTAAAAATTTGTACAAATATTTTTTATTGATAATAAAATTAAAATTAACAAATTGTAAAAATGTACAAAGTTTTCACCAGTAGTTTTCATAAATTATTTTTTAAATTTATGAATAAAAATGCGCTTATCTTTAAAATTTCATTTTATTTTATTTTATTTTTTTTACAGTATTTATAAAAATGTACATCCTTAAATTTTACTTAATGTAATTTATTCTCTTATGTAAGAATATTTATCGAGATATATTTTATCTAGAAAGCAATATATATCTTTTACAAATGTAATTTAGTTTAAGATAGATTTGTTTTCGTTACTTGAAAGCTTTTCTCTGAATTTATTTTCATTTTTTTTTATTTTTATTTTATTTTTCTTTCTTTCTTAAAGTTAGAAGTAGAATGTAAGATTATCCAAGAAAGGAAAGGAAGCTTGAATGACATAAACAATCTTAAATCAATAAAAGACTTTGGAGATTAAATTTATTATTCTTGCTTATAAATTTTATAGCATGTAATTCAATATTATAAATTATGTAAATGCTATTATATAAATTATTGAATAGTGTTTTATTTTAAAAATATCCTCGAAATATTGAAATGTATTACATTTATATTTTATAAATTCTAGTGAAAGTTTCTTTTCTTAAAATTTATCTCCTTTTATTGTTATTGACGTTTTCGTTTTTATTTTATTTTATATATATATTTTTACTATCGAATATGTAATTTCGTTTGATTTATTTTTTATTGTTTTTTTAATTTTTTGAATTTATTACTTATATTTTTATTATATTATTTATGTAGATTTTCATTATATAAATTTTTTTTATTGTTAAATGTAATCAATATTAGAAATAAAACAAAATACTATTATTATTTTATTTTTCGTTTTTTAAAATGGCGTGTTCTTCATAAATTTTTATTTGGAAAATTGATTATTTATTAATATTTTTTTAAATCATTGTTACGTCATTTTTCACTTTATGAAATTATTTGCTTTTTAAATATATTTTTTTTATTTTGCGAAATTGATTATTACATTTTTTTTATTGTTACGTCAATTGCTATTTTGTGAAATTAAATCGTTATTTTTCCTCTTTCGAAATTGAATACTTATATTTTTATTATTGTTACGTAAGCATTTATTTCATGAAATAGTAAAAATATACGGCATAGAAATGTTTTTAACTGAAAAATTAATTTACTAGACATTTGTGAAATAAATTAAGCACAAATTTATTATCGTGTAAATTAAATGAATTAAAACCACGATTGAAAATTTAGGGCGTGTTTTTTGACGTGTTATTTATATACTTATAATCTCGTATAATTATTTCCTTTGTGACGTTAAAATGCCGAATGGGAATACGGTATATACATGCAATAATATATATTAAACTCAAAAAAGTCCTGTTCTTCTAGATGTAGGAGAGTTTAATAATGTTTTCAGGGAAATATAATTAAATGAGTTAGAAAAACACGTAAAAAATAATCTTATATTATTTTTGTTGGTTTATTTATATACCTTTACTAATTAATATTACTTAATACTATAGAATTAAAATTTCATTTAAAGAATATTGGGATTTATATCATCAAAGTGAGGATTTCATAGTAAAAAATAAATTTTTTAATTAAATGAATGAAAATAAAATGACATACACTTAGCACAGCAATTTTTTCCAATAGTTCAATTTAAATAATATAAAAAAAATAAAGCTGGAAAATCTTCACACAATAGCTTTTAGCAATACAAAACAAACAAATCAATTTTAAAAACAATATCTTAAAAGAATCTCCTTCTAGTATTTATAATTTTCTAAGATATCGCTTCACCAGACAGATAGACAAATAAACTGATAACGTAATCTGTTAAATAAAACATGTTCAATATCGATCTATTTATTTAAACGTATTATGTTTTATGCATACGGTTTTAAACATAATATTAAAAAAAGAAGTAAATTTAGAATTAAATTAAGAAAATAATTAGATGCTAATTTTTTTTTATTTTAAATTAAATAAAATGGGTAGTAGGCATAATTTAAAATAAAATTTAGTACATTTAGATTAATTTAAATAAAAGTTCAATGTATTGATTTACATCAATGTGTTTTAAAATAAATTTAATTTAATGTAGAAGATACAAACTTCTTTTTTTTTTATTGAAATAAAATAAATTAAATCTAGTAGATTTTATTTTAAATTTTTTTTCCTAGTTTAATACTTTAATATTTTTTAAACTTGTTCAAAACTATTTTCAGAAAATGCCTCATAAAAATGTTTTATTTTTCAGTTATAGCTTGTGGAGCAATATCAAACATCTGTTGACTCATTATTGACTCCCTATTGGAAGTTATTAGAGTTGAGTGAAAATAGCATTTGATGTTATTTCCAGGAGTCATTTATCACCTCAAAGAGAGAAGTCGATCAATAGAATCTTTCAACATAAATCGATGGATCATAATCAGTGTATTACTCTTTAACTCTTGTTTACTTTATTTTCACATTATTTCCCCCATCCAAAAGCAATATAAAATATATTAGGTGAACATGGTAATGATGGAAAAACCGAATTTTTATTCGTATCAGTATGATAATAAGCTTGAAAATTTCTAGAAAATATATTATATTTATACATTCAATGTTAAAAATTTTATAGTAAAATACTTTTTAAAGTTATAAATAAATGTAATAATATATTTTTAATAAAACATATTTAAAATATTTTTGTATAAACATAAAAAAGCAATATAATTTTAAGCTACTCGTTAATATACAAGAATAATTTTAAACAGAAACAGAATTAACATGTTTATTTAATGTCTTTAACATGTTTATTTCGTACATTTAGAAGTTATTTTTAGTTTAAATAAGTTACTATAATTGACACGTGAAGCCATTCAAATGCTGAAAAATAGAATTTAAATTATAATTTCAATCGATTGTTACGCTTAAAGAAGACATTCAAGAAATAATTTTGTTCGCTTATTACGTATGAAATACATATTTATACTGAATTTTAGTATATTGCGGAACATTTAATAAAAGTTTAAACAGAATTAATATATTTGTATAAAGTTTAAAAATAGTTTAGAATTAATAATTAAAGAACTATAAGCTATGTGTTTATATACGAAAGGTTCTAAAGTAAGTGTACAGTTATGTTTGGTGTTTATTATTATTATTTTTAATCTTTTATCATTTCTTATACCTTAATTTACCCATAAAAATATTTTTTTCGTAATGCCTACCTTTGCATACCTTGTATTCATTTATATACATAATATATAACATAGAATTTATAATATTGAAATAAATTAAGAAATAATTTTAGGCTCGCGTATTTTAATATATTATCAAACTTAGTTTACATTAAATTTACGATATAATTAGAAGCAGTGAAAAATTTGGTATTTAATTTTCATATTATTATTTGTTTTTAGCAAACTTTAAATTATACGTTGTTTATTATATAGAACAACGTGTTTTACTTTTACAAATATTAATGATAACATGATTAAAATATAATTAAGTATTTAAATTTAGTCTTTAAAATGGTTAACTGACTGTTCGGCCACCCTTAATTTTTTTTTTAGTTTTCTTTGAAATATGAATAAACAGAAGGATTAAAATCCATGTAAATATTTATTTCCATTATATAAATAGATGAAAATATCCATATAAATAGAATTTTTAAAGCTTTTAAATACACAAAAAATTAATCACGTGTTTTGAAATTCGATTTAAATGTTTACTTCAACCATTTACTGCTTGAAATAGATATTTTATAACAGATTTAATCTATAAATAGTGTATAAAAATACTGAAAAATACAGAAATAACAAAGCTTAAAGTATGTTTATTCATACTTTGAGCTGCATTAAAGAATTTTATACTTTTAAATTGTTATTTTGTAATGTGTTTTTTAATATATTTAAATGTACAGAATTACAAATTAATTATAATTTAAAACAAAATCACTATATAATACATTTTAATCTTCGTTCGTTCAGGTTAAAAAAAAAAAAAAAAAAAAAAACGTTAAGATCCTAAGATAAGGCAGAAAATTGCTACTAAACTATAAGAATAAATAAGTGAGTAGAACAAAAAATAAATCATTATCAATAAATAATTAACTTCGCATCCTACAGTTTCATTCATTTTATTAATACAGAAATAGGAAAAATAATTGCAGATGTCTTAACTGGCCCAACTGGGATACATTTAATAAATTATAAATTAATATAAATCCAATAAACATATTATTCAATGTTTTAAGACAAATATGAAGCTGATTATCTATTAAAATAAATAGTACATAGTTCTAAATTAATAATAAAAACTATTAATACATAATTAGTTATAGACAAGAGGAATTAGTTGTAATGAATAATTTTATTCTTAGTTGTTAATATCATTATTTATTTCCTATGGGGTATAGTTTATAAATATACGATACGATACATTATAAAATATTAAAATTATTTAAAATTGTGTGTCATTATATCATATTAATGAAGTAAAATTTTATAAAATGTAAATAACACATTACCAATTAATTACAATTATTTACTATTATTCTTATTTATTCGTAAATATGTATTATAAAGTATTAAAAGTTAAATATATAAAATGTTTATTATATTATCAGCATTAACGAATCAAAATTAATCGTATTTAATATTTTATAAACTGTAATTAGTGAAATAAATTACTCATTAATTATAACTATTTACTATTATTATTTACTACCTTAATTAAGTTATGCTTCATAATTGTAGTAAATTGTCTAGTATAGTAAAAAAAAATCATTAAAACATAAATATCGAAGATTTCTAAATTATTTATTTTAATTTATTGACTGTTTATAATAATTAACACACGAAAACTAATTCCAATTAATCACATTTCTTTCTTATACTGAAAAATCTTTACTTCTTTATCAGCAAGAATTAAAACATATTTAACCATTTTATAATCAGTAAGAGAGGATACACATTACCAATTAATTATAATTATTAACCATTATTATTTATTTATCTCCCTGGAGTAATGGTTTATAATTATGTACTACGATAAATTAATGTAGTAGTATTATAAAACAGATAAATATATATAATATTTATTATGGTATCAGCATTAATAATGACTGAATTAAAATGTTTTGATACTTTAATATTAATTTATTCTAATTGAGTTAAGTTATTATTATTATTTTCTTTTCTTTTTTTTTACATTCTCATAAAGAAGAATGCTATTTAATGTCTGAAGATAAAAGCAAATTCAGTGCAATCTACTGTACTAAACTAAATGATACAAATGACAACATTGATAAATGGAAAGTTTCATCTTCAATATTTCATCCACTTCTATTCATCTGCATTCACAAATATGTCTGCTCTCTACCTTATTTTTTTTATATTTTATTTTCTTTTATTTTTATTTTAATCTACAGATCAATCTCTACTGATTATCAATCTTTTCATGAACATTTTTGGATACTGATGGAGATTAATGTCAAATTTTCAAACTGATTTATATTTTTTAATAAATCAAAGTCAAAATTTTAATATATTAGTTTTGATATCAAACTTGAAAATCTTTTTATTTTCTTGGAAAAAATATAATTCTTTTTAATATCTGATATGTAAATAATGAAAATAAATCTTATGACTTTTTTTTCATTCCTTTTATTTGAATTGTGAATATATATATATACACTTACATAAATATTTATATATGTATATATATACATAATTGAAGTGAATTTACATAATGCTAATGCATGTATTGATGTAGATATATACATTAAAAGTGTTTATGTATATAATTTTTTTTTAATTATTTTTCTTTTCAAGTAAGTAAATTGTAAATTAAAAAAAGTGAGTAAATATTTAACGAATGTCTTTAAAAAGAATATTTAAATTCAATTTATTTATATTTTATTAAATGTCATTATCGTTTTTTAATGTTTTTTTTTCTTTTTGGGTATTTTTCTGATGGAAGAAAAACGTTAAAATATTGAAGATTTAATAGTTAAGTTATACAGTATTTTACAATTAGAATATAAAGAATTTTAAAAGGATAAAAGACATTACTGGGAGGATTTATATTGTAATGATTCTGAAGTGTCTACATAACAATTTAGATCAGTGTAATTACAACATTTATACGAATTACAGACCGTCATCTAACATACCTGTTTAGTACAGTAGCTATTACTGTACTATACTGGTACGTATACAGTAAATTTATTACAGATGCAGTTTACCTGTAATTAATACAATACATATCTATACTTGGCATTATAATTTCTGTAATATCTTAAATAATTTTATATAATACTAATAAAAATTTTTATTATAGTATATATTATATAATAAAATAATAAGTTTTTAACAATAAAATCATATAATAAATAACCCATTAAAAATAATTGAATAAAAGTAGAAACACATAAAATAATGACAGAAGGATCTTAGTAAATAAAGATTGATGTTACGGATGAACTTTTGATAATAAAAAACATCATCATAATAAACTCATTTAGCGAGAAAAATATAATAATATATAATTATTTATTAAATCTATTCAATTCAATTTAAGATGAAATGATTTATAAATATTCACAATAGTTATATTTAATAAAATAAAATTATTTATTATATCTTATTTATTGACATTCTCTCTTTAATTTAAAGTAAATAAATATAATTTTACATTTAAAAATGTACACATATAAATATTTTATAAAAATTATTAAATATAAATATATATAGTTTGAAACAAATAAATAAAACATTTATCAAAATAAATATGTTTAAGCTTAAAATATTAATTGATCGTGTTTAAATGACAAAACAAGTTTAATTTTAAAGTAAATAACCTATAAAGATTATAAATTTAATCACTTTAAAACGAAAATTATGTTATATATTATTAAGTTTATAACTTTATTGTAAATTCATAAATAATTTATTTCCATATTTTTAAAGAAATACTTTAAATTTAATTTATTTGCCTTACATATATGCATATAATTTATTATTATTATTATTTTTATTACATAAATATTTATTACTATTATTATTCAGTTTAAATATAATATAATGAAAAATGCATTTAATGTTTTTTAAAGAAAATTTTTCTCTTTATATTTTATAATTTTAAATAAAAATTTTTTTTACCGTTTACATTTATTTTAGCTATAAAAATATTTGTACTAAAATAATAACAATAATAACTTTATTGTAATAAAGGCAAGACTTGTTACATGGGAGAGAATAATAAATAATTACACGTGGGAAGAAGGATAAATTACAATTTTACAAGAGATTAAAAATATGTTTATTTAAAAAATTAAATATTTATTGTAAAATATTCTCAATCTCTGAATAAAATATTTAAGAATTTATTCATTTGGATTCTACTAAAGTGTATAAGATTAAGCTTAAGGCTATATAAAAGGATTAATGATGGAACAGAGTAATGTAGATGATAATCTATGAAACTCAATAATATCTCTTTCTACAAGAAACAGACGAACCATTATTGCATAAATGACTTTAATCAATATCATGGTTTGCAATTATTATCTACCTAGGACAATGATAAGTATAATAGAGTGATACTAATCAATATCCATCACATTGATTAAAGTCATGAATGATTTTGTTAATTCGACTAATTAAGTAATTTCAAGTACTAAAAATAATATTAAAATTCAAATTAAAAACAACAGCAGAGAGGAAAAAAAAATCAATGTAATTTAATTTATTTAAGTTTAAAAGTTGTAGGAATTTAATTTAACTTTTGATATTAAATTTTATTTCTTCTTCTTTTTTTAATTCTGTAACTTAAAATAAATTATTAATTTTCTTTAAATAATTTATTTTATGATTATTATTTTTTCCTCTTCGTTTTTTTTCAAAATAAATTCGTCAGTAGTAGAAAGTATTTATGTAATAACTTTAAATTATTTAAACATTTTCGAAGAAGAAAAAATTTAATTAATGATGTTTATTTTTAATATTTCTTCTAAGAATTTCCTCTTTTTTTAAATTTATATTAGAATTAAGGAATCATTCATTAATTTTTTTATGGTCATTTAGAATAAATACATAAATAAATATGAATTTATATAATTTTATTAATGTGTCCTGATTTTCTGATGTATAATTCATCTGATGTTTTGATATCCATTATCTAATGGATTTTCTCAGCAGAGGTTTAGATATTAAAGAATAAAATATTAAATGTAATTAATTTTTATTCTATATCATATAAATGTTCTTAATAAAGAAGAATATCTTAATATTAATATATATATTTATTACTATATTATATACAAATTAATATGTAATATAGGATAAATTATCATATCTTTTTATTTATTAACATTGATGGTTGTTTATCTAATTAAATTTATAATTTAAACATTTTATTCTTAATTAATGTATAAATTAATTAAGATTATTATTGATTAAATAATTTTTTATTTAGATAAAATAACATAAAAATTAAATAAATTAGTTTTATTTTTAAGCCTCACTGAAAAAATATAAGTAAAAATTTAAAAATTAATAAATAATTATCTTTTAAAACTGAAAATTAAAATGATTCTTTAGTTAAAAATTTATTTATTTTTTTTATATTTAATTATAATTAATAACAAATTAATTCTATAAAATCAAAACATTATTATTATTAAAACGTTTTTATATAATTCAATACAAAAATTTCCTAATAGCTTATTAAAGTTTAAAAGTTAAAAAAAAACGATAATAAAATAAACTTTTAAATTATTCTTTAGAAATAATTATTTAAAAAGAAACTTAATTATATTTATAAAAATATAAAAGAAATTCATTCAATTGTAACAATAAAAAATATATATAAATTATTTTTTTAAATTAAAAAATATATAAATAAAATTTATCTACATCATTAATATTAATGAAACATTTGATTTATTATACATTAAATATTTATTTAATACAGTATATTTTTTAAAGGAAAGGAAAATATAATAACTTAAATATTTTCATTAAATTTTTTTTTAATATATATCAAAATCAGTAAGATTCTAGTAAGTGGAAATAAACATTTATTTTCTTTTCTGAAACATAAAAAGACATTTATTTGCTATCGTAATATCATTTACACACCAATGGAGAAGAGGAGCGACGTGGAGTCTGTTGCCATGACAACATGGGATTGGAATTTTGCCAAGTGCAGTGAATGGGATGTTTCGAGTTACTCAGTTTTACGAAACAAGAGAGAAAGAAATTGATCGCTAGTTCGCTACAACCTTTGCTTTTATTGCTTTGCTTTAATACAAACTTCCACCTCCCAGCGGTAGAAAATTATACTAAAGAAAATAACATTTATAACAAATGAGGAAACAAGTAATAAATAAATAGGTAATACTAAAAAAGTAAAGAAAAAAACAATTAATTTTACTACAAGTTTAAAATTTATTTATTTATTTATTTTCATTTCAAATTTTCTTTTACTGGAAATAAACTTTAAATAGGTTATTTTTAGCTATTATTTTTTTACAACATTATTTTTTTATGTTGTAAAAAAAAATTAAAGTTAAAGAAAATATTAAATAAATATTAACTGAAATTGGAATGATTTTATTGTACTTAAAAAAATTTCAACTTTAATTTCCTAGCAGTTTTGTTTGATTATTTATACGTTAAAAAAAAGCGTTTAAATAATGCTTTTTATTAACAATAGTCTATCAATTTTACGACTTTTTCTTCGATTTATTTCTTTAAAAAATGGAAAATTAATTTTTTAAAATAAAATTACTTTTTGTTTAATTTTAATGTTTAAACAATCGAAAAAAATCATTAGGAAAAAATAAGCAGTTAAAAAATAGATTTAAAATTTTTTTAACCATTATTTAGGGTCTTATTTTACAATAAAGTTGCTTTTTTTCATTGTATTTTTTAGAAAATTCAGGTTTTGAAAGTCTTCTAACAACTTTGTCTGATTGTTTAGTGGCATTTAAGTGGAGATAAGTAACGTAAAGATCTGTAAATTCTTAGTGACTTCGTTGGATACATCTGAGAAATGTCTATTGACAAACAGTATTTTCTTTTTTTATTTTTCTATCTTTTTTTTCATTGGAGTGGACATGGATCAATATGATTTTATAACGTTCAAAGGAATAAATTTACGATCTCGTTATAAGAAAAGATGTATTTATTAATAGGAAAAAAAATTCCTCGTATTTTATAACCAACTTAAATTAACTTTAAATATTACATTTTAAAATTGAAATAATTTTGCTTATAAATTTTATCTTAAAATAAATAAAATAAAGTGAAATTTTACGATTTTTCGTTGCTACTTTGATTTTTTTTATGGGCGAAGAAATTATATTATATGGCAATTTTATCTAAAGAATTTTAATCTAAACATGTTTAAAATTATTATAAATTGCGAGAAAAAATTAATAAAAACTTACATAATAATTAATATAAAAATTAAGTAATATAAAAGAATTTAATTATTAAATAGTTGAACAATTATAGAAAATTCATCTTGTGTAATAATAATAATAATAATAATAATAATAATAATAACAACAATAACAAATTAGTGACAAATAAATGGTAATTTATTTATCGGCAAGAAACAAATTTACGAATTACGCTGTTAAAATAATAATAATGATTGTTATTATGATTATTATTTTTAATCATAATTAATTTTTATCAAAGCGAAAGGCAATTTCCATAATAAATGAATACAAATTGGGCGGAGCGTAAATATAATTAAAATATAATGATTAATAAAAGTTTATTAGAATATTTTAGCCATCGTTTCTCGAGATAATTTTATTTAATCATACTTTAATTTTTAATGATTCCAGTTGAGTGAAGCTAAGTAATATATTTACAGTTATCAAGGAGATAAAAAAAAAGTAAAGAATGAAGCTTTAAAAAAGGAAAAAAAAAAAAGTAAATTCGAGCAATTCTAGATAAATAAATTTCAAGCTCTTTCTCTAAAATCAATAACAGTCATTTTTTATTGATTTCAAAAGAGGGGGGAAGAAAAGAACTTCTTTCTTTAATCTGTTTCTCGTTTCTTCAACTTTTTTTTCCTTTTTTACTTTTATAATTTTACATTTTTTTTTCCTTTTTAATTTTTTGGAACGATCAATTTTACGAAACGGATTATAATTTTATGATAGAAAACAATTAATCATTGTAATTCTTTACTCAAAAATTAACCATTTAATATCATTTTATTAACATTATGAATAATGTCGATAATGATAAATAATTATCCTTCAGCTGCAAAAATAAATAAATAAAATGTCTGAAGATAAGTTTATTTAACTCTTTTTTAAAGTAAAAAAAAAAATGTTGTATATAAGAACACCCTAATTTTAATTAAGTAAATTATGTTTAATGGTTATTCTTAAGCTTATTAAAATCATTAATATATAATTAAGTTTACAGTTTAAATTTTTTTTTTTAAGATACAAAATTGATATAAAAGTTAATAAGGTTTAAACCTTGATTTCAATTTATTACGTAATTTAATGTAGTAAATAAATTAATATTATTTAATATAATTTATTTTTTTTCACGTATCATTTTAAATTATGATTGATTTATCGAGTAAAAATAAATAAATGAATTTATGAATATACATCATCACTTAATTGTATTGTATTTAAATTATATGTATATTTTTTTAAAAGATTTGAAGTATAGAACAATGAAAAATATGAAAAAACAGAACAGAAGAAAATAAGTATCATTGAAAATTGAAGAGCTGTCAACCTTGGAAGCTTTCAGGAAAGAATCTTTGATGAAATTGTGGTCTTGCTGTCATTTCAGGTAAAATTGGCACTATAACCACTTTAAGTAAAGTTATGGCTTTATTATCGTTTTAAGTAAAATACTGGCATTATCATAATTTTAAGTAAATTTGCCACAATGCCATCATTTTTATATACTTGTTAAACGATCCTTACTTTAAACAGAATAAATTTTCCTCTGTTATATATTTAATAAATATTACAAAATTATTATAGTGTAGTTGAATCATTTTATAGAACATTTTTGCTCTTTCAAATTCAATTTTTTATACTTTTCCTTCATCTTTCAGTCAGTTTTAATAGAAATTTTCCACTTTATAATGTTATTTTAATTATAATTATTTTTAATATACATATATTATAATTTCTGTATTAATTGATTTATGTATTATTTCCTTTTATAAATGTATTAAAATATAATAGAAAAAAATTATCGATTAAAAAACTATATTAAAGAAAATATATTTTAAATATTTTAGTGGAAAAATTAATTTTTTTTAACATACTTTTTCCTAAAATTCATTTTATAAAGTAATACAAAAAGCTTATTATTAATTATTTTAATTTAAATCATTAAAAACATATTACACTATTGACTAATGTTATTAAAATTATAGTCTGTCTGATTGTCTGTACGCTGCTACGATATAACAAGTGCAATATTGTAGTGTGTATCTACTAAACTATCATTACAACGGTAATAGCTATAGAGTTTTCTGATTGATTGCTACTATTTCAACTAAGAAATTACATCCAGAAAATGCCATATTACCGTCTACTCACGGACACACATACAAACTTATATATCGCTAATATTAAAATGAAAAGCAATTTTGATATTTTGACAGTGCAAGAATATGTAAATAATTAAAACTAGCGAATTTAATTATTGTTCGCCTTATGCAAATCGGATTTTAGTGAACATTAATTCCATCTGAACGCATTTGCAACCATCAAAACCATTAAAATAACGATTTTCCAACTAAAGAGAAAGCTTTTAATATTTGATAAGATTTACAAAAGGAGGAAGAAAGTAAAGCAAAATAAATAAATAAATAACAGTAAAAGAAAGAAAATACTACTTTAACTAGATAAATAAAATCGTCATTACTATTGAATTTCTTTTATATTTGATAGAAAATAACAGGAATATAATTTACTTTTTTATATATAAAATTGAGAATTTAAACCTTTTCAGCTATTAGTTTCATTTGATCAAACTTAAATATAAAATAAACTGTAATGCAAAACAACAAGTTTTCAACCCTGTTTAATGATTATATGAAATAACAAGAATTCGTTTTATTTGAAAAATTCAATAATTTATTTTCTCTTTACATTCCTGAAAAGAGGAGAGGGGACGTAACGAAAGTAAAAATTGAAAAAGTAAAAGAAAAATCCATTTGCTTGTATAAATTATTAGAAAAATACTTTCACTCACTTTCATTATTATTTAATAATTTAAAACGAAAAAAAAAAATTAAAAATAAAAATACAATTTCCCCCTTTCTTTTCTTATTATTATTTTCTTTCAAAAATACTTTTAAATTATTTACTTTTTTACAAAAAGGTGTTTACGATTAAATATCAATTTTTTATTATGTTTTGGAACTTAAATATTTTAAATATTAATTTGTTTTCCTTGTTACATATTAAGAATTTTTATTTTGTAATATACAAAAGAAATTTTGAATATTAAATGAGATTTTATTATGATGTTTATTGTTCAATTTTTGTAAATAATTAAATATATCAAATTCAAATCAAATCTTTATTGTATTGGTGTGTTTACGTTCGTGTTACGTATTGAATTAACAAAGGAAACACAATTATACAATATATTTTAGTATTTTCATATACATTAAGTATTGTGTATCAAAAAAGAATTTTTTTTATACGTATAGTATATTATTAAGTCATAAATTAATAAATAATATAATATTTATTCATCATAATTTAGTGACTATTATGATTTTGCCATAGTTTTCTTCTTTATATGAAAGAAAATGCATTGTGGACATGCATACAAACTAATACCACTAATATTAATTACTTATTTACGTATATAAATACCGCATATAGAATTTTTTTCATACAATTTGGTAAATTATCAATCACGTACCCATTTATTTTGGGATAGTTTAAGATAATTGGGTTTTGATAATGTTTAAACAAACCTGTTAACTCTTTCTATAAGCTCCTTATAGAAAAACCTAGTTTATTTACATTATTATATTAGTATAGTATATTAGAGAATAATTAAATTTTTAAACAAATTGAGGAAAAATATCAATCTTAATGTACAAACATGAATATATATCTTAGTAATTAAATGTTTAATAAATTGTACGCTTGTGTACAGATTAATCATTGTATTTTAATATCATTTATAACGTTAAAGATGAACAAGCAAAACGATTATTTCATTTAACAAATTATGCACTGTTAATACATTAAATTTACTGATTAATGAATAGAATGATAAGCTCAGATCTAAACATCAAATACATATATTTGTACGAAAAATTAATTTATTATTAAATAATATAATCTTTTCTTTAAAAATTTATAAAATTTATATTATTATTTTTTAAATAAAAAAAAAATATATTTTTTATTTTATGTGTTTTCCATTTATATTCTGTCAGATTTCTACCCTGAACATGTCTTTCATTTATGTAATAGTGAAGAACATAGAAGGAAAGTAAGGGAAAATAACTGGATATTTTGGAACAAATCCAATAAAACTGAATGAAACGATTCTTTCTCTTTAATTATCTCTTTTCTACAAACTTTACTTGTCATATATAAAATTTATTTTCATTTATTTTTAATGAAATTTTTGCTTTTGACAGAAATTCCATTTGTTAGAATTTCTATTCAGTTTACATTCCCCTATAATTATCTATTCATCTATATAACAAATTGTTATTAGTTTCCATTTTAATAATTCTAGTAATTTTGTTCAATAATTATAAATCATTTATTTGTTTCGTATATCCTATTCTACGTTTATTATCATCATTTTACAAACGAGTAAAATTAATTTTATTTATTTTCTTCCTTTTGAAAATATAATTCCGCCTCCTTTCTTATATAATTCTTCTCCCAAATGATTTACTTTATTCATATTTTATTTTATTTCTTTGAAAAAAAAATAAATAAATAATTTCAAAATTTTTAATCTTTTTTAAAATTAATTTTTTATAATTTAATTATAAATAAAATTCTTCCTATTATTTTTAAAAACAATTTTAAAGACGTATCTCATATTAAAAGATAAAAAGTAATGTATAATTGAATAATGTTTATCATTAATTTAAATATAAGAATTAATAATTATAAAATTAATAAATTAATTAACATTTGTTTCTTAAAAAGAATTTATTTTTAATGAGGATAAAATCGAATTTTATGTAATAAAAATTAAATAAGTTATTCGACTGAATAAATAACTTTGTAATTTATAATTTTAATAAGATTCTTTATTTATTTTAAATTATTTTATTTAAAAATTTATAACGTTTTCAATCTTCTCTAAATATTAAGTAAACAATTCATTTCGCATCCATAATACATGATAGCATTTTTATGTTTATAACAATAATAATAAATATAAAATAAAAATTATATAAATTAGATTATTAGACGTATCTACAGCCTTTATATAAGTAATTTTTTTTCGTAAAAATAATATAAATTAACGTAAGAAACTGTTAATGTAATAAATTATATAATAGATTAAAAAATACACAAACTACACTATTATTATCCACGCTCAATTATTTATATACAGATTATTACTTCAATAAGTTAAACATGTAAATGCTCATATTCATTAATTTTCTCTTTGTCACATATTTTTTTAAACATGAAAAAAAAATCAACAGATTTTTCCCCCTTCTCCTTAAAGATGTAAAGCAAGATAAACAGTAATGGATAACATTTTCATTACCTTCAGTAGAAAGCAGTAATGTCAAGACAAACTCTGTTCTGCTCGGATCTGTTGATTGAACGTCAATAAAGAGGATTAGAGTAGACATTGTACGAAATCCAATCTCCAGTTTCATGTAGGAAATGAACCAATATATCTGATAATAAATGGTCCATAAAATATATTCTGTTTCGTATTGCTGGCGACATTTTTTTTTTTTAAATTTTATTTATTTTTTTATTTTCATTATTCTTCTTTAAACTTAAAATCACTCTTCTCTTGGTTTGTTTATATTATGTGTACGTGTTTAATATTGTATATAAGGGCATGAAAATTTAATATTGTAGGTGGAAAATAATATTGAAGATATTGCTTGAGTTTACAGAAATTCCACTGTTGTAAAATTCATCATTTTAATTATTTATTTTGTTGAAAGGTATGATGTATCAATTCTTCCGACAGAATTTTTATGGGCATTAAAATAATAATGTTATTTAATTGTGTTAATGTATTAATTAAAATTAATTTAAGTGTGTTAGAAAAGGAGAAATTTTATTTAATTTATCTTATATATATATATATATTAATTTTAATTGAGCAAATTTATAATTTAATGTTTACATTAGTAGCGAAGCGAGTTATTCAATCACAAACAAAGATAAATTATTTATATGTGATATGTAATTTTCGTAATATCGAACAATGCTTTCATATTTAATTATATTTATTCAAGCTATACATTTATTGATGATAAGTTTTAAACATTAAAACTCATCACGAATTTACTGTCTATTTATATGATAATATAATCTCAAAAGAAATCAGATATAGCGACACGCGATGCGAATATAAATATATACTGTATATATATATATATATATATATATATAAAAACTTGAACAATTTTTATAGCGAATTTATATCTATTAATAAAAATATTTCCTTATAGATATAATAAATTAATATAAATATTTAAATAATTATATAATAATAGCGATTTTCTCGCAAAATCGCATAGCGATAAAATTTTCTTAAAAACGTATTAATTTATTAAATAAATTAAAAATAAATATTACTAAATATATTTAACGTTGTTTAAAATATGTTAATAAGTTTTTTTTTTTTTTAAAATTAAGTAAAGAATCTACTTTCTAAACGAGTTAATGAAGTTTATAAATATTTAATATCCATAAAAGCTGAATTATAAAACATGTTTGTACAGCATAAAATCTCGAATAATAATGATAATTAAAGAAGAAAAAATTGCATTTCTATATAAATAACTGGACAATAACCTCTTATTTAGAAAATTAGAGAAAGAGAGGGGGGAAAGGAAAATATATCTTGACATTTGCTTTACTTCTTAACGACCATAATAGGTAGTTCATTCAGTAATGTTTGCTTTTATACATAATAACCTTTTATTATTTTCAGTTGCTAGGCAACGCATCAATGAAAAGATGTTGAGAAACACTCGGAACAAAATATCAGAATTTGAATTAATGATTCAATTTAATGCCATTATCTATGTTAAAAAGAAAGGAATATAAAAAGAATAATGTATATAAAAAGTATTCTGTACTTTAGTAAACTCTGAATTGCAAAATATAATAAGAATGG
The DNA here is from genome assembly GCF_030686945.1 of Centruroides vittatus. Classification (NCBI taxonomy): domain Eukaryota; kingdom Metazoa; phylum Arthropoda; class Arachnida; order Scorpiones; family Buthidae; genus Centruroides; species Centruroides vittatus. Next base: position 818,685 of record NW_027122045.1, read on the forward strand.
ACATTTTTTTAATCAATTTAATCAGATTTTTTTAACCTAAAATTTCCTTTTTTTTAGATTTAATCGTTCGAAAAAGTAAGACTTTTCATTGTAAAAATAAAATTTATGTAAAATATTTTTTTCTCTTTTTTGTCATCAATTTTTTAAAATCGGAATTAAGTTTCTGTGTTAAAATTAATTAAATATTCAATAATAATAATAATAATAATAATTTATTGAGATAATGGCGGACGAAAATCTATATAAAATTAATGGTTTATGTAATTAAATAATGTATAATCTGTTTAAATTAATTAAGTTTATAGCATTATATTAACTTACAATTAAGTAGCTCATACTTAATAATTTTTAAGAATTGTTTCCAATTTATGTAATGGTTATCGATAATTAATAATCGTCTAAATAAAAATGTACATAATTCAGTTAAAATTATGATTATAAAACATACTAACTAATGCCATAATAATAGTTATTTTAAAAGTTTTATAATTTAGTAATGTATATAACACTTAAACATTCATATATTCAGTAATAAAATAGGAATTAATTTTATTCTTTTTAAAAATAGAAATTAATTAATTGGATGCCTTAAATAGAGAAAGACATTTACGTTAGATATTTATATATATATAACTCTTATATTTATTTTAAGGATCATTATTTAATGAAGTATTCTGTGATAATGGGTTCTTTAAAATAGAATATCGATCAAAATATAAAAATAATATACATTTAAAAAAATAATAATTTAAATATACAGGAAAGCACTTGATCTGGTTTCTAGTAAAAGCAGGCTTTTAAGTTAAATTTTAAAGGGTATTATACATTTTAAACTTAACACAGGTAATTAACGAATTAACTAGAAAGCCTGTAATTTACATTTAACAGCTAATAGCACTCTGCTCCATTTTATTGATAAATTTGTTTATTTTAAAAATTCCTTCATTTAATTTTATAATAAAGTAAAAATGATATTTATTTTATTACAGTTTTATATCGATCTAGCGAAGTAAAACGACTGCCAACATATCACAAAATGAAAACAATTTTATTCTAAGCCGCAATCATGAAAATAAACAGCACGACCACGTGATCACTTTGAATGATGTCTTTCCATTTTACTTGATTAAATTTTAAATTAATTTTTCTTTCCCCCCTCTTTAAATTTCCACAATGGAGCAAGTTTTTGAATAATTTTAATCTGTTCTCTTTTTATTAAATAAATTATTTACTTTATATATAAAAATTTAATAAATTGAATCCTAAACAATTTCTTCGTTGTATTTTTTCCCTCTTTACTTTTCCAGGGAGGGAGGTAAGTTTGGTAATGTTTTATTTTCTCTTTTAAATTGAAAATAGGAATAAAAAAAAACCAGATAAATAGATTATACCAAATGCTTTGCTCTTTTGTATTGTTTTATAATATTTTAACCAATTGTTTAACTGTAAATCATTTCTTTTATTTTACTTTTATTCACTGATTTTTACTTTATGTTATTATATAATTATTATACATTATTATTTTTTCTAATTAATTTTCTTGCCTTCTACAAACTTTTCTAAGTACAAGCCAAGAAAATAATTAATTTATTAAAAATTATTATTTTTTCTTATATAATTTTTTTTACATTTACTGCCCTATATAATTATTCATTTATACATAATTTACAAAAGAGTAAGTAAACTTAATATATAAGATATTAAAAGAATTTTTAAGATATTTATTACAATTTAAAAATATTTAAAAATTTAATAAAATTTAAAAATTATACTGGACAAATTTTAATTTTAAAGTTTTAAGGAAAAAAAAGCATTAAAAACAAATAAATAAATGTAAGCACGTTAGTTTAAAAATTGAATAAATATTTTCGTTAAATTGAAAATATATTCTACATTTATTTATTAAAATAAAAATAAATTTAGGTAGGTTTTCTTTTTAATAAAAACTAAATTTAAAAATATTCCTGACTTTAATCATTTATTAAAACAAAACAGTTTTTCTTTATAAAAAATTAGTTATCATCTGAAAATTTTCATTAAAAGTTGAAAATAATCTATCTTAACATTTGTTAAGTAATTTTAAACTAGATTCATTGCATTTATTCATACATTAAAAGTTTTTTTTATCTCTTTCCTTTGTTTAAAATGGAAGAATAATTAATTATCATTTAAGTTAATATCCATAAATAAAAATTAAACAAACATTTCACGACAAACAGGAGGATTAATATCCTATCACAATGAATTAACTTGGGTGTTTGGTAATTAGAAAATTTATCAGAATATTTTACAAAGTTTGCATAAAAAGTCACACGAACTTTCTAACCCAGAAGATAAATTGAGTAACAATAATTTATGCTTTGCTTCAGCTATAAATGGAAGCCAGACTTGTTTCTGATGTTCATCATTTTACAATGAGAAGTCTGGATAACTTAAAGAATAACAATACACGAAAAAATTATTGTATTTTTATTATTTTTTTTTAAATAGTTTTATAGGAGAATTAATGTAAATATTAAAAAATACAAGTAAATAAATTGAACATATATCTCTTGTTTATATATCTTTATATTTTTGTAATGTGCATAAATAATAAATAGTGAAATTTCATAAATACAATAATTGACAGAAAAAAAATCAAGAGAAAATTAAGTGTAAATATTTTACGAACATAAACGGTACTCTGTTAAATATGTAAGACAAACTATCAAATAATTGAACATGATTCGCCTATTTAAACAATGATTGGATGGAGAAATAGATATATCTCCGCCTACTTTTTTTCAAACCAATCAACGTTGAAATATTCAAATCAATCATTCAATAATTTATTTAAAATATTTACAACTTAAATTTTAAAACGGGAATATTTACTGTATTCTGCTTATTTTTAAGATTTACTTTTGTCTGCTTTATAATTTATTTTTTTAAATTATTAATTAACGGTTAATTCTGTTATATAAGCAGTAAACAAGAATACGTAAGAAAATATTGACATAAAGTAATTAATATTTCTTTAATCCTGTTTGTTGAAAATATTTTTATCCTGTTTTTAATTGAATTATAAATATTTTAATGAATAGGCATTTATATTATATCTTACACCCTGAAACGGTTTTCGAGATAATTATCGAATACAAACGAACAGATATCAGGCAAAGAGAGCAATTATTAAATTTCTTAAATAGATAAAATCACTGTAATATAATTTGCAATTAAACGTGCAATTATTTTATTGTGATATCGTCACAATGCCGGGCTGAAATTTTTAATCATATTTTTATTTATCTAATTTAAGATATATGCTCTCCACCTCAAATTAGCAGTGCCCCAGTACATCACACTTTTCCTGTTAGCAATAGAATCGTGCTGGTCATCTATCTATCTCGTTTCGGGAAAAAACTTTTGAATTGAAATCACGTGACTTCCTATCTAGCCCGGAAGTTCGTATAAAGTTAATCGGGGCCGTCTGCTCTAAGGTTTCCATATCTGGTCTTGACTTCACCTATCTTCCACCGTTCTCGAGATTTAAAAGGACAGATAGCAGGCAGACGGGTGAATTCTACACTGTTTTCAAATTGCAGTCCAATTAATTAATATAAAATAACTAACTACGAAGAATTTCAAATGTAATTTAAAATGACAATTTAAATTTCGTGAAATGTTTATTATACGATTATTAAATCAATCAAAATAATTAATTTTATGATGCTTCCTGATATTGATTTTGTAATACAATATCATTGAGAAATAAAATATTATTATTATTATTATTTTATTTTATTATTATTTTTTCTTTACTTTCAGATCATTTTTGATAAAATTACAGAAAATTCTATATATCTATAATGATACTATTCAAGTTTCATAAGTAAATTTCTTGAATTTGAATAAAACAGGTAACAACATTTGAATAAAATTGCATTGTATTGCGTTAGACTTCATTCAATCCAGAATTTTTTTTATTTTATTTTTATTTTATATGTGCCAATACATTTTAAAATAAGGAAAATGCTTCAAATCAAAGAGGCAAACGGGCGATAAGCAATAAAAGTTTAACGTAAGATATATTAAACTTGATAAGTTAAACATGGCAATGGAATTTCATTCAAACTGTATTTTAAATCTATTGAAAAGAAAAGAGATAAATGGCAGTCACATTGTTTTAGTATATAAAGATTCAAGCATTCCTAGATATATGGCACAACATACAATGTTGATAAGATATAAACTATGCTATAAACTGACGTTAAAATGAATTTGAAAACAAAAAAATTATATATATATATATTCTATATGAAAAAAAATAAAGCTTAAGTCAATGTAACGTATTACACTTTGGCTCCAAAATGGCGCATGAAGAAAGAAAACAACAGCTTACACTTGTCTACAGGGATATGTGTTGAAAATTTCAAACTTCTATCCCTTATAAAAAAGGTTAAAAGTTATATAAAAAACCAAAATAAAAATTCAAAAAATAAATTTTAATATTTGAGCTTCTGTTACGTGGGAATGGTCATAATTTATCTCAACGCATTATCTTCGTAAAATTGACAAATAAAATTTAATTAAATTTTTTTTTTCCTAAAAAAAAGAGGAAGAGATATTTAATTTAATTAAACATAAATTTAATTCTATAACACAACTAATTTTTATGAAAATAACTTTTTAACAATGTACAATTAAGATTAAATGAATTGTTCGTTCAATATTAACGGACACTTTGAACAAATAAACTGTCAATTCGCTGACATTTATCATAGTTAACTCTCCAATACGTTGTAAAACGTCTTTAATATCGATTTTTCTAAATACAAAATAGAACAATCTCCATCTATTACTTTATTAACTATACAATTTAATTACTCTATTAACTATTAAAAATAAACTCGATAGTTTATTGTAATTAACAAATAATTGCAATTACAGTTTGTATTTAAATTTAATCAACTTACATTTAATAATTGATATTAAATTCTTATTACAATTATTATTTTTTTTTTCAAGAGTAGAAATTCAATAAAACAAATTATTGATTTTAATTATTTAAAAAAATTATGAATTTAATTTAATTTACGTTCAATAATGTCTATAATTTATTAATTATTCAATTTAATATTAAAAAATAAATCGATAGTTTAATGAAACTAATAAGTAATTAAATTTAATAGAAACTATAATTACAATTAACTTAATCGAAATTAATGTTTATTTAAACTTTTTATTATTATTTTAAAAATTTTAGGAAGTTAATTATTGATTTTAATTATTTAAACGATTATGAATTAATTAAAGTTTTGATTAATTAATGTTTAAATATATTTTACTGTTTATGCTTTTCTAATAAAGGAAAACATTATTAAGTAGCGTAATTCTATGGAAAAATTTAATTATATATATAATATATATAAAATAATAATTTAAAATTTGATTTATACATGAGAAATTATTAAACTATTACATCGAAAAAGATACAAATATGAAATTTAATCAAATAAAACAGAATTTGTGATGTATAAAGAAGATAAATTTAATTTTCACTCTCAAGATTAAATATTGATCACACAACTAAAGTAATATGAAACATTGAAATGAATCGCTGTTACGATATATAATAACAAAATTAGGCTTTTAACTTATTTAAAAAATCGTTATTTTTAATTATCTTTATTAAAATTCATTTATAATTAGAAATATTTCACGATTTTTACATATAAGTAACGTTTACGCATCGTCTTTTCGTCGCCATGTTTGATGGCGAGCGAAGTTTTGCTAGAATGTAAATTAAATTAAATTTAAACGTTAAATATTTATATGTAAACTTTTTTCTTTGTTACAATGTATAGATTAGAAGGAAAAGAATAAAGTATACTCTTTAGAAAATTTACAAAATTTTAAATTAATTTGACACTAAAATAAATCACCAAAAGAATTACTTCCTACGTTGAATCAATAACATTGAATTAAATTCGTTGTGAATGTTTAAATAAAATTTACATTATTTAAACAAATATATAACCTGATTAAATTTTTAATAAACAGAATAAATGAGTTATTTTTTTATTAAAAATGTGTACATATATATATATATATTTTTTTTTTTTAATTTAAAAAAATAAAATAAAAGTGTTTAAATAATTCATGCTCGTCGCTTCTCGCGCGCGTCGCGACATTGATTTCTTTTAACGACGCGACGCTTTGAATCATGAATTAAACATGATTTATCTTTTCCCCCTCATACATTTGATAAATTTCTATTAAGTTCGTTTGAAATTTAATATTAAAAGATAATAATTTAAATTTCTGGAAAATAAAATCTTTTTTCTGAAAAATTAATAATGATTTTTCCTTCATTGTTATTAATTTTAAATGATTTCATATTTAATTACAATTAAATTAATTTCCATACAATTAAATGTATTCAATTTAGTCTAATGTAAATTTTTTAAAATTATAATTAAATATATTATTACAATTTTTGTTCAATATAATTCTTTGTATAATTTTTCGTCTTTACAATTAATTAACTTTTATTTAATAATTGATATTAAGTTCTAATTACAATTACTTTTTTTAATTACATATTTTCTGAAATTCGATAAGTCAAATGACTAATTTTAATTATTTTTTAAAATATGAATTTAATTTAATTACTCAATTAAATATTAAAAATATATCGATACTTTAATGTAATTAATAACTAATTAAATTAATTTCCATGCAATTACATACAAAGTATAATTACAATTAACTTAATTGATATTAAACTTTTATTGTTATTAAAAATGTATTTTTTGAATTTACATTATAAATATTGATTTGTATACACGTACTCGATACTGTATATTTCACTTATATACATAACAATGTTATAATTTACATACTATACATATAAATAGATAGACATGTATGTATATATACGACAATATATATTAACTTATATATGTTATCATACCATCAATGTGTATCGTATGATTATATGACCACATATATCATCATGTATCACATGTGTATCATAGGTTACACATGTGATGCAGATGATAAAGGGTGATATATATATATATATACTATATACATGACATATATTTATGACAGTATATATCATTTATATGCTATTTATATATATATTATATACAGTAAATATATTAATAAAGTGTAAATTAAAATTAAATTTATTACAACGAATAATTACTATTTTGAAAATTAATTGTGAAGATAACGAATTAAGTGTAATTAAGTGTTAAAAAAGAATTGTATTGTTTACTAATTTTTTATTTTAAAATTAATTATAATTATTTATATAAGTGCTTAATTAAGTGACAAAATAAATAATTAAAAATAAACGCCATTAAAAAGGGGTTTAAAGGTGCAACAATTGTTATAAATCGCATCACGTATGACATCACATTCTACTCACGAAATGACGAAAGTGAAATTATAAAAGTGAAGATGAAGAAGAAGAAAAATGGAGAATTTTTATTAAAATAAATCTATCAATTATATTAACGAAAAGGATACTTTTTTTTAAAATGTAGCCTATATTTATATTCACTTCTTTATAAAATTTAATGTTAATCTTTACATTTTTACAAACAAAACATAAAAAATAATATACATAAAGAGAATTAAATAGTAACGAAATTCGGTATGAGAACATAAATCTAGAATCGTGACATGGCTCAAAGATGTATGCTCCATGTCAAATTTACTTACGCTACATATAAATCGACATGGCAATCTCTCCCGTTTTCAAGAATAAAATAATAATAAAAAATAAAATAAAATAAAATAATAATAATAAAACACACGTGACGTATTAAAAATGCTAACAACACATAAGTCTTTACAGTCACGTAAAGTAATTGAATTTTTTTTATCTGGTGTGCTTAAATGAAATTGCAAATTGAAGCAATTTACTTGACAATTTAAAAAAAAAATCATTTTAAAATATATATTAATATGTAGATTTAAACGGAATGTAACTAACGAATCGAAGTAATTGTCGTCGGTTCGGCTCTTGGATCGAGAACCGAACCCGCGACTTTTAAACTTATTTGTTAATTTGTTTTTGTGTAAAGTTGTATGTAATTAATTAGAAAAATGACATTTACGGTCGTGGGTTCGGCTCTCTCTCAGCAAAGATGCGTGCACACGACTTTTCTATAAGCTGTAAGTCGTGTAATACCGCGAGTCGTTAAGTGAGTTCGATGCAATAAAATGTGATTGAGTGCGCGAATACTTGTAAAGCAAAACTGAACCCCCAACTGTAAATATCTCTAAATTGATATTATTTAGTCTAGAGTTCAGTTCAATTGGATGCATTCTCGCACTTAAAAACAATAGCTTCTAGAAAACAAAATATTTACAGTCATGAGTTCGGTTTTTTTTGTAAAGAACCGAACCCACGACACGTGTTATAATTAATTATACTTAATTTTAATTTAGTTTAAAATATACTTTACGTATTAAATAGCTGTTTAAAACTAAATAAAAAATAAAAATCTCGCAAAAATCGAGCAATTATTTAGTTGTTATTATTAATTAATATACTGTAAATCTTTTAAACATGATTAAAAAATATAATTTTAATTGCGGATAATAAACAACTTGTATGTTTATATGGTATTTTTATTATTATAATTTAATTTGTTTTATAGGAACAGCAATTTCCTTAATTCATAAATTTATATGACACGCATAGACATACGTATACATACAAAAAATAATAATGACAAAGTTTCATTATGACACATGTATGACTTGGCAACCAATTCACGTCAGCTTTCTCACAAAATTAGCGAATGTGTCCATGCTATAAGCTAACTAATGTAATATCGAGGAAGCCATTAAATGCATTTGATACAATAAAATGTGATTAAGTGCACGAATACTTATTAAACAAATTTTAAAATTACATTTAAGCAACAGCTTAATAATTATTAAGTAGTATACGTTAATTCGATTAAAAATTAACAACTCAATATATATTTAATTATATTTAAAGACGTTTTGTTGTAATTATTGTTTGAATAAATTTAAAATTTATGAAATTATTTATCTAATTATAATTTGTGTATTTATATACTGAATAAAATAACGTTCATTTAAAATTACTATAGAATTTAAAAAAAAAAACAAACAATTTTCAAGTCGTGGGTTCGGTTCTTAAATCAAGGATCGAACCCACGACTTTTAAATTACTATTTTTTTTTTTAAATATGTGAGTTAAAAACAATGAGTTTTGTCCTTAACTTATTTACAGTAGTGGGTTCGGTTCCTATCAGTATTCTGTTTATTTATTCTGAATTTTTTTCAGTTTAAGATAAACAATAGACTAATTAATAAGTAAAATAAATTTATTCGGATGTATTCTTATCAAAATACATCCGAACCCTCCAATAACGGCCACTTCTCTATGTTTTCGTCATGGCCGTTGTTCACAGGTTTTACTGTATATAATACTCAAATCAATTGAAATATATGTATATGTAGATTAATATTATATTTATAGGGAAAATTTGAGTAAAATTGGAAAGATTTTAAATCAAATTTTCACTCTTTACTAATCAAACTAAGTGTTAAGTAAAAGATAAACGATAAATCGAGAGTTTATACATCAAGTATTCAGTACCTGATTTGTAGGATATCGCGATTTAATAGTCCCTAAGGCATGAGTCAGTGATCAATTCTTTATACGTTAACTCATGCTTTGAACAGTTTAAAATTGACTGTAAAATCTTACAAAGATTATTATTTAAATTCTACAATATAATGAATTTTACAGTTTTTTTTAAGTTTGTCTCATTAATCAATTTATATTATTTATAGTTTTAATAATATAATATAATTTTGATCATTCTGACAGACACACAGAACATATTGTTAATAATTATTATTATTTAAAAATACAGTCAAACCTCTGAATAAAAGTTACATAAAAAGTGGCCGTTGTTCGGAGGTTGTTTTGTATGCTTTCGAACAGGGAACATCCCAAGAAAAAAATGGCCGCCGTTTAGAGGTGGCCGTTATTGGAGGTTCAACTGTAGAAAAATTACATTTTTTAAAATTCTCTAAAGTACATTATTACAAGTGTTTTAAGATCTACAGATAATCTATACATATATAAAATTGAATTCTCGTTTGTCTGTCCGTTTGTTCGATTGTAACGTAAGAACGGCTGAACCGATCTGTATGAAACTTTGTATTTGTATTCAGGATAGTCTGAGAAGTATATAGGCTACTTTTGAATTCACTTGTCTGTTCGTGTATTACGCGAGAACCTATTATAAATACATATTTTTTCTTGTTATACACGTTTTTATGTGTGATTATTTATATAACCTTTACTTAATACACCATTTTCAGCTAGTTTTCGAGTTAAAATGGTTGAAAATTTTCAGTATTTTAATAACATACGCAATACACAATAGCTATTACCTTTAAAAGTCCAGTATTAGTGTTCAATATTATTATTAGACATCTCAACAAGAAGTCTACTAAAAATTTTATTGCTAAGCTATCTTTATTACTAATAAAAATCAGTACAAATCCGATCATTCAATGGCATTCTAATCCTGTATGTAGTACCCCTACCATTAGAAAAATTGTAAATTCAAGTATTCAATAGCATGCAAAGGGGACAATACAATTCCTTATATCTTCTCGAAAAGAAAATATTGTATCTTAGCATGTAAACAGCAACAACTACTGATCTACAACTCTATAACTGATAACTTTTTGCAATGTGTATCATGTGTAAATTGTTTGTATTAGGAATGACAACGTCTACAAAGCGTGTTGTTTTGTTTACATTGTCGACTTTACTACAATGTTTGTCCTGTTATGACGAGTTGTTTCATCTGCGAGTATTGTTTCATTCTATTAATAAGTTGGGACCTTAATATAGTGAACGTCTCTTGCATATTCTTTACCTATACAGCGAAGTCTCGATATAGTAAATGATTTATTCAGCCAGTTTTAATGCTTATAAACGATTAAAAAATTGATAGAAGGAAACAGGGAAATTTTATTACTTTTATTGATAGTTTGCTATTTGGTTTTTTTTCTTTCTAAATTTAAAAATAAATTGCAAAACATCAAAAAAAAATTTTTATAAGAAATTGACTTGTTGCAATATATTTTCTTCATCTAAACAACTTATTTCTTTACTTCATAAACACAGTAAATGTAAAATAAAATCGATTTTCTTCATTTTATGTGCATATAGAAAACATCATGTTCTTATTTTTTTTCCTTGTTGTTGTTTAAAAAAGAAAAAAGAATTTTGAAAAGACGTAACATCAGTTGAAAAATATTTTTTCAGCTGATATTACTTCTTTGCAAAATATTCTAGCTGACGGGACTTTCGATTATGTTAGCCATTTTCTGATTATTCCTTTATGTTGTCGCATTTTTATCCTATATTTTTCTTTCTTCCTTCCTTTACTACTGGGGTATTAAATTTATCGTCGGAAAAAGAAGTGAATTGTATGACTATCCGTTAAAGTAAATTATGTAAATGCTACGGAATAACATCAACACCAGACGTATAATAACCGTGTATACATTTACGGTAATAAAATAATAAATACGTTATATACATAAATTATTTTTCTAATTCCCCATTTTATCTGGTTAGTTTATTATCAGAATTGATATTATTGCAGTATAATTATGTTTAATTCGCAAGGCACACGGCTGTCACAACAAGAGCGATTATGATTAATGAATGAGCTATTAATATACAATTATATGATATAAACATAATAGTAAATTCTAGAACAGTTATTGAACAATAAAACAAACATCTTGTGAATTATCTGAGTTAGCACAGAATGCTCTGAAGGAACAATAAAGATAACGATCAGAGATTTATCGCTTATAACGTGGGCATATCATCTGAGTAATAACTCGGGGGTGCCACCTTAAAGACATGTTAAACCCACCATACACAATATGAACTAAGTGAGATCATGCGCTATTACGAGACAATAACTATCGAAATAACACCAAACATAACTAATATCGAATTTGTTAAGGAATATTATTACAAATAACAAGTTTGTGGTTAGTTATAACATACTCCTGAATAATAAAATCTGTTGTAATTCTAATTATAACCTATATTACACGAGAATAAGTTATTGTGACATAGTCACAATTCCCGGCTGCAATTTTAAATCATACTTTTAAATTTATTTAATTTAAAACATATGCTCTCCATCTCAAAATTAGTACTGGCTTGTCCCTGTACATCATGCTTTTCCTGATAACAAGAGAGAAATACGTCTATGAAATTCTGTTCTAAAGAAAATATTTGCATTGGATTCTCGCGATTCGGATCTAGACCGGAAGTCCCTAAATAATTAATCGGGACTTCCTGTCCCTGTTATCCATACTGGTTTCGATTTCATTTATCTAACGCTGTTCTCTGCTCTACATTAAGGAAGGCCAGATAGACATACAAACAGACAAGCGACAGTGAGAATTTATTGGTGTACAATTTGTCCAAATTGCAGCTCAATTATAGCAGCACGTATTAAATAAATATGGATACAAAAGTAGAAATATTCGTGTTACTGTAGAAGGATGAAAATATAATATACATTTTATGTATATTATATATTATAATTATATATATATATATATATATATATATATTATATTTTAATATAGTATCAGCTATCAGCAAATTAATTTTCGTAGAGTGTAGTCGAAGTATATGAATGCTATTACAGGGTTACACATGCTACAACAATAGCACTAAGTAGGCTATAGTCAGTTTATTAAGGTTACTTAATCATATTAAATAATAAATTTGTTACATATAAATAATTTAATTGCTTTGTCAAGCACAAAAAATTCATATAAAAAGTTAATTATGCCTGAAATGACTGTATTGAAAACATTAAGTATGCTGCTGTAGTAACATGAAACTAAACTATATTATAACTGTGAATGCACTAGTTTGATTGAGTGATAATTTAAACAATTCTATACAATTTTAAAATGATAATTTTGTATTTTTAATTTAATTTAATATAAAATACATGCTCTCCACCTCAAATTAGTAGTGGCTTGTCTGTACATCATACTTTTCCTGATAACAATAGAGTCATGCAGGTCATCTACGTAATTTTTTTCTGGGGAAAATTTTGAATTGAAATCACATGACTTCCGGTCTAGACCGGAAGTTCTTATATAATTAATCAGGGCATCCTACCTTTCAGATTTCCAATTCTGTTCTCGGCTTTCATCAGTTTAACAATGTTCTTGAGATTAATGAAGAACAGACAGACAAAAGATAGTGGATATTTATAGAAATTTCGACCTCTCTATCACGGCCACCTCTAAACAGAAGCCATTTCTTCGAGAAGTTTTCTTAAACAAATTGCCTACAAAATAAACTCCAAACTTCGGCCTTTTTATGTTACCTTCAGTGTCCGTTGTTCACAAGTTCGACTGAATACAGAAAATTTATTTCAATAGTGTTAAATAATAATTTCTACAGTTTTAAATAAGATATTTTTATATTTTTCAACTTAAAAAATGAATTACATGTTGAACTTTTAATCACATGAATTAATAAAATTTATTACTTGTGGATTATTAAAAATTAAATAGCAACAAAATAATTAAAGTTAGTTACGAAATTAATAAAATCGTAATATAAAATTTTAATGATATTAAATAGCAATGCTTTCGTTAAATAGGTACATTAGTTTATTAATATTTCACTTTATTTATATTAATTATTAATAAATGAAGTTAGCGATATTACTATTAAATATAATTAAATATTTAATTAAATCATGAAAGAGTTAAAATGTTAATTGAAGTTGTAAAGCAACAACCGAACGCAAACCTCATTAAAACAATTTTAATTTCATTTAAAACTTTAATCAGAATATTTTAAATCATTTAATGTTTTGAATATTTTCTAGCAAAGTTTTCTTCTTATGGGAGTTTTTAACATATGCTACAATAAATAATAAAATAAGAAAAATATGAACGTAAAAAAAAGAGAGTTAAAAATAAATGTTTCGTACAGTTGTACATCATTTAAAATATTATAACTTTAAATGCTGTTGTAGTAATAAAATTAATTAACTTTATTTAATAATACGCTTTATATTATCTGATATAAGTACTAAACCTCGTTTATAGATCGATAATTAATTTATTTACTACAGCAGATTCGATATAGTGAATAATTTAACACAGTTCGTTATATCGAGGTTCACTGTATTTAAATTAGATATACAGATATACAGTAAGACCTCGCCAAAACGTAACCTGTCTAAACGGGACAAAATTTTCTGTGTGGAAAAAAAATCTGCCCAAAACGAAAATTTGCCAAACCGGATACAAAATATTCGATATAGTACGAGTCCGGCTTACACAGGTTTCACCGTGTTATAAATAATATCATAAATAAATAATTATATTTATAAAATTAACATTTTCCTGTATGATAAAAATTGTATAAAACGTAACCTGTCTAAACTGAAAATCCCATTCCGTTTTACGCAGGTTTTACTGTATAATTGAACACTTTTTTTAAAGTTATAATCATTAAATATGTTTCTTAAACAGAATTAAATCAAATCATAAAAAAATTAAATCATGATTAGTTGTAAATTTAAAATTACGTGAAAATTTTATGTATATTGAATTTTATAAATAAAAAAATAAAATAAAAATAAAAATGTAAGTAATAAGAGTTAAAAATGATTTTTTATTTTTTATATATATATATATATATATATATATATAAATCAATAAAAATCCATAACGTGAACTTTAAAACGAGAGCGTGTGTACAAATCACATGGAATGAACGGTTAGTTATAGTTTAATATATACACGTATATAAATAAATAATACAAAAAACATTTTATTGCGTTTTATTGGATTGTATTTTATTGGATTCAGTAAACATATCAATAATATTTTAACTGAAATGTCGTGTATAAAACAAAATAACAGTTGTACAAGAATATCAATTTATTGATTTCACTATAAATTTATTACTTTATTGACAGAAAATATAAATTAAATAATGAATTATATTTATTTTTATTTGTAGTAATGCTTTTATAAATTTAAAAAATATTAAAAACGTAAATTATATTTTTACTTCTTGGGCATTCGATTGTACGTAGTAAACAATTTTATTGATGCTTGCTATTGTTGATATAGTGAATGGTATAGCACAGTCCTTCGAGTATTCATTATATCGAAAGTTCGCTGTATATAAATTAAGCTTATAATTAATTTAAAATTACAGTAGAGCTTTTGATATAGTTTGCCTGCTCGATGAGATACAGGAACCAAACTGGGTGGACTTTTTACACGAAGCTGGCCCTTATTAAGTCGTTAAAAATATGGAAAAACCCCGGAAAATTCTACTTAGACAGGTGGGAAACCATGACTAAGTGTTCAGTGTTCAGTTATTTTATTTACAGGGCGCTAAAGAGAAGATATAAAAATTAAACCACGTTAAATTGAATTCAATTTACACATAAAACACAGAATCGTGTGAGTAAATTTTTTCCTCTATATGAAAATAACCGTGATCCTAAACTTGAACATGAATTATTTTTAAATTCGGCACAAAAACAAGAGCACATATCAAGTGACAATTGTTTCTATAGTAGCACACTTTCATTAATACGAAAATCAAATTATATATTTATTAAATTCATCTAATATTAGACCAGAGTTATATTGTGTAAATCGATCTACAACACTAAATATATTTAATACGGTAGAAGCATTCGGGTCAATTTATATCGAGTCTACAAATCTAACAAAAATAAAAATGAAGTATTTAGAATATATATATATATATATATTTTCTTAACGTTTAAATCTAAAAATTTATTCAACATTATTAAATTTTTTAAGGAAAATGTAAGATTGTTATAATAAAATTTTTTAAAATGTTCCTAATGCTTTTATATTAATACTATCGATATCATCTTTACGAAAGGAAATGGAAAATGCGATTTATAAAAGTAAAGAAGAAGAAGAAGAAGGGGAAAAAAATGTCATTTCGAGATTTAGAATATTGGAATATATTTCAGAATATAAGAAAGTAACAGAAAGAAGAAATGACAAAATCAATTTTAAAAATGAAAACTTAAATTCTGTGAAAAATGAGAGTAATATCTTGAAAAAAAATTCCAGTTTTGCTGTTGCAATAGTAATAAAGAACATAAAAAAATGTATATATATATATATATATATATATTACCCATTTAAAAAAAATAGAAGAAATTTAAAATAATTTTTTCTTTGTTTTTTTCTTTGACAGATTATATTTATTCTTACAATTAATTTTTTTTTCTTAAATCTAAATTTAAATGCTATTACAGTACTAAAATATATTTAACGCACTGGTAGCCAGTAGATCGATTTATAATATAAATTATCTAAAATTAAACGAAGGAATAATTAAGTGTCCATCTTAATAAATGACTCATCTGAAAATAAGTGAACTACTTTACTTTCTCTCGTTCTATATTTACTGCGAATTTTTATAAAAATTTTATCTTGTAATCATGGCTTAATTTGTTAAATTTTTAAATTCAATTAAATGCTACTTAAAGAAACGAATCTATACTTATTAACTAGAATGTCTTGTCTTGTCTGTCTGTCCTCTATACGCTTGTAAATCTTTTCTGCACCGATGTTTTAATAGTTACTCTGTAGGCTGCATGAAAACTGCGCTCTTCACTCCCCTTAGATTTCACACTTTCTTCGACATTTCTTCGTAAGCTCAACAATGGCAGCCTTTATTATAATGTTTGTCTTTCTTGCCATTAATAAGCCTTATTTTAAGAGGGAAGGTTTTTAAAGTACGACAAGCGAAAAAAAATCATGTCATAATTTATGGTATAAATAAAAGCGCCCATTAATTAATTAATGGACGTTTTAATTATTTTATTAATTATTAATTAATAAATTGCCACTTTGTCATAATTCTAGTCATTAAAACAATTTTAATTTTAATTTTTCTTAATTAATTTTAATAAGGTTACATTTTTTTAAATGTTATTATATAATTATATAGAAAAATATTTTTTCAGATTTTTGAATTGAAATAATAAATTTTCCTACAATTCTTCTCCGTTAATAGAATAATAAGTCATTAAAATAAATCATTAGACAAACATTAATGTAATATTAAATATAATTTAATGCTGTAGTAGCATGGAAATCGATTTTATAAGAACGAATTTATATATAAAGTAAGGATTTCCTTCTCGGTAATTGCTCGTTTAAAATGAATTCGTGCCACTACAACAACAATTTGATCAGGTGGATGCATTCTTTGTGTTACGGTGAATGTAAATAAATTAAATTCCAAGTTTATGATTATTCCTGATTTCGTTTCTAAAATTCATTTTTATTCGCTAAAATGAATAATTTATTATAAATGATTGGAATTAATATTTTTTACTTTATTGTAATTAATTTATAAATAAGATGCTGCTGTATCATCTGCAGCATTATCTTCGCTTAGTAAGTAAGTACAGTACATTTAGCACTGTCACTTAGTTCTTAAGTGTAAATTTACTGTACCAAGTGTTGTAATGTATACTTACTACTACATTTAATAATATAAAATTATTTTACCTATAAATAATACAAGAACAAAGTTTGTTTCAGTTACTGCAGTTATCTTTATTTTAATTATAGTTAGAGCTATCAGTTACATTTATCCTTATTTTTAAACGACACGAGTGAATCAAGCTTTATATTATTGAAGTTATTAAACAGGAATGCATAATTTATTATAAAAACATTAAAAATATTTCATTTTTAAAATTAAAATTAATTTAATTATAAATATTTAACAAATAAAAAATAATAATAATACAAAAAAAATGTTTAATGTCTAATTATTTTTTGTACTTTTCATTCTGGATTATATTTTAGTTTTTTACAAAATAAAAAGTGTTTTACTCTTAAAAAAATTTTTTTTCAAGAAATTTATTTTATAATATTAAATAAAATTCAATTCAATTCAATTCAATTCATCTTTATTTGTAATAGGCCTTGGCCTGTTACAAGGGGAGTTCATACTTAAAACATGGAAAAAATTTTAATTCTGAATTTCTATAATTGTACAATAATTGTAATATTTGTTACTTGTAACATTAACAATTAATTTTCATAATTGGATTTTTAAAAATATTATTATTATTATTTTATACTTGTTTAAATTTATAAAAATTCTTTCATATTTATTTATTTTTTACTTTAAGATTTCGTTTTATAAGGTTTAGAAGCATGTTACTAAAGAATAACTGAACTGAAACCGCAACAGCTACTCCTTTATCTGCTGAATCTTTACAGTTGTTCGAAGAAAAATCCCAAAAGCTGTTGTATATATATAATATATATATATATATATATATATAAAAGAATTCTGGTTACTACAAGATCTCTTACAACACATTTGCAAAAAAATAAAATAATATGTGTATATATATAAACGAGCTGCAGTTAGAAAATATTTCGAAATATAAATAAAGATATTGTATATAAAAACATATTTTTAAAATTAATAATTATATTTATACTCGTATTAATTTTATTTCGATTTAAATCGAATTAACTTTATGAATTTAATTTTATTCTAATTAATAAGTTACATATAAAAATTAACAATTATTGTACGAAAGGTACAGAATTAAAATTTCACACTTCACTTATTGTAATTTTAATTTAATTAATTATAATTTACAAATTAATTTAACAAATAATGTATTATACATTTGTGTAATAAAAAACTAAATTAAATTTTTATTTTATAAAAAATAAAAAAAATATAAATATAAATATAAATTGAATTATAATTCATTTCAACATTAGTTATTTTATAATTTGAAAAAGAATTTAAGATATTCGATTCGTACATTTTATCATTTAATAAGGATCAAAGATTTCCAAGGAGAATAACTCAATAATGTACAAAGCGAACTGAAACAAATAACGTAAGATATGGTAAATAAAAATAAAATTTGTAGTAAATTTTCTGTATTTTCTTGACTAAAAAAAAGTAATTAAAATAAAGTTTTTGGGCTGCATTTTTTTTTTTTGAAATTGCATTCCTTTATTATGACGTCACGATAATTTTTGTACGTTTAATTCTTTTTCCATTGAATTTTGTTTAATTACAATTAACAATGTTCTTGATGTAATGACCCCCATTATAAAAAATTTAATTTTATTATATCGAATAATTGTATTTTATATATTAATGAATATTTTCTTTATTTTTATCTACCAATTATTCGCAGTTTAATGCTTTAAAAATTCGGTATTTATTAATATTTTTATATTGAAAAAATTACTTTTTTTTTCTTAAGAATAAAATTTAATTTTACATTTATTCAACATATAAATAAAATTTCGAAAATATTCTTTTAAAATTGCTGTTCGAGATAAAATCATTTCGTAAAGGATAACCTGAATCTGTATTATCTAAATTAGTTACTGAACATTTTTCTCTAATATAAAATTCTAGTACTTTCCTAATGTAAAAATATAAAAAATAATAAAGAATTTAATAGTGAAGAAGAATCATTAAAAGAATTTAGAAACATTTTAAACAATTTTCTAAGTCACTAAATAAGATCACAAAATCAATAACGTTAAGAGATTCGTAAGAAATGAATAGAGTTAGTTAAAAATTCTATTAAATTTCTGTAAATAAAAATCAAAATGATATAAATTTTTGTAAAGAATTTTATGAAATTTAAAATATTAAAAACTTTATTATTATTATTATTTTATTTTAAAATAATGTTTATACAAATATTAACGTATCTAGTTAACGATATTTAAGACTTAATTATAATGAAATCGATATTATTTAACGCTCATTTTACAACATAATTTAAACTCTGCAATAAAATAAATTTACTTAAATTATAAAAGAAAAATAGTATTTAATATTTTATAAGCCATTATAATAAATTAAAGATAAATGTATTTATACTTAAATGCATTTTACGCCATTAAAAATATTTGTTACAAATAATTTAAATTTTATAAGCACTATAATGATGTTTCTTAAAAGAAATTTTTCTTGTTTTTAATTTGTAATTTTTAAAATGTAGTTCTTTAATAGAGACTTTTCCCCCTGTTTATTTTTATTTTATTTTATTTATTTTTCCATCAGCAGATGAATAAGACTCGGTGATAAATAGTTTTTCAAATCTGCTTCACATCACTTTGTGTAAATGAAATTCAAGATTACTCCCCTTCTCGCATGCTGACAATTTTGTTAAAGATTCACGAATTTTATTAAAGACACAAAGCTTAGTTTATCTTTGCAAATAAAATACTTAAAAGTAAATAAATTTTCTCATCAGAAATGATTGGGGGGAAAAAATGTACTAAATAAAATAAAAGTAAGAATTCTTGTTATTAAATTTATAAAATACAATTAAATTATGATTAAGTTTAATTATAGTATTACGTTTGCTCTTTTATGAAACATTAAAAAACACAATAAAATGTTATATATTGTAATTTTATAAAATAATAATTTATTAAATTAGTAGTCAATTCTTTTTAACTAAAACTATTTAATTTTTAGTTACTACTTTATTTTAAAAAGTATTTAATTATTAATTATTTTTTCTGAAAGATGTTTTATTTTATTAAAGAAATTTTTCCCATTAATAAAATTTAAGAATTTAAAATTCAATTAACTAAGCTATTTATTTATTTATTCCATTTATAAAATTATTTTTACTTATTTATAAACTTTTTAATAACATTTTAAAATGAATTATAAATTATTTTAAAATATAATTTATTTATTATTTTTTTAAAAAGTCAATAAAAATTCCATTATTTAAATCAATAAAATTTTTCTTTAAAACATTAACATGCATTAAATTTTTCTCTTTTTTTTTGAAGTGTTTACTAATGCTTTTCCTAAAATCGATCCATTTTCGAAATTTGAACTTAAACATTTTATTCCTTTAAAAATAAAAAAAAATCAAAGATTATTTTGCCAGACAGACAAACAGACTTACATATTAATTCGGTAAATTATCATCAATTCGATTCGTCAAACTGAGAATTTATTCTAATTTTAAGTAATTTTTATCAGGGAAAAAATATTATTAATTCACTCTATTGATATACGTTTAAATTAAATTTTATATACGTAAAATTTAATTTAATAATTGGTCACGTTTAATGAGGTATATTGATTTACTGTTGGCAGACAGACAGACGTTTCTCGGGATTTTATGAGCATTAACGACCTTCACCTAAAATGATAGATAGGATCAATGGCCGAAATAATGAAAGAATTGTACTAAATTAAATTATGTAATTTGAAAAATAATTTTTCATTTTAATTAAAGTTTAAAATCTGTTTTATAAAAGTAATTAAAATTATGTAAAAATTGGAAAATATTAAAAAAAAATTAAGCTGCTATAATTACTTTTAATTTAAATTAAATAAATAAAAAAAATAGTTTTAGTAATTTCGAAAATTAAAATAAAATTAAAAAAAAAACAAAATTTTTCAATTTTATATAAATTTATACAATTTAATAATTTCATACTAAAAATCAATATAAATTAATTAAAAACGTCAAGAAAAAACATAATTTTTTAAAATAAAAATTAATAAAATTATTTAATATATATATTTAATTAAATTCTCAATATATTTTTGTTTAAAGTCTTTTTAAATTTTTTTATTCAAAATTAATGAAGATTGTTATAAATAAATTTAAAATCTCGAAACGATATGAATATTAAAAACTGTCTTCATGAAAATTGAAATTAATGAAAAGAATTAAAAAAGGAACGTGTTTTACCTGCATCAGTTTTTATCACATTTCATTAACCTTTAACTTTACGTAACAAAAGAATTTTCAAGAATATTTTTTTAGTTTTTAAATTACAAGGAGAAGATTGTTGCTCTCTCTCTCTTTAATTTCAAGAACGTGCTATTTTTTAAAAATTATTTACAAAAATTAACTTTTTTTCCTTTTTCTCACTCCGTTCTTTCTCAAAGGAATTTAGGAATTTTTATCTGTTACTTAAATGAATCTTTATGTTGCTACCGGTTATCATTTTCATTAATTGTTTAAGTTATAAAAAGGAATGATTATTATGTGATAAAATAGGTTATCAAGCCATTGTAAATAACCATTTTTTAAAATAATTATTTAAAAGAATTCTCTTATCTACACGATAAATCGAAAATCTACACTGTTATATGAATGTTAATTTATCCTTTTTAATCTTTTTAAAATCGATTTAACTAATCGATTAATAATAATACGCTCATGAGCTTATGTAAATTACATCACTTTTTGTTATATTATTACATCATTAATAATCGAGATCAGGTAATCGATTATTTTAGTAATCGATTTCAGTTAGTGATTTTTAAAAATATGTAAATTATACCACTTTTTTTACATTATTACGTCATTAATAATCGAGATCAGATAATCGATTATTTTAGTAATCGATTTAAATTTGCGATTATTTAAAAAAATAATTATAAAGCATAAAATATGAAATAAATTAAATAAACGTATATTGTTAGAGGCGTATGCGTTTTTTAAGGTGATGTAAACTTTTATGTCAATTTTACAATTTATTATTACAGAAATGCAGGAATTATATCAAACTGACGTAAAATTACGGCATTCTAACCAAAAAATTATAAGAATAATTAAAAACATTATGTATATAACAAGTTAAAATCGATACGATAACTGAAACTTAATTTACCTATTTTTATTGCTAATTTTTATTAATCGATTAATAAACATTAAGCAAAAAAGAAAAAACATTAACAAAGTTGAACATTTTTGGTAATTTTTTTGCTTAATTAATTGCAGGTTTTAAATATAATTTGCAAAATAAATATGTAAATTAAATCGCTTTTAATAAGCATTATTACATCATCAAAGTGCAACTTAAATAATCAATTAAAAAACAATCGATACTCGATTTTAATAAGAAGTTTTCAATGAATAATTCTAAATTTTAAAAAAATGCAAAATTTAAACATTGAAGCTCATTGTTAACAAGCTTATTGTATTATTTAATAAAAATATTCAAAGAAAATTAATTTTGTTAAATGTATTTTACATGTGACATCAAATTATCAACTCAAAGCTTGAAACGTTTGAATTGTTACCTTTTATAGCTGTTAAATGTTATAATACAAATTCTATATCAGTGCATTATAATATGACAAAGTGATATATATTACGTTATCTACAATATAATATATTAAATTACAATATATGACATACGTTACAATCGACTGCATTACCAAATGTAATAAGAGTACTTTAAATGGATTCTACAGCATTATTAATGTAGCTGCATGGCTAAATGATCATTATATCAGTATATATATATATATATATATATCGTATATATTATTGAGTATCTTAAAAAATGTTTTACACAATTAGTATTGTTTTTAAGCAGCATTTACCATATTAGTTTCTTATTTTAGCTTAATTTAAATATGCTTTAGATGGGCGAATGAATTTACACGTAACATGTACTGTACAAGCCCAAGCTTTTTCAAGGCAGGGAGACCGAGTTTTATTTCAAGGCCCTTTAAAAATGATCCATAAAGTCGGCTTGGGACCTTATATAAAATGTTCCTTATATCCTCAACAAATGTAAATCATGCACTTTTTACAGGTGTATAATTTAGAGACGAAAATGCGATTTATAGTAACCTACACTTCATTGATTTACTATAACAATTTCCATAATCGTATTATAAATTTAATAATTATATAAAAATGATTGAAGACGTATAAGAAAGAAAGCATTCTTAATGTTGAATTAAAAACTGTTATTCATTAATTAATCATTATTTAAATAATCTTCACTTACGCTCCTGTATACGTAAACGTAAAT
This sequence comes from Centruroides vittatus, assembly GCF_030686945.1. Taxonomy (NCBI): domain Eukaryota; kingdom Metazoa; phylum Arthropoda; class Arachnida; order Scorpiones; family Buthidae; genus Centruroides; species Centruroides vittatus. Next base: position 842,628 of record NW_027122045.1, read on the forward strand.
AAAAAAAATTAATAATTTAAGTACATTTGTATTAGATTTACGAATTATTAAATTTAATAATATTCTAATAACATTAAAGATAAGTTTGTTTAAGTTAGTTTGCTTTTTATAATTATTAAATATGCTTATAACCCAAGATGAGTGAAAGGAAGAAGAGAAAAGTCCCGCTTACTTTAAAGATATTTGAAGAAATAATCTGTAAAAGATACGAGTTTAAGTAGATTATCATACTAGAAACTGTTTACGGAGATTTTACAGTTTGTTAACCTTTCATGTTCTTTAAGAATTATGAAGAAAGAAAGAAAATTGTTGTTTGAAAATTTAATTCTAGACGTTAAAGATAAAGAAAGATAACAGAGATTTAAAATTAGATTCTAAATATATGACAAAAATAATCTTGCGTAATATTTTTTATTATAATTTAATCAATGTAATAAATTTCAAAATATCTTTTTAAAATCCTAAAAGTATTTATTTTAAACTAAAATAATTTCGTTATTTAATAATTACATTGTAGCAATAATTAAAATGTCGAAAAAAATTTTTTATTGGAGGAATTTAATTGTTGTTATCGGACAAACAAAATCAATTTTTATTTAGTTTCAAAGATATTATTGTCATTAAAACATAAGCTAAAGAGTGGAAGATTAGAAAGAAGATTATTTAAGAAGATAAAAAAAATATCTTATTAGCAAGTACAAAATTAGAAATAAAATCACTATGATGTTACTTAGTTGTTAATAAGTATAAAGGTACTTTTGATAAGATCATAAGAAATAATTATAACGTTTTAATTTGGAAAAAAAATGTACGTATTTTCAGCGTATTAAAACGTTAATAAAATCAACAAAAACCTCTTTTAATTTAATTTTTTTCCGTCTGATAATGTTAATTAAAGTTTTGTCCACGGTAAAAAACAAATCAACAGTTAAATTTGTTGGAACGAATGCCAAATTGGTAGTTTTTGTTTATCATTGTTTTAATTTAAATAATTGTTGATCGCAGTCAACAAGATAAAAATTCCTGTAATTATTATAAAAACCATTTGTTCATACTTATCAGAGCATATAAGGTTCCCCCCCCCTTCATTTTAATTTTATTTTTAGACGAATATATTTAAATATTTTAGTACAACTCATAATAAATTCATATTTATTAATCCTAAAGTCGTACCAGTAAAGGATAGTTTATTTTTATTTTATGTTTCAGCTCTGTTGATTTTAAGTGAATTTTATAAATTAGAATCAATATTGTTCTTCGATAATACATAACTTTTCTAATAAAAAACGAAGTAAAATCGTTTTCGGAAAAGCAATTCAACGAAAAATCTAATTGGTTATTTTAAATTCAAAATTCAAATTCACGAAAGATGATTGGATAATTTAAATTTAAATTGCTTTCTTTCGAATTTATTTTAAATTTTTTTTTGCAAAAATAACTATTAATTCCTTGAATAAAATAATTAAATTTTTATTCTATGAATTAATTTATTAAAATTGAAAATTTTATATTATTTTAAACAGAAATTAACATAACAGTTTTGCTATATTTATCGGCTTTTCAAGCCTGTCATCTTTAAATCGTGCAGATTAAACGAATTTTAAATTAGACAGAAAATTCGAATTTTCTCAATTTAAATCCACTCAATCAACACATTTTAAAATTTAGATAATTAAAGCTAGTATAATTCTCTTGAATTTAATTTTTATCATTTCCATTTACTTGTAAACAGTTCCTTTACTTAGATATATACTTCATTAAAAATTACTTTAAAAAATAAAAAAAATGTATATAAATTTTCTTTTTATACATATCAAGATTCATATTTCGTACATCATTATTAACATATCATAAATTTATCATTTTTTTTATATAAAATTACATTTAATTCTAGAGTATCACACGTGCCATCTTTTATGTGATTTATGATCACTCAGAATTAGTAAAATTTATTCTCGTATTAATAATTTATAAACATAAATGAAGCCGGTTATGATAAATAAAAGAGAGATAAGTATGAATTGTCCTTTAGTAAAACAGTGAAAAAAGTTAAAGTAGAAACAAAAATATGAGGTTATTTAGTAATGAAAAAGATAAATTGGTAGAATAATATGAGATTCTTTAGTAAAATAATGAAAAGAAAGAAGAGGGAAAAAATTATGAAGTTCTTTGATGAAAATTTTAAAAAATCAAGTAATAAAAATGTGAGGTTCTTTGATGAAAATGTAATGTTTCAACACATGGAAAATACAAAACAATGGGATAAATAAAACTAATTCTTTTGAAAAGAAAAGTAGAAAAATATTAAACAATCGAGTAACTTTGTTGCACGAAACAATAGAAACAAATAACAAAAATAACGTTTTTTTTTTAAATTAAACGGTAAAAGATAAATTAAAAAAGTTAATTATTAATAGAAAATAATTACAGTAAAGGTTATCATATTCTTAAATGCAATAATTATACATTCTAAAAATATATATATAATTTTCCATAAAATTAATGACATTTTAATTATTTTCTAATTAATATAACACCGATTTTATTTTTCAAAAATTAAAATATATTGTATATAATTTATTAATAAAACATTAATTTATATTATTAATTTTTACTTACAATACTTCCAACATAATAAATTTAAAATCATTATGTTGGAAGCATTGTAATAAATTTATTATAATAAATAAAAGACTTGAATTTTTGTTTACATTTCAAAAAATAAAAAATAAAAAAATAAAATAAAATAAAGAAATAAAAATAACCAAAATTCTAATTTTATATTTTAATTATTTTAATTAAAGCGAACAGAAAGGATTGCAATTTCATTAAAATCTAATAAATTTTTTTCTTTCGACACACTATTTTTGTTTAATTTTTTAATGTAAAAAAGTTTTATATCTAATTAAAAAAGATATTTTTAATTAAAGAAACTGCTTTAAATGGCATAAAAATTAAATATTTTTTCAAATGTATTTTTCTTAAGGAACTAAATTTTAAATTAGTCGATAATGCATATATTTTTTTCCCCTATTATAAATAAATTAAAAATAAAAATCTCCATTAATAACTTTATTAAATTTTTATTTTTATCTTCAAAATAATAACTTTATTATTAGCAGATATTTTCAGCTGTTTAATAAAATATATTTTAAAAAATATAATAACTAATAAAGTTTTCTTTTTTAATCTTTTAGTTTCTTTATTTTATATCTATTTTTTTTTTTAAATTTCTAGTTATTAAGCTTGAATATAAATTTAATATATTATTAATTTAATAGAATGAAAATCTCATTAATGTTTCATGTAATCTACTTATTTATCAATTCACTAGCAATTTTTAAAATTCAATTAAATTTTAAATGAATATTAAACACATTCTGTAATTAAATGTTTTAAAATTTTACTTTATTTTTTAAAATAAATTTCATCAAAATTAAAAGTAATTTTCTTTAATTTAATTTCGTTTTAATGTTAAAGGGTTTTTTTTTAAAATTCAAATATAAAATTTCGTTTTTATTAACTGTTATATATTTTAAATTATATATATTGTATTTTTTAAATGTTTAACTATGTATATAGTTAGCTATGACACTCATTTAAAGAAAAAAATTATAATTAATTTTAAGTAAATTCTCTATAATAATTTAAATAACTGTTTAGAATAATGCGGTATAAATCGATATATTGATAAAACTGACCAAAAAATAAATATTAAAAAATAAACAAAATATCGATCTTATTATATAAAAATACATAAATATATTTTACCCTTTTATAAATGATTACTTTTTTTATATCTGTTTACATTATTATTCTTTAAATAGTATAAGAAGAACGAAGCAAATATATTCAACAGGAAAAAATAATTCAAGTTTTTGAACATAAAAATAGGCAATAAAATAAAAATAAAGTATAATTTATAATATTTATATTCACTTGAAAATGTATTCAAAAATTCATTTTATTACTTCAAAAGTTTAATTAAGAAGTAATGTAATTAATAACTAAATGATAGCATCCCATTAAGAGTAAAGAGATTAACTGAAAATTTGTAACGTTCTTTAGAATTATTAATATTAAATAAATAAGTTATAATTTATTAATATCCTAAAGCATAATTTATAATTTTAATTACAGTAATATAATAGAAATTTAGCATATTTTTATTGTTATTTTTCTACTAACATGTTATTAAATTAAAAAAAAAAAAAAAAAAAGATAAAATCGCGTATCGCCAGCGACGATCGCTATAAATCGCTGGCGATATCGCATCGCTTACATAATAGCGATAATTATATGGTCAATTAAAATTAGCGCAATTACAAAGAATAATTAGTAAAGTTGAATAACATTTTTTATTTTTTAAAGTTTGGTAATTATGAAAGATGATATTAAATTCCCAGAACAACAATAAAGTATAATTAAAGAAACGAAAAATTTTCATTTATGTTGGATATTTAATTAAAACATAATTCATTTTGATGGGCGTTAAAATTTTATATTTTAAAAGAATTTTACGTAATATGATTTACAGCTATTATGTTATCGCTACTAATAAATAATGGCAATGTATTTATTATTTGTGAAGAATTTTACTTGGAATTATTTTCGCAATTATTGTAATTACCGTGACAAAAAATTAATAATAATTATATTTATATTCTAAAATTATTTGTTTATAAAACATTAATTTTAATAATGTGTATTTTTTAAAGTAATCGATACAACTTAAAACGGTGCCAACATTATTACAGTGTGTTCGGTGGGGCCCAGACAAATTTTGACGAGGAGGCCCCGTGTACAGTGTTAAATCCAGGCATTTTTGTTTGGAAGAACTCTTATTGGGAAAATATTTTCTCATAGAAGATTGCTATGGGCAAAAAGGGCAATTTCCTGAGTCCCTCTGTTGTTGAGGGCCCCAGGAAGTTGCCCTTTTTGATCATAGGAGTGTATTGTTCAATCTATCCTTAGAAATTGCTCGCTGACAATATTTTAAAATAACATACTTTATAATTAGTATTATTTTTGCAATTTATTCACAATACTTAAAACTGAGTGTTAAGGATAATATAAATAAGAAATTCTTAAAGACTGTACTTCCATTTTTCGGAATGCACTTGAGAGGTCCCTTTGAAAGATTATTATAAAACAAGGATCATATATCTTTGCAGGGCACCGATATTTATTGTAATTTAACGTAGAAGAATTCGTTATTTTATACTTTTTATCAAAATTAAACTTTATTTGGGCCCTGCTATATCTACAGCCCTACTGCGCCTGTTTATAAGTAGAGCTCTGATTATTATTATTATTATTACTATTATTTGTATAAACCTTCTGTAACAAGGCCTAGCTTTAATGCAAATAAAGATCTTTATTATTATTATTATTATTATTAGCAGTATTATAGTGTAAATCTCAATTTTTTTCATACTAAGACTAATTTATGCCTTATGGAACGTACTTTTTCCCTGAAGAATAATAGTTTCTATCGAGAAGCGCTGCTGTAAAGTAATATAAATAAACTAAAAACAATTATTTTAAAAATAAAATAAGTTTATTAAATAAATTAAATTAAAATAATTATTTATATATTTGAAGTTTTTCTCATCTTAGCATACAAATTATTGATTGTATAAAAATATTTTTACAAAAGTTTTTCTGTATAAAAATGTTAAACTAATTAAATTTATTAAATTAAAAAAATAAATAAACTATATTAAATTTTTAAAGTGGAATTTCTTAAACACATTTTTTTATTTTTTATTTTTTAAAACAGCTTTATAAAGTAAAGAAAAATAAGCTAATAAATTAAATTTATTATACATGTTATAATATATTAAATTTATAAAAATAAAAATATATATTTTTCGATTAAAAATTTGATTTTTTAAGTTATCCCCTTTTACGCACTTTTAAACAATTTTTGAAAGTTACATTTTAAAATAAAATTCCTCTTATTTCTGTTTTTAATTTTATAAATAGCCGTTTTTGTACTACAAATTAAAAAGAAAATGGAAATAAAATAAAAAAAACATATAAATGAAATTTAGGAAAACTGATGTAAAGAAGATAAAACAAAATAAATTGAAGATAAAGTGAAAAACAATAACGACGAGGATAAATAATTTATAAGTAAAAACATTAGAAAAAAAAGAACAGATAAATGAACTAGACAATAAAAATAAATTAATTATATCCATTACATCCAACATTCTTTAAGTCCGTCACGATTGCTGTCCGTTGCATTAAATCTCTCCATTTATATCAATTTTTAGATCATAAATAAAAATAACCGTTTTAAGTAAATGAATTTATTCCTATTAATTACATAAATAAATTCGAAAATATAATCTTTTCTTTCATTAAGAAGATTATTCTTCTTTCATCATTAAGGAGAAGAAGAAGAAGAAGAAGAAGATTATTTTAAAATTAATTAGATTTTTATGTATTTACAGATCGCTCTCAGGTTATTGATTTCGGGTTGAATAAATTATTCAATGACATGGTTAAATATGTAATGTATCACGAATAGCTTTCACAGTAAATATTTTATTACGAAGATGATATTCGTTCATAAATGTGACAGAGTTGACGATTTCGTGATATTCTCTGAATAATAAAATTGTATTTTGAACTTTTACAAAAATCAAATTCTATGATGGATCTTGTGGAAAAATATCACGTGATAAGTTTCTTTACTATTTTTCTTTTCCCTTGATCAATAAAAAGTAATTTCATAACATAAAATGTACATAAACATAATTAAAATCAGTAGATTAAAATAAAACAACTTGATATATATTGTATAATACGTTATTCATAAAAGAAATAATTAATTTACCGACTCATTTATTTACATTTACTACAACCTTAAAAACCTGTCTAATACGGAAACCTGGCTAAATGTGTAAAATATTCGGTACCCTTAACATAGCCCATAAATAACTTATAAAGTAATTTATATAAATCAGTAGTATATAAACTTAAATACAATTAATGTACAAAGGCTGGAAAATACTTAAAACGTTTTGTATAGAATGTCATTAAGAACATAATAAAGTGAATTTACGTACACATATATATCTTTATACACTAGTAGATAATACTGTTGCCTACAAACATTTTATGAGGTAGTTTTATAATATAAAATGAAAATATAAATTGTAGAATTACATAAAAATATACATATAACATAATTAAAATCAGTAGAAAAGAATGAAAGGAGCTAAAATATATAAAATGTTATATATATACGAGTAAAAATGAATTTACGTACATATATATATATATATATATATATACTGATAAATAAAAACTGATATATTTCCATATTGCCTATAAACATTTTATAAAGTTATAAATTCCGAACCGTCTCATATTTTAAAGATAAGGGAATAAATAGCATATATCTATTTACAATGATATACTTCACTTCAGTACACTATATTCAATATATTTACATCCTATATTCAAGACTCTACTAAATTTTATTTTATTTTATTTATTTTGTATCTCATAACATCCATATTCTATATAAGATTATATACTATATAATATATATATAACAAGAAGAATTCTTCTTATCGAGCATCAGACAATAGAGAAAGTTCTTTTTTTTACAATGTTAAATCTAAATAAATAAAACAAAAATTATAAATATTCATTTCATTCTTTTTTTTTAAATAGAAATGTTTATAATAAATAATTCCCTCCTGGTTTACATGGAAAATATCATTTTAAATTATTACATAAAATATTTTTTATACAAAATGTTTAAAAATATTTACAAAACATTTTTTATAAATAATATTAAAAAGTAAAATATCAAATTTCCAATCGACTTTACTTTCCATTAGTTAAAAATCGATACTTCTAGAAAAAGAAATCGATTAGTTTACTACAATAGCAATAATTTGATTATTACGTCATTAACGTTTACGGAATAAATTATTTTTCTAGAAATGTTCATTTAAGTAATTATCATTTTCAAACATTTCATTTTCTAATTACAAAAAGGAAGGGGGAAAAAAAGTACTTAAAATAATGTTATTTTTAAAACTTTAATTTCTAAAACAAGAAAAAGTGTATATATATATACACTTTTTTTAAAAGTTGTTTTTTTTTAAAGAAAATAAAAATAAAATTCGCATTAAGTATAAACAAAACAAAAATTTCAGCTTTTGTATTAATGAACACAAAAGTAATTAAGTAATAGCGAATGTTGTATAATTATTTGCATTTCTAATAGGTAGTGTTTTAATTACTTTTGTAAGTAATTAAAACATCCCTTCCCTCTCTCTTTCACTCTCCCTCTGTCTCTTCTCTTTCTCTCGTTCTCTTACTGTATATTTTCTCTATCAAAACTGCAAAAATAATTATACAAAAATGTATTTTTAGAAAATTTTAAACTTTATTTTATCTACTTTATCAGAAAATTAATATATTAAAAATTCATTATTTCTTTTTCTTCCCTCCTTTAAATCGATGCTGGAAATGTTATTTTAATTTATATATATGTATATATAATTAAAAAAAAAGGAAAGAATAATTTTACTTAAATTAGACAGTTTTTAAAAATATAATTTAATTAGTTGGAGTGTGGATCAATAATTTCCATTTTGCTAAATTTAAATATACGTTCAATGATATTAAGTTAAATTATTCTGTGATGGAAATTTAATGCTACTTTAATAATAATGTCGTATATTCTAATAATAATGATTCATTAAATATGTATTTGTTTGCCTTGGTATATTTGAGTTTTGCAAACGATTTTAATAAATTAGTACGTCTATAGCACTAATATAATATTACATGGAGTAAAATTAACTAAATGTTATGTTGATCGCTCTTAATAACACGACGATAAATTTTTTATAAATTAATAAAAATTTAATTCCATACGTTTCGATAGAAAATATTACATTTAAATTGTTTGAATATAATTTATTAAAAGATTATTTATTAATTAAAAGATGAAAATCATATTAATTAATATTTATAATATAATTTTTATTCATTATTAATACGTAATTATGAAATGTGGCAATGTTATAAATATATAAATGGTGTATTATTATAAGTTTTATTAATGTAAATTTCTTAAATAATTGAAATTTTAATAACAAAGGTCGAAGAAAAATAAATTAAATAGATTTAAAATATTTAAATATTTTATTATAATGTATAATAATAATAATAATAAATATTTATATGTTATATACATGTAAATTTTATTCAAATTACAAACATCTTCTATTCATAATGGTATATTTTACTGCATTATTATTTATTTAATGTTATATTTGTAATAATTTTATCATTCTTTATAGAAAATAAAGCATTTTTCTTGAAATTATTTTCAGAAAAATGCAATAATTAATTATATTTAAAGTCGAGTTTGTAATATTTTACAATTTTTTTATTTATTATTCTTTTTACTTTTACAAATAGTTACTTGAAACATCTTCAATAAGAAGGATCAAAAGTCTGTCCTTTGTATGAGACAATTTTTCATTTTGATTACTTGATGAAAGCGCAAATCGAATGTTTGAAATTTTTACGCTTTAGGCAATGTGAAAGTGTCACATTTTATTGTTTGTGATCGAGTTAATTTTCTTTTTATACAAAAGCATTATTAATCATTGTTCTCCCTCTTGATATGTCATTTCAATTTCGATTATTTCCGTACTATAGTCTTATAAACATTGCTTACTTAGCTGTGATATAATCAATCTTGTTATACAGTGATACCGAGGAAATTGTTTTGAAGGTCTTTTCAAAAATTTCATTGTTCTAATTTTAGTATATGACAAAGAAATTCAGTTTTAAAATTTCTTTATTCTCTCTTTCAAATATAAAAATACAACCTGTAAGTTTTCTCTCATTGTAAAATCTAAAACGTAAAATGTTTGATAGATAAATCTATATAACACTAAAGCCTTACATGGGTTTTAAAATCTTCCAACCAACGTAAAAAAAATATTCTCCAGGATTCATTGGAAGCTCGTGAAGGAAATAAAACTGCAGTTTTTTTAAAAATATATCTTTAAAAAAAGGGAAAAAAATATTATGTATCAGGTAAGAAACTGAATATTTTTTTTCTTTCTCTATCTTAGGAATATCCTTCTTTTCATATTAAAATATTCATTTTGCATTTTTTTTTTTAAATATTTTCTTTTTGAATATACTTTTTATAAATATATTATATTAAAAACATTTATTGAATTTTCTCTTACATTTTTTTAAATAAAATACTTATACAGAAATGTTTAATAAATATTATATTAAAAAACAACAAAAATTCAAACACTATAATCATTTGAAAATTTAATAAATAATATATATTTTATATAAATTTATTATTATTATATATATATTCTTAAATTGCTTTAATTATATATAAGTCTTAATTAAAAATAATGACATTAATTTAATTTCCATTATCTAAATTTAATTACAATTAAACAAGAATTCAATTCTATTCCATTTTTATGTTACTATCAGTAAGTTCAATTACTCTTATCATTTTTTTTTCTTCTTTACCTTTTTACTTTGTGATCTCACAAGGGAAAACAACAAACACAGCAATTTATCCAAACTTCAATTTATCTGAGATATCTACTCGGATAAATTAAACATAAAATACGAATTAAGTATACTTATATAAATATATTTATTTATAAGATAATGTAATTATATTATATTAAAAGATAAAGCACAGAAAGTAATTCTTTTTTTTTTTCCTCCTCTGTCTCTTTTTATTCTATAGGGGAGTTTCTATAGGAGATAAACAATGAAGAGGTCTTGCATATAAATCTAAGTCTAACTGACGTCGTAAACCATTCAGTTCTCAAGAATAAACTGCAAGAGAATAAAAGTCAATATTTTACATGATTTAAGATCGATTTTAACACAGATCTCAGAAACAAAATTAATATTGATCGGTTTTCTGAAGGAAGAAACAAAGTGGAGGGACATCAATTCTTTCCTTTTTCTGAATAGAAAAATGTATGTTTAACTCTTAAACTCTACCAATTTTTTTAAAACTTATTTTTAAAAATTAAATATATATATATAATTTTTTTTATTTGTTTCTTATTAGGACTACAATTTATTTTTTATGAGCCAAAAAAGAAAATGTAATTCTGAAAGTTCCATTAAAAATAATCATTTCTAATTTTGTTCCATACAATATTATGTAGTTTAAAATGATGTTCGACCCCCTTTGTGTAGCCCCATATTATTATTAATTTAATTTTCCTTTTGAATTATTATGTTTTATTTTGTTGATTCGATATTAAATTATATTTTCTTTTTTTTTTAATTATTTTTTCTTCTCGAATTCAATTTTTTTTAATATTATTATTATTATTGAAAATATCAATAATAGATTGCGAGAAAAATGTAAAAATCTAAATTTAATTTTAGTAATGGGTAATAAAATTTTGTTTATAAATTAAATTATAAATTTATTTTATTTTATTTTTAAAGTTAAACAAACGTTTACTTTCGTGTAAATTAATCTTAATGCGGAATTATCGATCGGTTTTTATATTAAGAAAGTCGTAAAAATGGCACATTATTTAGTAAAATAATTAAATTTACGATTTATTTTTATTAATAATTTATTATTTTTAATAAATTTTAAATCGGGATGTGTAAAATAATAATTTATTTTTATGAAATTTAATTTTTTTTCCTACAAAAAGAAGAAAAAAAAAGTAATTCATTAAACAATTTATAATCAATTTAATGTATTTACCATAACTAAAAATTAAAGAAAGGAAGTAATTTTTACGTTAAAGAAATCGTTATTTTAGTACAATGACATTTATCGATTTTCAATAATTACCTAAACCAGAAAGGAAAATTATTAAGAATTTGTCATTACTCGTTTCGCGTCGCGTCGCGTCGCATCAGCCGCGCGCCAGCAAAGCGATTTCTCAAAAGAAAACAAAAATTCTAAACTAAATCTAATTTCTGTTTTGTATAATGTTATATATACAATTAGAAACAAAAGGGCTAAAAAAAAACAATTAAATCAAAATAATTCAAATATTTCTTCGTTTTAATTAATAGTTTAAAAAGCAAATTAACGTTGAAAAATTAATTAAAATTAGCGAAAAATTTAATGATGTTTAAATATTTTATAGAAATTTTTAACGTATATAAAACTTTACAATTAATTATTTACAATGTCTGTTATACGTTTTCAAATTAAAAATATATAATTTAAAGTAATTAAAGTTTTATATACATTTTCTACAATAAGAGAAGCTTTATTTTCCCTATAAGAAAATTGACAATAGTTTGATATAAGATTAATTAATTATAAATTTAAATTGAGTCATTCTATTTAATTATTCTATCTTTATTGATTATATTTATCTTGCGAGTCATTACCATCATTAAATGCAACAGTTTAGTACATGATACCTTATCTGCATTATCTAAATTATATCAGATCCTAGTCTTGGATAAACTCAATATTGACAAAAGGAGTTTCAGTATGCAAAGTTTTTCTTTAGAAAAAGAATAAAATAAAATTTTATTATTATTATAATACTTACAAAATTTAAAAAAAAATAAAATTTCTATTTTGATAAAGGGAAGGAAAGGAAGAAAAAAAAAAACACTTAAGTAGCAATATTTAAGTTCAGTATAACTGAATATATCATGATAAAATAGCAGTTTATAACAATTTCCACTTAAAACTTCTTGAATAACAACTAATTACTCAACAGTTTAATGGAATATGTACTGTTTAATGTGATTATAAATCATTATAGTCATAAATTTTGAAATCCTATTAAAATATTTGAAGTATAATGTAAAATCAATTCGGTAATTATATTCAAACAGCATTTCTAAACAAGAATAATTAGGAATTAATTTGATTGATTAATTTTATTTCCGTGATTTAAAATTAAATAATAAATTTAATTACAATTTACCTTTAAATCACTGGATTTAAATTAGACAGGCATATTCCACTAATTCAGTTATCTCTTGAAAACTTTTCTCTAATTTTAGTTCCCCTTCACCAAGCTACCTACAAAACAATAAATTTATACAAATACTTTTAATATATTATTACATTTTTTTTCGATTTTGATTTTCTAAATTAATTTTTAATTTATTTTGGATAGTTAGATTAAATTCTGATAAATTTTTTAATTGATTAGAATTTAAAAACTGATTTTCTTTTCTTTCTTTTTTTTTAATTGTCAAAATAGCCTGGATTAAAAAAGGTATAGCATAATTTGTTTTAGTTTCAACTTAATTTTTCGGATAATTTTATTCACTTTTTAAAATGTTAATATCTTCTAAATCCCCTCTTTAAATTCCTATATATATATATATATATATATATACTTCTTTTAATATTTTTGTCTTTAATTAACATATGCATTCAGTTAGAAGCATACAGGGCCAGTGCCAATGATATAAAATAGCCTACAATAGGCAAAACTATATGTTTTTAGGCCCATGTATATAAAACTTAACAGGATATTCATACCCAAAAACACTTTTTCTTCAGCTCTGGACATATATAAATTCTAACTGAATGAAAATTCCTGCAAAATATGCCTGCCTACCTCTTTACTCAATTACAATTAAGCATAATATCATATATTTTATATAACATTTAATTAAAATAAATTTATTATGATAAAAATACTTATTATTATTATTATATTTATATACTTAATTATTATATAATTTTATAATAATAATAGTAATAAAAGAAAAAATTAGTTTTCTGTATTTTAAATTGACTTTTTAAAAAACAATAAAATAAAATTTTGTAAGTTACATTATTATACAAAAAAATAAATTTATTGGTTATTTAATGATAGAAATTAAAAATATATAATTAAATAAAGTATAATTATTTAATCATTTTCTAAGAAAATGATTCTTTCTTATACAAAAAATTATTATTACTATTATTATTTTTTTCCCCTATTCTATATAAAAATTGATTGTGAGTAACAGGAGTATCAATGTGTCCTCTGTAATGAGTGTCAATGTAACAATGTCGTTCTTTCTTCTGAAAGAGGAAACATTGATACTGTACTTCATATATAAAAAAGGAAAAAAAGGCATTTATTCTGTAGAAAATACTATTACAAAAAATATTTTGAAAGTATTTTAACTTTAACTTTTTATTTATTTTTTCTTCAAACTGTTTATGATGTTCGTTTATCTTACATAAAGAAAGTTTTACAGCTGTAGAAAATATATATAAATTTTTCTTGATAAGTAATGAAAAAATGCAAAGCTGGCAACAAAAAAAATCAATAAAAAATATTAAAAATAAAATAATAAAATCTGCTTGTGAAGAATATGTTAATCAGATAATTTAATTTACTTTTTTTAAAAACGTAATTAATTTTAATTTAGATATTTCATATACGTAAAATTAAATATTAAACAAATTTTTAATTTAATTCTATAATTATTTATCATGAAAATAAATGTTATTGACACTACAAAAAAATTTAAATTAATTATAATAAACTTGTAAGGTTGATAGCATCTTGGTACTACTCAATTTAAAAAATTAATTTGATTAAAAATTTAAAATGTAATTTTTACATCTGCCATGTTCATCATTGTTCATAAACACATCATAAATTTTGAATAGTTATATTTAAATATGTAATTGATATTGCCCTGCTTATATGCAAATGGTTGAAATTTATGTAAAAATTAATATGTATAAATACATTTAATTTAGTTTAAATCTCAGGTGATAATTATAAATTAACAGATATTACATTTCAGAATATGAATTGAATAATTACATATAAACATCTGTTGCATTTATTCATTTACAACATTTGCAATACAAAATTGATTTATTCAATAAATCAAGTTTGCATGTTGTAAATTTCCATATTACAAGTTTAATTTCTTTTTTTCTTTTTCTTTTTTAGATAAAATAAAATACGTTATTGTTCTATAACTCTGAAATTTACACAATTCATTACTTATTTTTGATGTAATTTAATTAAATATATAATTAAATCTATTCATTTACATTATAAAAATAATAATAATGAATGCTAATTAAATTACTAATTCACAATTAAATGTTTGTTTAAAATGTATAAATCATGTCTTAATTTGTATTATGATTTTTATAAATAAAATAATAATAAATATTAATAATAATCAATCATAATAATTACTTTCGTTGGCTTCCATGTTAATTTTATGGGACACTGAACATAAATTGACGATTTCTGCTCTGGCAAAAAAAAAAAAAAAAAGAGATAACTTATTGAAAGAGAACATATTGATACTGTAGTAAAAAAGGGAATTTTTATTACGATTATTATTATTATTTTTTTATTTCATAAAGAAAGAAAGGGAAGAGAAATATCCCATTTTTATAAGAACCAAGGAAATCAAAGTCCTGTTTACAGTTTCAATTCAGAGGGGCGGACACAGTAATCTTATCGAGTCATACTTCTCCTTTTCTATCAACTTTGAGCGAGGAGATGGTAATGCTCTGTCATTGTAGCACAGGCTTTTCTTCCAAAATACTTCTATCGATTGAACAGCATTCCAGTCACTTTCACTTTTACTTCTTCAGCTGCTGAATTCGCAACGAAACCTCCACTTTTTTTTTTATATATTTTTTTACGTTTCTGGTCACCGACAAATACCGAGTTTATGTGTTTTCATATCCTTTTTTTATGGACTATATTTTTAAGAATTTTCTGAATTTAAATATTTTTCAACAAATTTTGATATATAAAATATCTTTTCTTATACAATATACTATTAGATTATTGTTGCTTTTATTAGATGAGATATGTAAGCGTTTCGAAAATATTTTATATTTTAATGAGTTTTGCAATCATTTCTGGAATTTTATGCAAATATTAGAAGATTTTTATTATTATTATTTATTCGAATATACTACATAACTCGGTTTAATTATTTTTAATTAATTAATTTATTTATTTATTTTTCTTTGCTTAACGGTTGAAATTTTCTTACATTTTTTTTTTTTTTTTAAATTCTATTTAGAAGGGTTTAAAAACTTATATTAAAAGTTTAAAAATTTTAATTGCTTTTTATAAATTATCCGTTTTAAAATAATATTAGAAAAGTTAAAGCAACTTTAAAATTGACTTTTTAAAAATCGCTTTCATAGCGCGCGATAAATCGCAAGCGACGTCGCGACTTGCTTAAGCGATATATATAAAAAATAAGGAAAAAAAGTAATTATTTTATCCTAATTTTTTCATGTGACACGTTGCAAATGTAGAATAAATATTCAATTAAATTAGAAGAGATAAGGAGGGGAAAAAACATTACGGTTGTTTTATTTCACTTCACATAAGAATTTATCCGGGAACCTGTAATAAAACAGACCCAAATTTACCCATCAATGAAGTAATGGGTCAATGAAACCTTTCTATCAGTTTATCATCATCACATAATGGTGTCGAAACTCAACCCATAACATTTCTATCACGGTACTTTTCCATATTTATTATTTTTGTTGTGAATAGTCTATTATGGAAACAGGCCATAACCATGATGATAGCGTATAAAAGTTTTATTGTGGTAGGTATTAAAATAAATTTTTAAATATTATTGTTTCGATATCAGAAATTGTATTTTTTTTTCAGTCTTCCAATTTTTACGCAAAAATCCACGGAATTGTACATTACAATGTATTAATAATTTATGATGATAATGATGATTATCGACTGGATTGTGTAATAAAGAGGAAAGAAAAAGGTAGAAACAGAAAGTTGCTCAATATAAAAGATCAATCCCTGAGGACTGAAAGAGAATTTATGGGACAATTTATTTTATTGCTAAGTAATGATAGTATTTTACTTTACTTGATAGATAGAATCTATTGATAACATAAAGTAAAAAGTCCATTTATTATTTTCTATAATTTTTCTTCAACGAAATATTTTTTCTATTTTTAACTATTAAAAATTAATACATAAAAGTTTGGCTGCTAAAAACAACTGCAGCAACTTTTATAACTTTAATTGGATTAAGTTTACTTTAACTGAAATATTAATTCTTTCTTGATGTATATTATCCCAAAACCTATTTACAATTTAATTTTTTTATGTTCCTAACATAAAAGCATTAAAATTAATTCCTTTAAATGGTTTCAATTTTGTTAAAATAAATCTTTAAAATTAAAATTAAACAACATTTTTTCCCCAATTTTTATTATCATTATTATTATTATTATTTTATACAAAATAACCTTTACATAACCGATATTTATATATATATGCCACTGTCCGTTGTTGATAAGTGTGAGTAAATATAAGTTTATACAACATCCAAGAAAACAATTTATAATTTAATTTTTTAATGCTCCTGTAATGAAAATGAAATTGATATTTAAAAGAATTAATTTGAAATTTTGTAAGAATTAATTCTTTTAAATGAAAATTAAACAAAATTTTTTTCTAATTTTTATTAATAAATTTTCTACGTTAGCATTTACATTCATTTATAAGACTTTAAGACATTAGTGCATCGAAATGAAATAAAAATATTACATTTTAATAAAAATTCTTAGAAATTCACAAAGTAATTACAAATCTTGATGGATTTTGTAAGTCGAAAAATAAACAAAAAACTGAAAAAAATAAAAATTTATTTTCTACTCGCAACAGACTAGATCAAGAATTAAATAAGCTTATAAAAGTAATCGCGTTAAATGATGATATAACGATTAAACTTTTAACCTATTAAAATAAATGATAAAATACTTATTTTTTTATAGTTAAAAAAATTTTTTTATTCTATAAATGTGATAAGTTTTTCCCTGATGTAAAACTTCACTTTTGTCAAAAATCTATTTTAATGCCCAAGTGCAGATTAAAGATAAGATAAATACCCTCCTAATGCAATATTTTCTATTAATATCGAACGAATTTACAATTCTGTATAAAGATATATTCCTTTTTTAAATATTCATACGATTAAACAAACATTCTTTGTAGATTTTAAATAATGTCTGGCGATTTTTTTTACATCAATAATGAATACCCTGTGAGATATATTGATTAGTTAATAAAGCAAATAACGTTATTGAACGTGGTTAAATTATTTCTAGCTTTAAGGTAAATTAACGTGATTAAATACTTCGAAAATTTATCGGATCATCTAGAAATTTATTATATTTTATGTATTTTTTTTAAAAAATGGAAATTACAAGTTATATCTTCTATTGAATGGTGCTTAAAATAAGATGGTTGATGAAATTTGCAGATAGTTACAACTGGTACTTCCTCAATGAACACATTAAGCTAAATTGATGTCAATGAAGACTAAGTTAAGATATATGAAAGGTGAAGAAAGGTCAGGATCAACAGCTGGGAGGGATCACTCATCAACTCATTATTCATAGAATCGTGCGGGGTTCAGCCCGTCTAGTTTACACGTGCACGATTATTTATGCTTATCACACGAATGGTATCGTGTAAGTAGACGTGGATGATTAATTTTTATATATTTTAAGTTTTACTTTCATTAGAAATATGTATATAATGTTTCCAACTTTAATTATGATGTTGAAAAATTAGACATGAAAAAAACATGATTAGTTTAAACTCTATCATTAACCTTTATTTACAATATTTAAGAACATACAAAACGAGATATTAATGGTTTTATTGATGGAAATTTTATTTATATCATCATCTAAAAGCTATAATTAATTTATATAATGTATCTTTTATAATATTCGTATCAATTGTACCTTTGACACGAGACCTTAAAAATTTCATAAATATGTGAGGTTCTGTCAGTAATTTTTAAAGGTGTACCCCCTCGTGTATGAGGAGTAACTTATGTTAATATTATATAGAGCCTATGAAAAATGTAACTGATGTTAAATACATATCAGAACATCCATATAATATAAAGCAGATGTTAAATATTTTTATATAAAATATGGCAGAGTATAACATTAGAGAAAGGGAATATCTTACAATAACATTTCTCTCCCCCTTTATTTATATATATTTAACTTCCTTAAACTGATTCTATAATGTTTTATAAAAGATAAAGTATGAATTACAATATATATATATATTTTTTTTGGGGGGATGGATTAAATAATTTATTTACTCTTTTTCTAGAGGGATTGTATGTTATAAATATTTATAAGAGAAAGAGTGATGTATAATATTTTTGTAGAATGGATGTAATGCGTTTTTTTAAGTGTACGGAGTGAATTGTTCTTTTTTTTATGTGGAACAGGATGCATTTTTTTGATACACAGCTTTAATATTTTTCAAATGTCTACTTACAATGGAAAAAATTATCATCAGTGAATCGGTAGGGATTTCCTGTGATTAGAAAATAGTGATTTACAAAGATGCCAATTGATAGAAATCTGCGATTTAGTGAATGCCAAGTGATTATAATCAATCCAATGATTTTAGAAGGGTATCACACGATTAGAGCATTGATCTTAATGTCACGTGATTATACCTAACTGCACTTACAGGAATGCAATTCGTGATTAGAAACTATAGATTCAGTAGCTGTCAAGTGATCGAAAGACGAGTTGAAATGCCAAAATTCTAACTGTAAAATAACGAATGGGTATTACTGTAAATGAATTTGATCCTTACATAAATGATAAGCGGAGTTATTAATTCATGTAAATTGTGGTTACGTGAGGATTAACAGTAAACCAAGTATGTTTAATTCCGATTAAAGTGTATACAATTTAGTTAAAATTGTAAATTAAAAAAAAAGTGTATCGGTAAAATTGTTACGCCGAACGTTAAAAACAAATTATGCCTTTCATGTCTTTATAAATATCAAAAAATACCAAAATCGATTATTCGATTTCCTTTAAATCGATAAATTGCATTCTGCCGTCGTGGAAAATTGTATATCACGATATTAATAGACAATATGATATTTCTACGACCAAAAAAAAAAAAAAAAAAAGAAAACGACATAATAAATTTTAAATTGAATATTTTCTTCTTTGTTTTCTACTTCTTTCTTACGTTTGAAATTGGCAGAAGTAGCAATAATTCCCTTTTTCCTGGAACATAGACAGACGAGAGAGAAAACTCTTGATTAATTACTCTTAAATGGATCAACTTACAGGACAAATTTGATCATTGACAGTATTTTTTTTCCTGTATTTTTTTCTCTCTTTTATGTAAAGAAAATTCAGTGAAATTGATCAAACGAGATTAGATCAAATGATTGAATGATATTAACTCGTAAATGAAACATAGCACTTATGAGCAAACACTTATTAAAATACAGTGACAAACAGGAGAATAAGCTGTAAAAATATGCATGAATTTTAATAATTTAAATCAGTGATTCATAAAGAGGGCGCCTCTTCCCCTCTTGAGAATAATAGAAGACTCCCTGGGAAATTGCCTGGAGCCCCAACCAACAGGGGGCCCTAAACCAATCTTTTATAAACTCATTACTGTACTACAAATATCGAAATATAAATTTGGGCCATATCTGAGCATTCCAGATTGCCGGTGTGGTGCAGGCACAGGGTGCACTGGCACAGAGCAGAGGTCACGTAACGAAACGATCGAGGATACCGGGAGATTCCCCCAATATATGTTTGAAGTCAACACTGTACACGGGACCTCTTAATTCAAAGTTTTCTAGGGCCCCATAAATCTATAATGCGCCACTGGCAGTGAAAGACAAGGGATATGAATTAACTGAAATATATGCACTAAAAGGGGGGCGGAGTCTGAAAAGTTTAAAAAACATCAGTGGCGCCTGATCCCGTGAGCAAAAATTGCAATTTCCTGGGGGCCCTCACCGAAAGGGGCCCAAACCATTCTTTAATAAAAAAAATTTCCGAAGTCAACATTGTACATGGGGCCCCTAATTCAAATTTGCCTGTGCCCCACGAAGCTATAAAGCTCTAATGGGAAGCAATGCTGTTTTTAAATGTCGTTTTTTGAGAAGGAAGTAAAACCAATAAAATCAATTAACGATGAAGAATAAATATTGTACCATAATATACTTTTCTATTGTGATCGATAACAATAAAATATATTATTAATTATTATTAAATCCTTACTATTTACGTAAGTACAATATTACATAATGCCTGAAGGTACTTCATTTTACAAACGACCATATTATGAACGTACATTAGTTAAGTAGCTGCAGGGGGATTAATGAAATGTAACATAATTCATTACATTAACAATAGAATTTGCTTAAGAAAAGGATAATATTTGAGAAACTTCTGAAAAATGTAACAAAGTTGAGTATTTACAACTAAGTAACTGTGATGTGTTGAATGTAAGTAGAGATTTATTAAAAAGATTGCAGAATTAAATTATTCCCCCCTCCTTTTTTTATGTATGTATACACAACGATACGCGATAACAGAGAAGTTATAATATTTCTCCAGTTAAATAATTACTAGGCATTACTATATTAACCTAATATATTATTAAATTTAATAAATATTTAGCGCTTAAAGGTACATTGCTGTATAAAAATCTGAATTATTTATATGAGCCTTGTGAATTTAATTAAGAAACTTTTATATAAATAGCAATTATTTTTCTTAAAATTACACTTTTTTTTTAGTTTTATTATATTTTACATATTTTAATATTTTAAAATTTAATTTAAAAAATTAACTGTTTTGTTACTACTTTTAAGCTGTAACATGTTACAAAATAATAATAAATACTTTGATTAATTTTATTATTTATTTCTTCGAAAAAATAGACAAATTATTCTTTACCGTTTTCTTTTATATCTGTCCATTTATCTGCAGACAGACAGACTGACAGCGAAATAAAAACAGCAGGAGATCTTACTGTATGAACTTTTCTATGAATTTATAGGGTCTAAGAACTCCAAAATTTTATAAAAATACATTTCTAAACTGTTATTACTACTCATTAATATGTTAGAAAATGGTATTCATGTTAAATTTTCCATGATTTTTGAATGAATTTTTTACTAAATTAGTGTTATTTGTATGCATTATAAAATTATACGCTCCCATAAAAACAAAATGGAGAATTGAATAATTTTTTTTTATTTTTCTTTTTACATTTTAAAATTTCAAATTAA
Organism: Centruroides vittatus; assembly: GCF_030686945.1. Classification (NCBI taxonomy): domain Eukaryota; kingdom Metazoa; phylum Arthropoda; class Arachnida; order Scorpiones; family Buthidae; genus Centruroides; species Centruroides vittatus. Next base: position 864,741 of record NW_027122045.1, read on the forward strand.
TATTTATAAACTTTATTAAGATTCATCCACGAAAAATTGTTTTTTTTTCTGTTTGTTTTATTATATAATAGAGTAAAACCCGTCCAAAACGGAACCTAAATAAACCTGTGAAACCGGAAAAATATTCGGCACCGTGCTATTCCGTTTTACACAGGTTTAACTGTACATATCTATCGGACCAATCTACATCGTGCACGTATTAATAAAAAGGTACTGTACTTACATAAAAACCTGCGTAAACCGGAATCGCACGGTACAGATATTTTTTCCGGTTTGGCAAGTTTTCGTTTTTAACAGGTTTATTTTTAACAGGTTTATTTTATTTAAATTATTTTACTTTATTTAATTCTTCAAATACTTTTTTTTGTTTTTAGGTCAGCTCCTTACTTTTGGGCACTTCTGGATTGGAAACTGTATATACAATATACGTAAAAATATTTATGAAAAATGACAAATTAAATAAATAAATAAAATTCAAAAATTTATATTCCATGAGGCATAAGTAATATAAATGTAAAAGCAAAGTATATACACAATTCTATTCGAAATGTTCAAATTATATTTACCAATGTTTAACCGATTCAATAATTAATTAGTTAATTTACATGTTTAATAACGCACCGTTGATTAGAATTGACAGACAAGAATTATTAAACGCTGAATTAATTTAGGAAAATGAATGAATTAAACCAGTATTAACCGGTTTAAGTCACTTTAAAGTACATTAATTTTGTTTATGTCATACTTATTACTTATTTGTACAATGATTGTACTAAACAAAAATTACCAATTACAGCAAAACCTGTCCAAAACGGATCCTACAAACTCTTCAAAACGTTCCGTCTTGGATAGGTTTTTTGAACGTTCTACGTACAAAAAAACCTATCTAAGACGGAAATCTTTTCGGAACGGAATAGTTTTCGTTAAAAACAACCTGTTTAGAACGGAAAGCTTCCAAACCGGAACAAATATTTGACACCGTGAGATTCCGGATTACACAGGTTCTACTGTAGATTTCTTCTTATTATAATTTATCATTCAGGTAATTTGTAAATATTTTCTATGAAATACATTTAAAAGAAAATTATTATAATAAAATAAACAGAAATTTTTCAATAGATACGTCATTAATAAATAAAGTAAAAATTTACATTTATTTGTTATAAAATTAAAATAAAAACTAATTTATTCTCCACCAAATTAAATTTAAATATTTATGTAAATAAATTTTAAATTTCATTTATATTATTTCTCTTTATTAATATGCATTTTAAACTTTTTTCTCTTTTATTCCGTTTATAATTTTAAAAAAACCTGTTCAAAACGGTAAAACCTGGATAGAACGGAAAAAATGTGGCGGAACGGAACGATTTTCTACGTTAAAAACCTGTTAAAAAACGGAAAAAATATTCGGTACCGCAAAATTCCGGCTTACACAGGTTTTACTGTATATTATAAGTTTTATTAAAAACAATTTCTTATATACAAACATCATGTATCGTATATAAATATTAGTATAAAATTAATAAAATTTATTATAATATACTCTTTTAATTATAATTTATTGAACAATTTAAGGGATTTTTAATATAAAATTTAGTTGAATTCTCAATTTTATTCATAATATAGAATTAAATAAATCTTAAAGAATATGGCTCCATTCCAAGATTTAGAAGGGAAAAAAGTAAAGGAGAAAAAAAGGGGGAAAAAATTTCTTCTCTTAGATTATTGAGACGAATTTTCTGTCTCATCAAATCGTCTATTAGTCAAGTTAATTATTATTGAAAGCGTATTTAAGGATAGGTCTGTTTGTCTGACCTTATAAAAACTTCATAAATCGAGATAACAAGTTTAAAAGTTTTTCCACTAGAGAAACGAGTTTTATACATACAAAAATTAATAAAAATTTATTAATGAATAATTAGTTTAAGAACTGAATTTTATTTTATCTTATATTGTCTTTCATAAAGCTCAGAATTGCAGTAAAACCTGTCCAAAACGGCAACCTGCCTAAACAAAAAAAAAAAAAAAAAATTTCTTCGGACGATACGATTTTTTTACTTTACAAAGAAAAAAAACCTGCTCAAAACGGAAACAATATTCTTAATCGAGCAATTTCGGTTTAGACAGGTTTTACTGCACTGTATATGTAAAAAATAATAAAAAATTTGAAAGAATTGCACTCGCAAACATTGCACTGCTAATTCTTCTGTTATTGATTAAAAGTCAGAACACGCAAAAGCAATATGCAAATAAATGTTTCACTTAAATAAACATAATAATTTTCAAGCAAAATCTGATAAAAGTAATACAAAATTTAATGCAATAAATCTATAATTTCCAAAACACTTTAAACGGTTAAACGAAAATTAACCGTTTAAAACCACACTTTAAAATACAAGAAACCAATAAGATAAATGGGAATTTTATCATATCGATTGAACATATTAAAAAAAAAAAAAATTAATTACAAATAAACTGCTGCTGTAAAACCTGTATAAACCGGAAACTCACGACATCGAATACGATTTTACAGGTTATTTAACGTAGAAAATCGTCCCATTGCGGCTGTCCGGTATAGGCAGGTTTACGTTTTATTCAGGTCACGTTCTGAATAGGTTTTTACCGTTTTGTATTATAATATTTTTAAATTAGAGTAAAACCTGTGTAAACCGAATATTTTTTCGGGGGTTCTTTTTAACGTCGAAAATCATAGGATTATCTCCGTTTAGGCAAGTTTCCGCCTTACACGGGTTCCGTTTTAGACAGGTTTTACAATATTACAAAACGACGAAGAATAAACCATTAAATTATTATATTTGTATCACGTTACCTAAATTAAATCAAATTTATAACTTGACCTAATTCTGTAATTTAATTTCCATTCGACTGCACGTAAACTAAGATTTTTTAAATATAATTTCAATTGAATAACATGCTTTTTAACTTTATTTTTAAATGTAATTTCCTTTTTAATTACAATTATTTAAAGATAAATCATTATTACTGAAATTTATTCGCGAAACAAGTAAATAAATAAATAGTTAAATTGTTTCCCGTAAATAATTTTTAAGTCATAAATTACTTCATTCTTGAATAAAATATTCATAATAATGAAAGGAAAATAACGAGAAGATTTTCTTGACAGAGATAAATAACTTTGAATATTTGATGAATGACTATTACTTCCAGTTTAAATAATTACAGAGGAAAAAATTCTCTCCTTCTATTTACTTATTACTTTGAAAATTCGTACATATTTAATTAAAATAAATGATTTTTTTAAATCCTTATTTTTCAAATTAAATTTTAAAATTTTTTCTTTAGTTCTCTACAATTAAATTTAATAATTCCTCTGTGCTAAAAAACATAAATAAATATATTTTATGTATTAAAATAAACTGCGATAACACCTGTGTTAGCCGGAATTGCACAGTACCGAATACCTTTTCTAGTCTGGAAGGTGTCCGTTTTAAACAGGTTTTTAAAACATCAAACATAGCTCCGTTCTGAAATATTTTCCCGTTTAGACAGGTTTCCGTTTTAAACAGGTTTTGCTGTATTTTTTAATTTTTAAATTATTCAAAATTATATAAATTTAAGTCGTATTAATGTTCTTTATATTAAATTTATATTTCTTGTGATTAATGTAGTAAAACCTGTCGAAACGGAACTTGACAAAACGGAAACTTGCCTAAACAGAAAAAAATAATTCTTGTTAACAATTCAGTTTTCTACGTTTAACAAAACCTGTTCAAACGGACACCTGCCAAACCGGAAAAAAATTATTCTGCAATGTGCGATTCCGTTTTACGCAGGTTTTTCTGTATAAAATATTAAAATATAATAAATAAATAAGATATAAAAGTAAAACAGGATAAATAATAAATTTTTCAATTATTTTAAGTGCTTTTATTTGTATTAACAAGCTTTAAAATAACACAGAATTTTAATTCTTATTACCTAATGTTTATATATAACATAAAATTCTAACGATTCTAAAAAATAAAATAGTAAATAAATAAATGATTTGATTACATTTTATGTAAATTTAAATAAATAATTTCCAATTTATTTCTTCCAATTACTTTATTTATAAATTTAAATCCAAGTAATTTAAAATAAAATCATAGAAATTGTAATATATTTTTTCCCCCCATCTTAAATTTATATATTTTTTTAAAAATTATTTTAAATATAATTATATATATGTAAATTATTTTAAATATAAATAAAAGTGTGTATATATATATATATATATATATATATATATACACTTTTATTTATATTTTCCCTTAAATATCTCCTTAATTCAGAATATAAATGAATAAATTTTAGTTTTATTGACTTAAGGAATGGAAATAAGTAAATAGAATTTTTTAAAAAAATTTAATAATAATAAATAAATAAATAATTCCATAAAGTCCAACTAAATAAAACACCATTTATAATAAATTTTATATTTAAATATTTATAAATTTCAGTGTAAAAATATTAAAATGTTAAAGAAAATAAATAAATATTTATTTATGTTGGTTTATAGAAATGAAAACATTTTTTAAATATTTATTTAAAAAAAAAATTCAATTGCAATTTTTCAACAGTAAATATGAAAAGTTAAACTTAGAAATTAGTTTTCTTTCCCCCTTTAACAAATTGAGTTTTATAAAATAAAGGAAAAAAATGTCAAAAATTTATATTTATAAATTAAAAAAATACAAAAATAGTTTAAAATTTGTTTGGAAAGTTTTATCTTATATTCTTTTTTTTGCATAGAATAATTTATAGTTTATATATATTATAGAAAATTGTGTAATTTTACATATAAAAAAGATCAAAATCTTTTATAAAAATATAAAAAATTACAGAAATAATGCCAAATATTTTAATAAATAATCAAGTATATTTCACATAATTTAGAGTAATATAATTATAATTATAAAAAAAATTATTCTAGAAAAATATTTTATTTAAGAAGAAAGTAATTTTTTTTATAATAATTTCATTTTACATATTAAAATTTTTATATAAAAATTTTAATATGTAAAATGAATTTATTATATAAAGAATTATTTTTTCTAAAATAAAATTATTTAACATTATAACACATGTTAATAATGTAAGATTATGTAATTTTATTTTTTAAAATGCAGAAACTTTTTATAAAAATTAATAGGAAAAAAATTAACTTTTCTAATAAATATATTAAAAGTGTATAGCCTAATTTAATTTAATTTAATTATTAAAAATATAAATAAGTAACTGAAATTTATATAAAAATTTAATGATGTTACTTAAAAAAATAATAAAAATGTATATAAGAGTACATTTTAAGTATTGTGGAAGTGTAAATAATGTAAAATTTATTTAATAATTAATTGAATTTGTTAGAAAGTATCAATAAAAACTATATTTACACCACAGTAAAATATATAATGAATAAGTACCAAGATTTATATATTTATGTGTGTATATATTTATACATATATATATATAATCAGTAAACATGGCTACTATTTTGAATTGCAAAACTGAAAACAACATCCTCATTTGCGATAAGATATTTATTAATAAAGTCTCATGTTTATTAAACTGTTAATTAACAAAGCGAGTTTGTTACGCTATTAGCATGCATTTGTTGCAATTATCGATTACTTTAGCTATTAATTAAAAGTGCAGGCGTAACCATTAATGATCAAGATATAGATCTTTTGCAGTTTTTAATTGAGGGAAAGTAAAAATCACGTCTTTTACATTGCACTTTTATTGATATTCAACGAAGGTTGATAAGAAAACAAATATAAAAGAACAAAAGAAAATGACTAAGAGATAACAACATAAGATCCAATATAACTCCAAGCAGTTATTCAATGTGATCCAATGGTTTCTTCTTAGTAATATGCAAAAATCGACTACAGGAGACGAAAGAGGAAGAGGAAGGAAGAAGGATGAAGAAAGGAAGAAGAAGAAATAAGGAAGGTGGAAAGGAAGAAGTAAGGAAAAAGAAGAAAGGAAAAAAAGGAAGGAAGGAGGAAAGGAAGAAAAAGGAAGACGAAAGGAAGAAGAAGACAAGCGGAAGAAGAAGGAAGAAGAAACAAAGAAGAAGAAGACGAGAGGATGAAGAAGAAAGGATGAAAGAAGGAAGAAGAACAGGCAAAAAAGGAGACAATCTGCCAAATGCTATATTGCTTCAAAAATGATATTACTGACGTACGAACGAGGATTGATAATCTTTAAGATATATATTGGGAAAGCAAAAATGATATTAACTTATGTAATATTGAATGAAGGATAAAATATAACGTGTTCGTTCTTCAATTTGTCTTTTATATTGATGTTTTCATCAATGTAATTTGCATGTTAGCTTATATCAGATGATAAATTCTACTGTTGGGAGTACTATAAACATGACATTCGGCTGATTTATTCTGTACTGAAACATGGAAAAGTCGAATGTAGATAACTTTTGAAATATGTTATATATTTTCAACACCATTTTTGATAAATTGTTCTTAGAGAAATATTAAAATGAGTTAATTTATTTATCATAAAAATTCTGAAGGGGCAGAAAATTACAAATAAATAAATAAATAAAAATTGCATTTATGATATAAAAAAATAAATTATTTAGTAAATATTAAATGAAAAATAACACTTTTATATATTAAGAGAATGTTCATAGAATATTCAACAACAAAACTTTGTTTATTAAGTAATATTTTATCATCTCATGAATAATTTTATTCATTAATCTCATCTTGATTTAACTAAATTATTATATTATAAAATTAAATTGCATTTAAATTATAAATTACATTTTATATCACATATAATTTATTTTTAACTAATTAAAATTTGTTTTAACTAGTTTAATTTTTAAGAAAATTATCTGAAAAATTAAAGAAATTTTCCTAATATTTATTCAAACATTAATATAAAATATTAAAGTAAAGTAAAAAAAAAACAATTAATTTAAAATTTTAACAACGTAAAATTTGCATAATTAATGTTGGAAATTAAACAATAATATCTTTAAAAAATCGTTAAGTAATTCAAGTTAATGCTCGAAATATTTTAATATTTAAAAAATTAAAGTAATGTGAGGTGATTTTTAACCCATTTCTTCTGATACAGTAATATATTTTACAGTGTAATATGTCTGACTTGTTTGTCATACTAGAATTACTTTTTTTTTCTTCTTTAACTTATTGAAATTGTCAAATATATCACTTACAGGTAAAATATTTCAAAATTTTGAAAGATTTATTCGGAAATAGGATAAGAACTGTAGAGTAGACAACTTAACAGGACAATAGAGGGCTATGTATTATATATATAGCTATAATTTCTGTCTAGACGAAACTACTCTTATTTAAAAGCATTACAAACCCCATCCATAAGCGTTATTGAAACTACTCTGAAAGTATAACTGTTGTACAGTACAATATATATATAAATATATTAGGATAAAAAGATTAAAAGCTAGAATATATTTAAATTTGATATAACTATATAACTTATGTACTGTACGCATTTGCATTTATTAGATGCAACATACACCAGAGTAACTGTTTAGCTTTCGTTGATATATATAGTACAGTACTACATATTATATGCCTTAATTAAGGGCATTTTCAAATATATATATATATCACGTGCTCCCTATTACACGTGTCGTCTCCATACAACGCATGCCACTTGTTACAAGGTTATTCGATATTATTAATATAATCCTCTTATAATACAGGATTTCTTCCTTAATTATATGCCTCTGCTATACAGTATTGTCTACATTATTAGATGACCAAGCTTAGGAGTACACAGAAAATTTTCCAGGGGGACAAAGCATGGAGACAATTACACCAATAAATTTGTATTTAATAATTTAATTTTTTGGATATTTTTAAGACAGATAAATTACACTATCGAGGGTGTAAGGTTTACAGTACATCTCAATCACTTTTACGAATATAATTTGTGGGATTTTTCACTCAATCTCAGGGGGTGTGTTCGTTTGCTCCCCCCCCCTGCGAAGGCCCACGTGTCCATTATACATTGATAGAATTTTTTCTACTATACTTGATGGCTTTGCCTTATTAAAAGCTCTTAATAAAGTGTTTTTACCTTAAAATATTTCATTTATGAATTGAAATGATAATACCAAGCTATTGTTTATTCTGCAGTTGTCAAATACCAAATATCATTACAGAATTGAAAGAAATATCGTGTTTATCAAATGGCCAAAGATAATTTACAATCTTTTTAATGCATTTTCTAAACAGTATATCTTTAAATGAATTAATAATGTAACTAAATATTTAACTGCAATTTCTACGCTTTCAAGTCGAGAATCACAAGGGTCAATTAAGGATATTCTAATTTGCATATGTAATTTGTGGCGATTTATTTCCGTAAATTCTAAACATTAAGATGTTTTAACTTGTGTTTAATTATACACGGTGCGAACTTCGTTAAGCATAATATCATTAAATTTTTCTGAATCAAATTATAGTTAATTTACATTAATGACAAAAAAAAAGAAGCGTAAAAAATTAAATGGCATTATTTTAAGAATAAAATGTTTATTTATATATATATATATATATTTTTAAAACGTAATTAAAATGATTTAACTTGTAATTTTATTTATTACTATTACATTATTTTTTAGTTGTAATTAACAACTAAATTACCATTGTAAATATTTCGAAATTTCTATTTCCAACTGTCAGCTTCGTTATAATAAAACTTAATTATCATCATCCGCCTTTAGTTAATTTTAATTAATAATTAAAATTTGTCTATATCATAAAGTATTAATTACGTTTGAGTTACATCTCGTTTCGTAAGATTATTATTTTTGGAATTTTATATCCGTTCTAATGAAAGTTGAATATAATTATGAAGCACGTTACTAGATTATTATTAAATTCCGATATTAATTAATTTTTCTCAAAATGTTAATGCTATTATATAAACCTTTCCTCGTAAGTTTCTGTAAGTAAAGGAGGAGGGAGAAGAATTTATGAGTTTTCACTATGAAAATAATTTAATGACATAAATTTCCAACGAAGAAGAAAGTATAGTAATAAATAAAGGAAATCACTCTTTGACCAAAAATGGCGTACGTAGTAGTGTTTAATTACTTAAAAGTCAATGAAAAATCGAAGGGATGTGTTGTATAATTATGAAATCGTTCATTTGTTGTAATCAAGTCTAAACTCTTAGTTCGTAAATTAATTGCTAAAGATGCTGTTTAATTTCCTCCATTTATTGCCTGTGAAATTTGGTAGAGTAAGAGAAAATGCAGGAGATACAACCAGAGGTTTGTTGTCTCTATCAATCTAACTTTCCCTACAGAGGTTTGTAGTAACTCACTTGGGAGGATAATCAATGAAACCAGCGTCGAAACAAACATCCGCTATGGTTAGAAACTAAAGTAAATCTTGTAGCAATCTCTTCTATCGTCTTCTTTATTCTGTTGCATTTTGACGTCTGTAGAAGTGCGGAATAAATTTCAAACAACTTCATTTTATAAACTATACGTGTAATTTAAACGGTCCTTTTTTTAAAAAAATAAAAAAAACTCTTAAATAATGGTTTAAAAACATATTTAATTTGCAATTACGTCTGTCATTTAAGCATTTAAAGCTATTTTATTTTATTAAATTCACTTTTAAATAAAATTACGCTTGCGTTTACTAGAAAGGAAATTAATTTTTAAGTCGGGGTGTTTAATGCTCAAATTTATATCTAAGTAATTTTAAAAAAAAATGCAATAGAACTATTCAAAAATAGAGCGATATTCAAGGATATATATTACGCATTTTTGTATAAATAAATAGTTTATATTTTCACTCTTCTGACATTTTTATTCTTCGCATCTATACATTTTCCGAAAAATTATGGGTCAAGAAACTTGTTCCGGTATACTATAAAAATCGTAAACGATGACCAAACATCATTCAATATCTAAAACATTGTTCCCATATTGTATCAAAAACTGTTCACCATATTTAGAAATGTTGATTCCATTTATCAACTATTGCACGAAGGAATTGTAGCAATGCAATTCTATACCATTATTGATATGAATGTTTATAGAATGGAATAATGTATTCCGGCTTTACTTCCTCTTCCCGGAACGGCAAAAATCGGAATTTCCAAGAGAATATTTCCATAAACATGATTTATCGCTGAAGAGAACAATTTTTCACTGTTTATAGGGCAAACCAAGGATAATATCTTTTACTTTTCCCTACATTTTTGTTTTTTTTTACAGAACTCTTCAAGGAAAATAAGTGCAGTACAGGGAACAACCATTCTGAAAAATTACTTCTCCAAAAGTAAGTAATGTATTTTTTTGGGAAAAATCAAGAAATTTGTCACAACATGTTTGACTTATTGGCTGATCAACTTATGTACTAATGTTATTTTTGTTTTTTTTTTTTTCCCTGTAGATCCCATGTTAATTCTCAACGATGACCCCAACAAGTAGAGAGCTTCTCTCTAGAGAAATTTACGAAGGAATATTCTTATATTTATAAAATTTAAAAACAATTTTAATTACTATTAACTAAGGAAAAACGAAAAATGTGCTACAACTTAAATTAATATTCATTAAATGATTGAGGAAATTAGCAAGTGAAATTTCATATTGTAAATTTTTATCGTGTAAAAGCGAATTCTAATTGAATTTTATATTAAAAATATAATAATAAATCGCATTTTAATTAATATTTTTCATTAGAATTCACTTTATTAGTTATTATTAAATGATTACTGAATTAGAATTTAACTTCTATACTAAAATGTGATGAATGAAGTTTAATAATGATTATTTATTATAATTTTTTTTTTTTTGTTTTTTCACAAATTTTTGGGAGTTGGAGTTTAGTTTGATGGGATATGGCAACACAACATACGGACGTTCTGTCAAGGAGGAGAAGTTTCTATGGGAAATTGGCCCCTATTCAGGTGTTAAACACGTGAAGGAAACCGGGAAGTCTCCACGTGGCCAGGCGCGAATTTACTTTCATGCAGCATTATTTACAGTACGAAGAGAAAGTAAAAGTGTACAAAGCATAAAAGTCAGAAACAGCTAGAGTTTTTGTCTTCCATGTCTATTTTTGAACTTCTTTTTTAATATAAGAAAGCAATTTAGAGATGAAAATGGAAACATGAAGCAAAATAGTGACATTTTTTGAAAATAAAAAAATTTTTGCACCTTCAAAAAAAGAAACGAAGGGGCAATGATCATGCTGTAAAAAAATGATGAAAATTTTATTTTGAGAAAGAAGGTGTCAATTGCTCTTTTGGAAGCATAAAGTAACAATTACCCTTTTCGCGAGAGAAAAGAGTGGCAATTGCTCTTTTGGAGCATCAAGGTGGCAATTTCTCTTTCAAGCAAAAAAAAGGGGGGGTGGCAATTGCTATTTTGGAGTTAAGACGTTGGGTGACGTTTTCTTTAAACCAAAAAATGGCTTAATTTTTCAGGTCTCTCGCCGAAAAAAAAAAGGTTCAAATTTTGATTGATTCCCCTTAAAATCCATAAAATTTATAACAATTCTTTTATAATGTAGACAATAATTCATTAATCCAGATTTTAATTTTCATTGTAATCGGATTAATTTAAAAGACGTACAGACAAAAATAAGTATCATAAATTCTGAGTTAATCTCGCTAATTTGCATTCTTCCAATAACTTTATTATGCAAGAAAAGCCATAAAAAAGGATATCAATAAATTTAAAAAATAATTATAATATACGTATGTTACAAGACAATTAACTCAGTTTTTAAATTTATTACTTTTTTTTTTCTTCTTCAAGAAATCAATTCTTTTTGATAGAAAAAGATACATTTTGTTAAAATTTAATTATCTTTTTTTTTAATGTATATATATAGAAAAAAAAAGATCCATCATTACCTTCATTATTACTAAATCTTCTATTAATATTATAATTATTATTATTTTATCTAAGGACATAAAAGAAATATTACAATTTATTTTTGTTTTTCGTTAATTAATTTAATCTTGAATTAATATTCTTTTATTTTTACATTAACTTAATTAAGTAAATACATAAAACAGTTTAAAGTATTAATCTTTGTCTAGAAGAAAAAAATGTTGAGAAGGTAAAAATATGCCTTTTTTTTTTTACTTTGTAAAAATTCTAGTGAAAATAAAAATAAATTTCTTCTGATAATTAGTTAAAATTTTATTCTTAAAATGTCAGAATTCTTTTGAAAATTATTTAAAGAAAAAAATAAAAGTAGTAATAATTTAAAGTATTTCTTCCATGTAAAAATATTTATTTTTATGCATTTTTTTCCCCTTACGAAAATAACAGAAAATTGCTATTTATTTTGTAAAATAATTGCATTATTTTAAGTAGATTTTTCCACTTAAAAATTCTGATGATTTTTATATTTGAGGAGCAATGAAATTATTATTATTCTTTCATCCTGTTTAAGTAAACAGCCATTTTTATATAACTAATTTACTGAACCAATTAGTTAAATAAATTCAAAACAACAATTATAGAAAAATAAATTCTTTTTCTATCAAACAATATTAAAAATCAGCAATAAAAACTGCTAGAAAATAATATATATTTTTTGAATTTTATTATATACAAAAATTATTTGTAGAAAAAACGAAATTAACGATAAATGACATCTTCAAACATTACTTATACTTTTTCTTACACATTTATTTACAGGAGTTATTTCTTTAAAAATTTGATTTAGGAGAAGAAAAAAATATATATATATATATATATCTTAACAGTGTTTACAATTTAATAGCAAAATTAAATTTACATCTACTTTACTGCATTTAAATTAATTAACTTTACGAAACAACATTAATGATATCATGACAGAATGAAAGAATTAAATCAATTAATTTCTTCCTTAGAGATTTTTTTAGGTAAGTTACAGATTTTTTTTTTGCATCACTTTACTTTTCCTTTCTAAAAAGATTTACGTCATATCGCATTTGCTATATTATTAGTTGTGTTTTTTTTTTCTTTATTATTTTTTATAAAGTTATCCAATCGTTCTTCATCATCGTCTTCTCTTACAAGTGACATTTATTTATATTATCACTTAATCCATTTAATTATTTATAGTATTTTTATACTAAAATTTAACAATATTTCACTATGATGTCACAATAAAACAATTTTTACAAAACAAAAATTACGACCTCCTTGCCCAATAATAGAAAGGTATGCAATAAAACTATTATTTTGCATAATTTTTTGCTATTTTAGGATAATTAAGTAAGAGCATAGTTAAACTTTACATTTAAAGAAGTAGTAATTAAATTACGTTCTTACACAGTTATTCAATAACGTCCAATAAGAGGAAAATTATGCATAAAACACGATTTAATCTTAATTATATTTTTGCACAATTATTTATAATTTGTGCAAAAACACGATTTTCTTATTATGTACTACTGTACGTTCAATTCTATTAACTCGTATTAATATTTAGAATTATATTATCTATTATTAGAAAACATAAAATTCTCTCCACTTTTTTTTTTCCTATATGTTTTTAAGCATTCTTGGAATCTTGTAATGCGAAAAAATAGAATAAAAAAAAAAGAAACTAATACTTTAGTTACGTGACTGAAGCATCAGAAAGCTAATCCACATAGACATTAATCAAAAAAACCATATTTCTATCCTCCAAATAATTTATAATCTTCTGCTAAGAAAAAAAAAGAATGTAATAATATCGAGTTTCCTTTTCATATTATTAAACAACATCACTAAGAAGAAACTAAATATATTTAATATTTGATTATCTTATTTATATACATATAAATAAATATTTATCTTTAATTTTATTATCATCTTAACGATAATTAAAATACTTTTTACAATTTTAATTAAGAATTTTTAGAATTGATCCAAGAGAATCAATTCTGTATTAATTAAAATTTAATTAATTATAATTTTTTTTTTAAATAAAATTTCTAATTAATTAAAAGCTCTTTCATTTTACACTCGGCATTAAACATTTATTAATATTTATAAATGCCACATATAATAATAATAATAATAATAATAATATATAATATGCTTATACAAATTACTAAATTAGTTTAGTTAATAAATTAGAACAAGAATGTCTCATGAAATTTAATAACATTAAAATTTATTTAAATATATTACAAAGTAAATAATAATTTTTCGAAATTTAAATAAATAAATAATGTTTTAATGTTTATTAATTTGTTTAAAGATTTACAACGTCTGGAATTCTTTATTTTTCTTCTAATAGAAGCGTATTAGTGAAACATGAGGTTTATTGCCAAGTATTGTAGTAGAGAGAATACTAATGCAGACGTTTTAACGGATTCTTTTTAAATTCTTCTACCCCTTTTTTTATTACAGGAATGCGAACAGATAAAACGTTTTCCTTTTATTTATCCTACCTACTGATAGGTTTCCTTTTAATTTTCTTTACCTCAGTATAGATAGAAATGCTCTAGACATAAACTCCCAAACCAACCAACCAACCAGTGTTATAATTTTTCTTGATTTTTTCTCGTGTTTTCCTGTTATTATATCGTTTATTTACGTTATTTTTTACGTTTTTTGAAGACTTTCCAATTTAAAAAATCATTTTCTATACATTTTATTACTAAATTTAACTTAAATATTCGCTTTCGTTACGTTGTAAATACTAACGACGTACGTAAGAAAATTATTTACATGTTTATATTACCATTTTAAAATATAATTAAGTAAAAAGTAATTTTATTTATTAATTAATTTCGCTAATTTTATTATTTTAAGCATCGCAAAAGATAAATTAAGAATAAAAATTAATTAGATAAATGCATATAGGAGTATAGAAATTACATTTTATTGAATTAATAAATTTTTAAAAAATATATTTTATTTATTATATATAAATTATCTTAATTATTAATTAATGGAACTATATACAAGAATATTTTTTATAATAAATAAAAAAAATACATCCGTAATAAAATAAAATGATGTACATCATCTTCATTTAATTGATTTAATGATGCAAAAATAATGTAACTAATTAAACAAAGATAAGGGAAATGATTATTAAATATTTCTGTTTATAAAAATACAATTTACCTTATTATTTTATTGTAGAAAAATATTTTATAAGATAAAAAAAAAAAACATAAATCATTTATTGATTTATATTTTGCATGTTATTTACTTTTAAAATGCATACAAATTCTATTTTTAATATGAAATTTCTAATATGAAACTATCTTTTGGAACACCCTATATTTTAAATAATTCATACAAACTAATACCAATTAAAAGATTTGAATCACTGATTTAAAAAATTGCCATAGACAAATCTGTGATTAATAGTAATAAAATCCAGATGATTATTTAATATTTAAGGGAATAGGGTGGTCCAAAGTTACCCGTTATTATTAATAAATTAAAAATATATCCCATTTAATTGAATTTTAAACTATTTACATTTTAAATAGCTTTATATACAAAAACATTACCGAACTTTGAAAAAAATTCTAAATAATTTTATAATGTGAATAGTTTTTTATGGACTTGAATTGAGGAAAGACGGAATGGTTTCCAAGGGAATTTTTTGAGGAAAACTGGCCCATATTTAGGTGTTAGACACGGGAAGGGAACCCGGTAAAGTCCACTGTTGGTCAGGTGAGAACCCACGATTATTCATTGATTTTATCTACTTGGCTTCTGGTGGACAATATTTTTAATAGGATAAAAAAAGAAATAAATAAGTTATTTTATTTTTCTTTTTAAATAAATTATAAAAGATAAAATATACCTATATATTATTTTGTTTCATATAAATGTAAAGATATTTATATATAAATCCGAATGTTTTTATATACTTTACTAAATTCTACGTATAAAAAAAAAGACATAATTGAAAAGTTTTAAAAATATTCTACAATAAAAACATGCAATTCTTTTTTTTACTTAAACGAGATTTTAAATGTTTGTTTTCGTATAGTAAAATCGTGCATTAAAATCTTTTAAAGACATAATTCTCTTTACGTTGTGTTACAAAAATAAGACTTCTAATGAATTCTGTAGAGATTCTAAAGATATTCAATTTAAAAAGATATTAAAATTCTTAAAATAAATATATAAATAAATAAATAGAAAATATCCCGAGTTTAAAAACTTTAAAGAGGAAATTAAATGGGGGAAAAATAAATTTAATTCTTTAGATGTAAATATTTAAATTAAATAAAATGTTTTCTGCATTCGGTTAAGTATTAAAATCATCTAAATATACATTACTTTAACAAACTTAATACGCTACTTTAAAAATAAATTAAGTCCAATAAAAGCTGTTAGCGTGTTAAGAAATTTGATAGAAATCAATTTACATTTTACTTTATTTTATTTTCAGAAAATTTAATTAAAAATTGATTTGTAAATAACTTATAAGTAATTATTTATATAAATTAAAGTTTCTTCAAACAAATTAGAACAGTAAATTATAGCATTCATTCATACTTAGCAAAAATGAGGATATTAATAGAGGAAAAGCTGAAATTTATTCAGCAATTTATTGATCTTTACAAACATTTATTCTTCAACTTTTCAATGATTATTAATTATTGTTAAAGCCTTAAGAGAATTGACTTTATAATACATTTACAATACACGTACGACAGGCTAATAATAAAGCAAACATCAAGAATTTATCTAGAGATATTATCAAAACAATCTGTTATTGTTTCGAAAGTGAAATAAGTCCCTCTAATAAATTCAAAATTCAGATTTCTGAATGATTAACTTGGTTTTCTCTTTAATGCTTCAGCAGATTTAACGTAGACGTTGCAATAATTGAATCTGTCAATCTTGTATGAAGGAAAATATGTTATTCCCTGAAGAATTTACAGAGAAAATTACTATGAATAAAACGAAACGGATAGAGAATGGCTCTACATCTTAATAAATCATCTGTTTTTCTTGGAAATATTTCGTGGAAATGGCAATACAATGAAGCATATCTAGTGTATTATGTGTATTGCTAGAACGTACAAAAGAAGGGAAAAAAATACGTATTTATGAAGATTTATATGCTTAAACTTTAATGACAACATCCGATATGTAAAAAGGAGATTTAGAACTAAAGTAAAAGAGCCACAAAACTGTAAAATTGAAGAAAAAGTATTGATACAAATAATCAATTTTCACAATAAAATAGAAATAAAACAAGGAAGATAGTAGAGGAAAAAATTGACAAGTAGAAAATTAATACTATTACATTTTATAAAGGATGATATCACAGTTTAATAAAAGATAATCGAGTAAAATTTCTCCCTTTACAATTGCAGACAATTTTCAATTTAAACTTTAGCAATTATTCATTTATTCATCGTATAATAAAAGGAAATGGTGTAATAGTTTTCCTAAGTTATACAATAAATGTTTGTGAAATGGATAAATATAATTACTTTTAGACAATTTTAAAAATTAAACTATGGTTATTATCCATTTATCTGGAACACAAGCTGTACTTGTATGTTTAAATGGAGATGCCGTTTTATTTCAAACTAGATGGTGGTTTCGATAATGCTTCTGCATTAGTAAATTCCCTAAACGCCGATAAATTTGCATTAAGTTGAATACAAACTTCCACTTATACCTGAATATGCATCAATGAAAGGATCCAATTTTCTGATATAATCAACAACTGAATTAAATATGTCCTTCCTCTTTTTTTTTAATCCCTCAACTTACGTAACGCATTTTTTATGATTATCCCTCAAAAATAATAATTAAGTTTAACACACAATGAAAATCAAAAATTAAATAAAAATTAAGTAAATTCCTCAAAAAGTTATTATTTTTATATTTAAATTGCCTTTGATTTCATTCTATAGTAAATTTAATTACTACTTAATTGTATACTTAACTTAATTATTATTAAGATTAATTTTTAAAATTGTTTTTAAAAGTAATTACATTGATTTTTTTGAATAAATAAAATTCATAAATAAAATAATTACGGTAGAAATTGAATTTTTTTCGTTTTTTTTTTTGTTTTTCCTTCTTTAAATTTAATGAATTTTTATTTAAGTTTTAAATAAAATTTTATTCCATTTTTTAATCATTTTTATTCCATTTTTTAATTATTTTTATTCCATTTTTTTGCACTAAAAACCAAGGAAAAAAATTTGAAATTAATTGAAATTATTCTCGAAAAATCAAAAAAAAATTCATAAAATTTACAAAGTAAATAAATAAATTTAACAATTATTTTTAAATTATTTGAAATTAAAAGTGTAATTATCATTAAGAAAACTTCCTAACAATCAAATTAAAATTAATTGCAATTAAGTTATCGGAGTTTTTCTTATTGATATAAATGTACACTCGCTAGATATTCAAGAATATAGTTTATGTAAATAGAATTATATAAATTTTTCTAAGCGATCCTTATACAAATTCTATTATAGAAATTAATCTAGAAAACCTTTCTTAATATCACAAAAAATTTAAATAACAAATAAAAAAAAAACACTAAAGAGATAATGAAATTTATAAGGAAAAAAAATGAAAAATAATCCAAGAAACTAATCTCTTGTGAGTTTCTCTAATGCCTTAATCTTATTAATTTTTGTTAGTGATTAAACTTATTATCGTTTAGTTATTTATTTACATTTATAGATTTTTTTTAATAAAGAAAAATAATTAATTTAAATTATTTATTTAATTTTCTTTTACTAAAATAATTAGCTTTAAACATGCACCATTTAAAACGCTTTAGTTGTTAATTTTTAATTACAAAACAATTGTATAATTTTTTTAAAGTATACATTATAATTGGGATCCGAAAAAGAAACATTTTAAACACGTTTAAATTAAATTTAAATGCAAAAAAAAAAAAATGATATAAAAACAATTCACTCACATAAATTATTCATTCATGAAAGTTACAGTTAATTTAAATATAGATTTTTACATAATAATCGACTGCATACTTCATGATAAATTATTAAAGTATTAGTCGAACTAAATCATGTCAAAAGCAGTTAAATTCTAAGCGTAAACTAAATGTATCTTTTATATTAGCTCATCGTCCTTTTCTGGAATTAATTTGACAATAGTTAACTAATAACGACCTTTATCGTCGTCGTCATCATCATCATCATCGACTTTATCATCATGCTTCTAACCAATTCGTTTAATAAATAATTTTTTAAAAATTAATAACATATTTAATTTGTTTATAAATTGGTATAAATTAATGAATTTTATCAATTTGAAACTAATTATTTATAGCATATTTCCACTTCCTTAAACGCTTCACAAGGGAATCCAATTAAAAATTCGAAATTAGTTACAAAATTAATAAATTTTAAATTAAATTTATCAAAATATCAGAAAAAAAATTATTTTATGATATTTTATGACAATTTTATTTTTAACATGCAAATTTTTATATTGATTTTAATCTTTTCTTTCATTTTGTTTTCGTAGTTTCTTCTCTTTGTAAATTTAATTACTCCTTCGATAATTTATATGAAAATTTTCAAGTGTTGAACACAAGATCGCGTTAATAACAATCATTTGACTTATTCCACCTTTATTTAGTTTATATCAACAAATATGTTATTTAGTTGATATCATTCTCAACTAAATAAAGGTGGAAAAAGCCAAATGATTGTTATTAACGCGATCTTGTGTTCAACACTTCTAAGACAATACAACACTGTTTCACAATAAATCATAAATTTTCAAATTAGCTTCTCGAATGAATGGATTTTTTTATAATTTATATTATTATTATTAATTTTTTTCACCGTCAGTGGCCGTAGTTCAGAGGTTTCAGTGTATATAAATTTTTTTCCTTTCTTTTTTAGTGTTTAGTCTTATAAATAATAGTAATAATAATATTCTAAATGTATTTTTGATTACTTTAAAAAAAACATTTTAATAAATTATTATAATTATATAGAACACTTTTTATATGCTTTTATATATTTGTATGGTATTTATATTTATTCAATTATTATAGTATATATATATATATAGTTTAAATTTTATAGTCTAAATCTGGTCCGGAAAAGGGTGAGATTCGTACAGTTATAAATTCTGGGACAATCATAAATTTAGGGGTGGCAAATAGTTTACCCACTTGCCACCCCAAAATTTATTACGGGGACCAACGACTTGTCGTGGGTTCGCGCTTGACCAAGGAGCTGGCCATGCGGAGTTCTTCGGGTTTTCTTCACGTGTCTAACACCTAAATAAGGATCAGTTTCTCACAGAAAGTCTTCCCAGAACCTTTGGCAGATCGCCCATGTGTTGCGTTGCCGCGTTCTCTCAAATAAAACAATAAATGTAGGATCAATCCATTTCAATAAACAATGTAAATATACAGAAAAATTGATAACAAATTTCTTTTCATAAAATTTGAAACACTTTCCTTACAGAAAAAATTCTAAATTAAAAATAAAACCTGCGTAAGCTGGACTTGCACGGCACTGAATATTTTTCCGTTTAGACAGTTTTACTATAAATGAATAAAATTAATAAATGAAAACATATCGAAGAAATACGAATTATCATAAATATAAATTTTTATAGTCTATATTAATTCTTCCATATTTTTGTACACAAATGTAAAGTATAAACAAATAAATTAGTTGTTAAAATTTTAATGATAAGAACTATAAATACCCTAATAAATCTCCTTCTCAAGAGGCCCAGGATAAAAAAACCAAAGAGAAACCACAAGAAATCACTACGGGATTTATTATAAAAATAATAGATACCAAAATATTTAATAGTGTGGAAGTGAAAAAATAAAACAAACGAGTCTATAGGAAGCTTATATAATTATAATCATACAAATTTGGTGAATTAATTACATAAATTTTAGAATTATACTCCTGATACCATTACACATATCCTCCATGTCTTATACCCAATGTTTGCTCTTCTATCATTTATGTTTTCTAGTTTAATTCAGTATTTTGCTATTATAAATTTAAATATAGTAATACTTCGTACTTCGAACGTTCCACAGTTCGAACGGCCTCCTGTAATGAATTAAATTCGAAGTACGAAGCACCGCTGTGTTAAAATAACACAAAATATCTTTGTTACGTTCACATAAATATATTTTTATTATTAAGAATAAATGTAAATATATCGTAACTCTTTCCACAGAAACAAAAATGAAAAGATGATAAAATTATTCTTCCTTTGAATTATGTATAAGTCTTGAAGATAATTACGATATTAACGTTAATGAAGACGTAATGAAAACGGTAAAAAATTAAATATAAACGTAACAAACACGTATACATAAAACATTAAAATCATTTACATACATTGATTACTCAAGAATATTTAATTAAAATTATAAATAATAAAACATTATTTAAATTATTTATAAATTCATAACATAAATTTCAGTATGCTGAAAGTAATAATAATAATAATACTTTCATTAGAAATAGATTTAAATATTTTTTGAAGCTGATTTTAATATTTAATAATTAATTTTCTGTATAAAATTAAGTTCTTAAAGTAGTGTGAACAATTATATTTATAGTAAATGAGTTGAAAACATTGCCATAAAAGTCAATGAATATGGATGAATGAATAAATTTTATTTATTCAACTATTAAGAATCAAAGTAAATTTTCTTCTTTTTAATTCTAATACCAATTGTCCGTCTGGTAGTCTGTCAGGTTAATTTAATTTTTTTTTCTTAATGTCTTGATCGATTGTTTCTATTTTATTTTATTTTTTTCTAATCTATTCTGAGAATAAAAGGTAGAATTTCTACGTAAAAAGCCGGTTTCCAACTAATTTACTTTAATATAAATTATTAATTGTAGAACATTTTAAAATATTTTAAAGATTAAATCTTAATCGTAAAATAAATTTAATTAAATTACGTTTAAAAAAATAATTGCTTAATGGTCATTTATATTTAAATTATCAAATAAACTTTAAAAGTATTTTTTTTAAAAATTAGTCAATTAAAACATATTTTACACGTTTTCAATGTTTATTATACACTGTAAAACAATATAGGGCAGTTCAAACGAGCCAAGCTAAATATAAGTTATGCATAACAACGTAATTATTCACTATATCGGGGTTTTCACGTTTTAATATAATTTTTTTTCAGTTTAAAAATATATAATATATTTAAAGCTAATTTAAAATTCAGATTAAATGTAATTAAATGTAGAAAATAATTTATAAAACTTAATACAAATGTAGCAACATCTGGTTAGAGCGAGAGAGGGGTGAGAAAAAGTGCCATATTGTTCAACATCTGATCTTGATTTGGCATGCAAAGAGAAAATGACGACAGGCAAGCCAAGTAGAAAATGGGAAAAGAAAATAGTGAATTGGATAGTAAATTAACATAAGTTTCAGCGGGGGGAGGGAAATAGTAAAATCAAATCAATTCATGTTAATTGATTTTTGCTCTTTATTAATGTTCTCTTTCTATAAGCATTTAATATAATATATATAAAAATAGGAAAATTGATATTTCATAGTAAAATAAATAATAAAAGAAAGGACATAAAACGGCAACAAAAATATCGATTTTACTAACGTTGAAAAGTGCATTTACTTTTAAAATATTTAATTATTTTCTTAATTAAAAAAAAGTATTATTAAATTACGATGAAAATAGAGTTAGTTTTAATTTATAAAATTAATTAAATTTTATACATAAAACTTTTCATTTTACTTAAAAAACAAAACTAAATGCTTTAAAAAAACAACAACAACATTATATGATTTTGTTTTAAAAATTATCATTAATTAATTATTATATAAATAAACAAACAAAACTACTTTTTAAATGATATATTTATTATTAAATACAATTTTATTTGTAATAAATTTGTAGAGTAAAGCAAAATGGGACATAAATAATGGTAATTGCTTAGAAATTGTACAAATTAATGACAACATTTTATTTATAATATGAATAGAGAGAAGGTCAATCACATCAAAAACTTTTTTTATATATATATTTTATTTCTTTTCTTCTCCCCCTTTCTAAAGAACTGTCACAAAAGTAATTCCATATTCAAGCAAATAACAATTTAATATTGCATAGCAACGTGTTTCATGCTTGGCTGCTTTGCAGTATCTCCCAGAACACGCTTGTTATTCAGTAGAACAGATCAATACTCAGAAATGTAACGCTCAAAATTAAGTCTGCCATTCAATAAAATGGATGTATTCATTCAAAAAATGAATAAGTAATAACTGTTATAATATCAGTCTTTCTATTTAATATATATATATATATAATTTTTTTCTAATAAATAATTAATGATAATGTACATATTTTTCTCTCTTTTACTTCTAACAATATCGATAATTTAAAAAATAAATGTTAAAATTTTATTTCCGATTTTTTATTTTATTTTATTTTTTATATTATAATATAAAAAAATTTTTTCTATTACAAATTTCGTAATTAAGTCTTTGAATTTTTTTTATGTAGAAATTATTATTATTTTATTGTATTTTTTTCTGTGTATTATATAGTGTAGACTTTCGGTAAAGTGAATGATTTACTCGGCCCGTTGAGTATTTACTATATCGAGAGTCCACTGTATATAAAATGTTATTTTTCTTATATATACATACTACATATTTGTTTCAGTAGAATTCATTTTTCTTTCATATTTCGTATTTCATATGCGTATATTTCTTTATATTCTAAAAAGAAAACTTTCTTTGTTGTTTACGTTGTATATCAATCCATCCGTTTTTTTGGTTTTTTTTTAAATTTTCTTATTTCTTCCGTTTTCTGAAATTTATTATAAACATTAACTTCACCGTATGCTCTCGATATAGTGAACTTTCGAAGGAGTAAACTAAATCATTCAGTATATACATTAAAAATAAACACCAATAAAAATTGTTCACTATATCGGGTGGAAACGATATCAAGAGGCCATTACATAGATATATTTCTACTCGTTTAAATTGCATTAGTTTTATTTAAATTGAGGAAGTATTCAATGGCAATTCATGGCATCAACTTGTAAATAAAAATATAAGTTTTTTTTATACATCCTCCGCTGATTACTTTACGCATAAACACGTTAAATTTAATGGCATTTTTTAAAGTAAAATTTACTTTATTTCCACACTTATTATCATCATAAATAATTAATTAATTTAAAAATTAAATTTATTTTTATACACCGAGATATGTTCTAAAGATAAATTTAAATAACTTTTATGGCTCTCTCTTTCTCTCTCTCTCTCTCTCTCTATATATATATATATATATATATATATATATACACATATATACAGTTACAATTACTGTATACGTAATTAAAGTTTAGAAAAGAACGTATATTTATATCTATATATACACGTATATATATTTATATATATTTAAATTTCCATCACGTAACTAAGATCTTCAAGGCATTAATTATTACCTCTAATAAACTCCACGATTAAATGACAAACATTTAATGAAATAATTAACGATAATAACATCAAATGCGAGAACGAAACGTTGAAGCGAAGCAAAATCGATCGAGTAATGCAGAACAGTTTGATAATTATTATTACAACTAACCAATTAATCACGTGACTCGACGGGTTTTATAAAAATCCCTCTCATTCGTCGTCCCCCCTTATACAAAGTAAATTTAAAAGAAGACTTTTCATTAGTTATTATTACTATTATTATTATTATTATTATAAAAATGTTTTGTTATATTAATAAACTTAAATGTAGATTTATTATCAGTCAAATATCAAAATCATAACCTGAAGGGCATCATTAAGTGAAAATAAAAGCAAAAAAAAATAATAATAATATGTTAGAAAGTAACGTGTTTCTTCCTTTGTAAAGTCCGGTATTACTTTTTTTTGTATTTTTATTTTTTTAAATTTAATTTATCCTATTTCTTTGTTACTGATAAGAGAAATTTCATTTTCTTCTCTACATAACGAGATATTTTTCATTATCAATTTAACAACCGTGATATTTATTTAATGAACCGTCTTAAAAGTAAATTGCTAACAGAAACTGAATTTAATTGAAAAATTTAAGAAGAAGAAGATGAAAGAGAAGAAAGTATAAATATATTTTTAAATGATATTCTTTTAAAGATGTGGCTAATGATAAATTATATCGGTGATACATGTATTTGGTTATAAATATAAATAAAAGAATGTCACGCATATATACATATATATTTATTTATCGTCAGTCAAATAGTTATTTAAGAAAGAAAAGAAAAATAATGTAATAAATTTCCTCTTTTCATAATAAAAAACAAAAGTATAGATAAAAAGAATTATTTTTGCAATATATTCAGCATTAAATTGAAGAGAAAAAAAATGGTGCAGTTAATATCAAAACTAATCAAGAATCTATATTCTTAATTTGCATAAAAAATTATATAGAATTATTGTATAATATAATAAATTAATATACCAAAGAAAATAATATATTTATGTAATAAATATAGAAATAAATATATATTCTTATAACAGAAAAAAATGTAGGCATATTGTTATAGCTAATACAGGAAATAACTCAGATATATACCAATAACTAATAATATATATATATATAATTATTTGAATTTAATCAAAAGGATCAAAATTAATTTCTTTTTCCCTTAACAAAAATCTTTAATCTGAGAAAAATAATTTAAGTAATCATCTCCAGCTGGTGTAATTAATTACATTTATTGACTGAACAAATTTTAATTTTCTTTTTAAAATTTTATAATTATTTTTAATTTTTCTACAGCTTGTTAAACTTAATGTAAATAGTTAAGATTTTATGAAGTTATTTTTACTTTACGAAGCTTATTTTAAATCATTTTTAATTCATTCACAATGAAAGTATTTTCAATGTAACAATGGAAGAGTCATTTAAAAAGGTCTTTTATGTAATTTTTATTTATAAAAAGATTTTCAAAAGGCAAAAATAATTTCTTTGGTGCATACAGGGAAAAAAATAAAATAAAATAAAATAAAAAGAGAAGAATATTACAATGTCTGTATGCAATTTCATGTAAAAGTATATTTTCTACAATTCTATTTTCTTCTTCGATTCTATTCAATTTTAAAACCTTTCTTTTAATAACGTATAACAATGACAGAAATTCAATAACAGAAATCAATTTTTGCGAGAATAAAAAATAGTAATAATATAGAAAATATTTTACTATTATTTTCGAAGAAATAAACTAAAATAAAGATAATTTCATTCAATACATTTTTCACCATTTTAATAAATTAATTACAATTAAAGAGCGGAGGAGAAATCATTTCCGGAAAAAAAAAACAATTAATTAAAATCTATTTAAATTATATTGTTAAAAAACTAAATAAATATAATTAATAATTATTTATTTAATAATAATATAAGTACGAATGTAAACATATTTAAAAACTTTTTAACGTTAATTATACACCTTTAAACTGATAGATAAATAAATATATTTTTAAAAAGAAGAAAAATTTAATTTAAAACTACAGTTAAACGACTTTCGCGTATTTAATTTTATTGTTTCACAATCGTGAAAAGATAAATAAAATAAATAAAATATATTTTAAACAAATAGATTCTAGGGGGGAAAATAAGAGAAAAGGAAAAGAAAAAAGTAACTACAAAAATGTCGTCGAATAAAAGATGAAAGTAGCTTTGATCAATGATAAATGTTTACTCGAGAAAAACGATTTTCTTTTTCCAACACTGTAGAAACTTATCTAGTTCGATATTTTTACTGAATTGTTTCGAACTTCAAGAATAAATAAAAACAGCGAATTTACTGAATTGAATGATGACCATCAATAAAAATTTCGCAAACGATTCCATTAAATAATATATTTTTTGGTCTAGTAAAATACAGTTTTTGATAAGAAAGAAATACATATATATATATATATATATAAGTATATTCGAATTCAGATGTCTACCATATCTCTAACATGTGTACTAAACTTGGCACGTATTGATTTTAACATTTGACATATTACTTTTTATAGAAAATATTTCTAAATTTAAAAACTTATTTTATTTTATTTACTTATTTATTATTATTTTTTTTTGGTATTTCTGAACGGAGAAAAATAATATAAATATAAAAGGTAAGGATGGTGACTCATTTCTACGTTATTCAATGAGATAAAATTAATTTAATTTTATAATATAGAAAATAATAACGTTTCGAAACAATTTATTCTTTTATCAGAAAATTAAATTATTCATTATAAAGAAAAAAAAACAGGGAAGAAAAATTTAAAATGTGTTCAATAAAAATACACACGTACCTAAAACAAAGTTAAAAATGTAAGAGAAATGACTTGAAATGTAATTGAATAATGTAAATTATATGATGTTAAATTTTTCCATAAATTTTTATAACATTCAATTCCTTTAACAACACTTTACATCGATTTAAATTCTATTTTTAAGAACGTTTTCTAGATTAATAACTGCGATCTTTCGAGGTCTTTATCGCATAAAAATGAATTGATGGATGTATTTTATCTATCAGATTAACACGAAATACATTCAATTGCTAGAAATATTTCTAAAAATATTACCCTAATTCGGAAATTACTGCTTTATATAGCGAAGATTTACTATCATTTGTTCACTCGTGTATTTTTCTTCTTATCATCTTAGTAGTAGAGTTAAAGTGGATGTTACGACTGACTTCAAAGTTATTCAAACAAAGTTAAATTAAAGTGATAATGAGAAATAGCAAAATTGCATTTCAATTGCAACTAATTGAATAAAATCTAAAAACTAATTATACATTCCACTTCATTGATACTTTTACTTTATTTTTATCAAACAAAATCATCTCCTTTGAAGTTCGAAAATTTTTCATTACTTATCTGTTGTTATCAATTATCTGCACCTTTACAATTTTTTATTTTCCAAAATAAAATAATTATTTATTCATTAAATATGTTTTATTTTAAATTTTAAAATTGTTTTAAGTTGTAATTTAATTTTTCTTCTTTTCTTTCCTTTTTCCTCTTTTCGTTTTCCTCATCCTCTTAGTTCATTGCGATAAGAATTGATTGAAAGTTTTCAACCCCCCTGCTCTTTGCGTGTAGTGAATTGCAGGGAGGGGGGGTCGAAAACTGTTAAATCAATAAAATCGATCTCATAAATGGTATCCCTGCAATCTCACTGAAATCGAGCTCTAACAAGGAGTTGCTATTATATATATTAAAGAATTAAATAACAACATTAATATGAAAGATCTAACAGAAATTTAATTGTTCGCTTGATAAACTTTCCTCGTTTATCCTCATTACATAAATATAAAATAATAATTTAAATAACGATAAATTTATACCAAAAATTCCCTTCTTTTTTAATTAAATTATGTTACTTTCATCGATTTTTTTTTTCATTGTTCGATGTTGGAAATTCTTAGTAAAATTGCGTACCACGTTTCTGTTTACTAAATTCTCGTATAAGAAAAGAAGTGGTTTGAATACGTGTTTAAAAAACAAATAACTTAATTAATTAATTTTTTAAAGACATTTTTACTATCTTAATATATATAAATCTCGGTTGAAGGTATGATTTATAACAAAAGACAGTACTTAAATTATAATCTACAGATAGATAAATAATACTGTATCTATATACTGAATCATCCTATGACTTCGAAATATAGTTACCAAATTTTCTGAATGTGGCTTTCTGCTATTATTGACAGATCACTGAGCTTAGACTTAATATAATAGAGAGCGCACATTGATATTGATCAGTAAGATCTATATCACTAGGATATAAATCATTTTCGTGTGGCGGAGTTTAAACCTGTTAAACTCCGCCCAAAGTTGTAACCTGCACTTCTGGATTTGAAACTCTTGATATTTCATCATATTTCTTTATAGTTTCTAGAGAATTTTTTCCTCTAATTTATTATTTCTTTTTCTTTTATTATTTTTTATATTTTAAGTAATAAATATCAGTGTCAAATCTTAGTACATTTATCCTCTTTAAAGAACGATCTTCTAATAAAAAAATAGCAGTTAATAACTTAAATGCTACTTTTTTTAAAGGCATTAATAAAATTAAATAATTATTACTTAATAAATTAAATTTTAATTTTTTATTTGTACAAAATCAGAATTTATTTATCGCTTTATTTTCAACTATTGGAAAATAAAGATTAAAAAAAAAAAATATTGATCTAACATACGTTAAGCTGTGTAATTTAATATTTAGTTAAATAATTTAATACTTTCTTTCTATATAAAATATATATTTTTCAATAATTTATCACATCTTTCAATATTTATCAACTCTCCAACTATTTTTATTTATACAGAACAAAGTTTCTTACATGTGTTTAAAAATTTTATTATTTATATTTTTAGTGAAAAAAATCAATTTATTTTGTTTATCTCCTCCTAAATTATTTATTAAACTTATGTTAAAACCTAATTAAATACTGTAATTTCTTAACAAACAAGTATTAAAAGAATAATAAAGTAGACAGACAGACTTACTGTTCAAACGCATAAAAAAAAAGAAAAAAAGAAAATGGCGGTTTAAAATTTAGATTATTTATTATTTTATTAAGTAAAAAAGAAAAATAAATTATTAAATTAAAGTTTATTTATATATTTTAATATATTTTACCATTAATTAAAGTATTCACATATATATTTATTTATTTATTTAATTAGATTTATATGATACTTAATTAATGATTTAATATATTTTTACTTATAAATTTTTAATTAAATCATTATATCATCCTTGAATATTCATCACTCTTGAATAAAAATAAAGTTTTAAATAAATTATTTTAAGAACTATTGATTTAAAATAATGCTCTTTTATACTTAGAATAATTTATAATTAAATTAATTCTTTAAATAATTCTTTATTTAAATATGTAAAAAAAAAAAAATTATTTTTCCTCCTGCTAAATTTTATTATATTCATTATAGAAAAGTTTATAAATTAATTTAAGTATTTAAGCAATAAAAAATTATAATTGTTCACTTAAAATGTTTTTAAAAAAAGTCTAGGTATAAAGGAAACATTAATAAAAAGTTATTAAATATTTTTTTTTATAAATGAATCATACAACTGGGATTTTATTTGTTATTTTATAATGCAGGGCAACTATAACCGAATTGTCGTTTATCCAGTTTGAAAGGAACTAATATAAAAAGAAGTTACAAATTCAGTGAACAACACGTGTGCTGCATGTATTAAAGTAGTGCAACAGTACTAAGATGGAATAATAGGCTATCTTTTTCCTCTTGTGAAAGTCGACTATGGATTACAGAAGCAGTAAAATATTTTCTTTTCCTTTATTTTTCAACTGGGAACGTATCTTCAATTTATTCTTTCTCCTTTCATTCTATTGAGTACTCCTACACAGTATCAATACTTGAAAGTTTTTTTTTTTTTTTTTGAAGTGGTCACAAGGGTATTTTATTGGTCCATGTCTTAATGTTCTATCGAAAATATATAACGATTTAATTCTTTTACTTTATTTATAAACTTTAATATTTTTTTAAAAAAATACTTTACTTTTATAAAGATAACTGTACGAATTAATGAGATTTATTAGTATGGAAGTACATTTTTCATGAGTTTAGATGTACAGACAGACAGACGTATAAATTGTGTATAAATCCTAAGTTTTATCACTATAAGAGAATTAAAGTACAGTGTAAACTTTTGTGACACAACAAAACTAATTGTTTTCCAATTTTTCCATTGTATTGTAGTGATTTTAGTATTGTCACTCGAGTGTAATGATACTATAACGACAAAAATATCATCGATATACCCTGTCTGTAGGCATTTAGAGACTTTAAAATATTCAATTTCTACGAGTCTTTAAACGAAAACCGCAGAGAATTATAAAAAATAAAGGTTAAAAAATATAATTTATTATTTTAAAATGATGGCTACGTAACTATTTATTTTTATCCCTAATAATTGCTACCATTACTTTTTTAGCCTTCAGATTGGTTCAAAAGATTTTAACGGGGTGGGGCTATATCTCTCGAACCAATGGTCCGATTTTATCGAATATTTCTAAAAACAGTTTTCCCTAATGCTCAAACCTCCCTGCAAAATTTCAGAAAATTTCGATAAAAGATACAGGAGTTATTAAGCTTCAAATTGGGTACCACCTACAGCAATATCCTCATATATAGAAAAATAAAAACCCCAACTTAGTTGCATTTATCCACATTTCAAGGTCCTCCTAGTCCAAAAATATAAAAATCTTGGGGATCTTTTATTTGACTAATCGCTTCTGTTATATAAACCAACCGGAAAAGCAAAAACAGAAAATAAAATAAAATAAAACCTATTATCGAAAGTGAACCCATCAGATAGTTAAATAGAAATATATTAAATTAGAGAGTAAAGCACATGGAAGACATAATACCAATCACATGATCGATAAATATCCTTAACGTATTTATTCAGTTGCAAAATTAGATTTTTACATCATTAAAGTACAGAATCGATTCCATTCATTACATACAGAAGAATTTTTTTCTCCCCTTCCTTAATATAATCACATGACTTTGTTACTGTAACAGTGGGACGAGCAATAGCATATTACGACTGCTAAACATTTACAAGTTTTAGATGATTAACTCAATTTGATAAAGTGCTACCACATTATCATTTCCTGTACGTTCCGATTCTTGCAATGGCAATGGTACTAATTGTTTCTCTGATATCGATTTATTCTAAATGAGCATTTTCTTGTTCTGTTACTATATTAATACACAAATGCTATGTTTTCCTTACAAATTCATCCATTTTTAAAAAAAAAATCTATTACATTAATGTGCTGTACTTCTGTTACGTTGTGGTCTCGTGTCTCCAACTACACCCTTGTTATTAGGAAAACACTTTTAATAATTATACATACCATACATACCAAAAA
Source organism: Centruroides vittatus (assembly GCF_030686945.1). NCBI lineage: Eukaryota > Metazoa > Arthropoda > Arachnida > Scorpiones > Buthidae > Centruroides > Centruroides vittatus. The sequence continues at coordinate 896,706 of NW_027122045.1, forward strand.
AAAGGGGTGCAATCGTCTGTGCACCTGGTCTCGAAATTCTGTTACTGCACCAGACCTGGAGGCAATCTGTTCGTGTGGTTGATCAAAGAAGCACCTGATCATACTGGGGATAAACTTACAACAACTTTATCCCCAGAACGTGTTATTGCACGTGGACTTCAATGGGTGTTACATGGTACAAAATGGTTCCCCTCTTAAGTGCTTCAGATTGAAAAAAACAATTCAATCTTTCTTCCTCTGTTCTCGAGCTCAGATGAGAAGAGGTATTGTTTTTATATTTGAATTACAGTATATAGGTTAATTGTACCTACCCGAAATCGATTTATATACGGTGAAGACATAATATATGAATGCCCGACAATGATTTAGATTAAAGAAGACTAATGAACCTTTTGCCACATTTGATCTGAAGTGAATCAATTATTGCATCTAACCCCAGGACAACTGACTTGGTCAGAAAACAATTCACTAACGCACCACTGCACACAGCAATGGATAAGAAAAGTCTGTTACAATAAGAAAAAAACAGAAATCTTTTCAAAACAGATGGAGAGAAAAAATAATAATAAATACGTACAGTTGTATTACAGAACCCTATTTTGTTATTAAAACTGTAAGTCTTTTTTTAATAACTGATCTCGAGTACATCTTCTATTCTACTCACCCCCCAGGATAACCCATTATCGCACCTGACGATAGACAGGGACAATTTGTTACAATAACTAAATTGATCTCCTCAGGAGAAGTAGAGGGGGGACACAAGATTTGAAGATATTTCCTCTCACGAATAATGGAGGCGAATCGTTAAGTTCGTGTGATTTGCTACCTATCGGCAAATAAGTGAAAAAAAAAAAAAAAGAAAATTGACCGTTACGTGACACAGATATTCGGCACGGTCACGTGATTTTAATAACCCCCCAACCGAGGTCGCGTTAACAAGCCGTACGCTTAACGTGATTTTGTTAAAATCAGCTTCACTTGCCACTTTCGATTATGATATCACGTGATTCCGGTAAGCGAACCAATAATTCCGAACCTAACAAATCACGCAAAGGGGGGAAGGTCGAGTTTGAATACGTCACTGACGGGGAAAAAGTACTGTACATTGACGTTGCTAAGCAGAAAATTATTCTTTCCGAGTTTACAATAACTCTATTATATATAATTCTCGATTAATCCTTTAAATGCTGTATAAATTCTTTTGAAAAATGTTTTATTAACGTTTTCGAGATAAAGTAATAAAAGAAGATTTTACACAATAATCCTCTCCTCTCCTAGAAAATAATGACGTAATAACTGTAAAAGTTTTGTTAAGTTGGTAGTATTTAAGAGAGAGGAGAAACATTATTATTCTCCTCGTTTGGTTTAATCAATATTTTACTTTGTGAATCCAATTATTGGATACATTTATTATTATAATAGTTTATCCCTGTTGTCTCTAACGGCTCTTTAAAAAATCATTAAGAGCGATAAGTTACCAGGAGCTAAACGAAAATCACGTGATCCTCCAGACACTTTCTTAAACTTTTGTATTAATTGCCGCACGCGACCATCCCGCAATCACGTGCCCATTTCAATACCTCTAACGAACATATTTTTACATTTGCTCCAAGAAAAGAAAAAAATATTCCCCAGTCACGTGACTCTATTGTTTAAATTTATTTTAAAAAACAAATCAAATCACGTGCTGCTGAAAAAGTTAAATTTTTTTTACTGTATTTTTTTATTTTTTATTTTTGTTTAACAGGAAATTAAACTGTAACACGACCCACAGGATAATTTTATTTTTGTTTCTTTTTTTAAAAGTCTATCGTACCCAACAGTAACGTACAAAAGAAAAGAAAAAAAAATGGCAGCAATATCACGTAATTCACAAGAGGAGTCAATTTGTTTCAGTTTCGATCGCGTGATTCACCCAACAAAATAACGATTCTACTTCAGCGGTTTTCAATCGAATGACAAACCTTCGATCACATGATTGTAGATTCTGCTACAAGAAATGTTATTTTCATTTCATCAAAACCATAGGAGAAAAAAGGGGAAGAGGGGGAAAAAATCAGCCGGAATCAAGTAAATCACGCGTAATCACCACCCAATTTTTTATTCATTAAATACATTTAAAGTGAAACAACACAGAACTAACTGAATAAATAACCTTTTAATGATTCTTACCACGAAATAATAAATAATAAATGAACGAAAACGTAATTTAAATTTACAAAACACCACCTTCCCTTTTTTTTTAAATTTATTATTAAATATTTGTTTTATTTTGCTGTAATTGCAACTAAAATTCGATAAAGTATTGTTGATTTCTACTGTAAAATCGTTATTTTTAAAATAAAACAATACACCAGAAATTTACTAAAAACACCAGTTATAAAACACAACCCCACATTTAAAATTAATTTTTTTTAAAAAAATTCTAGTAAAATATGAGCGATTTTAACTAATTTATAACAATAATAAACACTTGAAGAATGAGTGAAAAATAATAATAAAATATTAAATTCGAATCACGTGAATGACGCATTCTTCTACGCTCCTTTCCGTTCTAAGTCAGATTTATAGGATTTAATCAATGATCCGTCAACAAAGAGGAAGACATTCGTTCGGGCACAGTTGAGAAAACAAATATTTAAGAACATCAAAATCTGTTCCTTCCCCAAGTAATCAGATTTAAGGATGAATAGGAGAAGACGATGTTATCGCGGCAACATTTATTATCGTATAAGTATCGCAACTGACTGATACTCCCTACTAAATCTTACTTCGACATCCCTAACGTACATAAAAGACTTACTTTTATCTACAAGAGATAATCGAAACGTGATAAAAATCACCAGAAACTAATTATCATACACTACATAAAAGTATACATTATCATAAATACTTGTGTAGCATCTGATATACTCCCCCTCCTACTTTTTTTTTCTTTCTTTCACGTCACACTTAATGGTTTTAATGTGAATATAAAGTTAAATTCCCGGTAAAACATTTTAAAATTTTAATTTATTTTTTTTAAAAATTCACTTTAATTTATTTTATTTATTTATTTTTTCTTAACGATCCTTTAAAAAAACTGCGGTTTTACGCGTTTGAAATTTACTTATTTATATTTATAATTAAAATAATTTAAAATTAAATAAGGTAAATTAATTTTTAAAACAGAATTAAACGACTTTTACACAACGTAAATTTATTATTACTAGCGTAAAATCTGGATAAATGCCAATAATATATTCATAAACAACTGACGAAAATCGGAAATTTTCGCGTATTTATTTATTTATTTTTTCGTCAGTTGAATAATTATAAAATAAAAAAAAACTGGCATACTTAATTACTATTATAATTTTAATAATGTTAATTATAATTGTAAATTTATTAAGGTACAAAAGCAAAATAAAATTTAACTTAATTTCAAAAAATATAAATTATCAGGAATTAATTTTTTTTCGGTAAATCTACTTTATATACCATTACTTTCAACACTAATTTTCACGCGACTCTACCCTTATTTTTTATTTTTCCTGGCAATTTTTTTTATGAACGCCGCGAACTCTTTAACGTCACAGTTATTTATTTTAACACTACTTACAAGCGCAACCCCAACTTATTATCAGAATCTCGAAACCACTCGACGAAGTATCCCGTACGAACATCACGCCCTCCAAGTGAGCAAACGCGAAAATAAAAATACCAAAAAAGTAAAAAAAAAACACACAGAAGAGGTGGGGAAACACAACAGCACACAATGGAAGAGAAAAAAAATGCGCGTAAACGAATTAACCAATCCATTAATGATAAACCTTACCTGACCATGATGTGATAATCTACCTTCCGGTGTTTGTTCCGGTAGGAAGTACAATCGCATACTCGATAGCACTTGATCCCGGTGACGGTCCTCCCATAACAAATGAAGTTCACCAATACACGGATCCTCATTGGGCGATATCCTGACAAAGAAAAACTCTCCTAGAGTCAAAATCCTGCTTTTTCCTAACTTCTGGTACTTGAACGCCTTATAGAATGTATAAGGGCCGTGTTGACCACAAGCAGATCCTACAAACTGCGGAAATGTCATGGACATATCAATTCACACACCACTACAACCAGAGCCTGCCTCACCACAGGAGAGCACACATGCTACTACCGCATGACAGGTCGAAGCAGGCGTACATCTGCAAGGTCGACTACCCCCATCTCCCCTTCCTTTTATATATATATGTATATATATATATATATAAAGATATATATATATATATATAGATAAATATATATATCTTTATATATATACTGTATGTATTTCTATAGACACACAACTCCTACTATCCCTCAACCGGTGGTGTTCCTTGGATGGGTTAAAAAATTCTTGCGCGCGCTTAAATAATTTTATAAACTCCCTACACAATCTTCAGTTTTGTACAACGTAACACTATAGTGTTATACTCTCAACAAAGGAGATAATCTTAGTTATTAGTCTCACGATAATGCGAAGGAAATTCTCATTATCTGTACTGATATATGGACATTGGCGCTGCGCAGTAAACCTTTTATTAGATTGGTCCGACAAATGTTGGAGGAAAGGGGAGGGGAGAAAAAGTAGGAAAGAGCGCGCCGCGTGCATAAATAAAAATCCAATTGCAAATAATCGTCGACCAATAACGTCTGTCCGTTTCTGTCGATCCCATAATGCTCTGGGTCAAGTTAATATGGCGTACGTTTAGATCTCTCCCTTGTCTTTACTCATCTAAGGATTTCGCCGGCATTTTCTAGGTAATAATTATCTTCTGACCTTGAAACTTTTTAATTATTACGTGTTTGGCGTGACGTCGACTCGATTGTTGTGTAATAAACGTCGGGTTTTTTTAAAAGAGGCGAAATTGACAGCACTGTGTGTAGTTTCCTACTTTTCCAATAGATGGCAATATAATTTAGAAAGTTTTTTAATTTTTATTTTATTTCTTTATTTATTTTAAAAATTAATTTAAACTTTTTTTAATTCGAAAAATTAAAAACTTACGAGAAAGTAAAAATTAATTTTATTTTAATGTAAAAGTTTTACTGAATTCCTTAAGGTATTTAAATTAATTTAATATTTAAAATGTATTTTTTTACGTCACATATTAAAAATTATCAGATATAGGCAAAAATACATAAGTTAAAATTACTTAAGTAATATAATTTTATTAGAAATCTTCGAATAAGAAGAAAAAATTGATGTATATTTCGAAAATATAAATTTAAAATTCTAAAAATATTTTATTAAAATAGAAAAAGAAGCTGTTTAATTTTTATTAAATTACTTTTCAAAATTTAATTATTATTATTTTTAATATAAAAGCTTTTAATTATTTTTTACATGTGTGATGATAAAATTTATTAATTTATTTACAAACTTCACATCTTATCAACAGATGGCACCAAGTATATTAAAAAAGAAAAATTCGAATATAATATAATAATAATTTTGTAAAAAATCATTAACAAATAAAATAATAGCATTAACTCCATTTTAATGAATAATAATTAATTTTACAAAGAAAAAAGTGACAATTAAAATAGAAATTATAATATTTATATAGTTTGTAGCTTGTCCAACAGATGACGACACATTACAATTCTGAAATTATAAGAACGTCAACCTCTATTGATCCATTGTGCATGAAAACAGTTATCAGCATAAAAAGAAATGTTTAAAAATAAATATTTGAATGTAATTAAATTTTAAAATATTTTAAAAGAAAAAGAAAAGTAGATAAATTTTATCTGTTTATAGAAAAATTGTAACATAAAAATGTATTTTAAAAAATGCTTTTATGATAAATTATCTTAATTAACTTGTTGAAAATTGTGTTAAATTTATCAAAAAGTATAAAAATTTCAAATTTATTTTAATTAGCAAAAAATATGGCAATTTTTAACTTTTATTAAAGCTGGAGGACTTTCAAGTGGAGGTTGTTTTTCAAAAAATATTTTTATTTAATAATTTAAAAATGTTAATTATTATAGCATTAATTAAATTAGCAAATAAATTAAAAGAATTTTCTTAAAATAACACTGAAACTTTTAATTTTATATTACAGATGAAGCTGCAATAACAACCACTTTCCAACCACGTTACCTGGTAACAGCGGCCATTTTCTTAAACGTTGCCTTCTAATATTCATACGAAATTACCGCCAAAAAATAGCCAAATTTTTTGTGTTGTCGCCCGTGTCCGTTGTTTAATGGTTTACATGTTTTTAGAAAAATTTACTTCTTTGTGAGGGATCAACAGTGCTTTAGAGAATGAATACTAAAAAATTAATCATCAAAAACTTGTAAGTAATGCTACTTGTAACAGGAAAAAATATTCGGTATCGTGCGATTCCGGTTTATACAGGTTTCAATGTGCTAAATTAGCATCATTAGTATCTAAGATATTATGCTATCATCGTCATAATTATTTTTCAGTTTTATGGACCAGGCGATTAAGTGGTCAACCTAATGCTCCGGAGCATCCGGGATCGAGTCTGGCCAGTATATTCGGATGGTGATTCGTCCCAGGCACTGTTGTGAGCCTGGCCGAACCCACGGTAGATTTGGAAAAAAGGCCCCATAGTGTGCACAAGAAAGAAAGAGTTGAAAAGAAACGTTTCAGTTGATTTGAGTGAATACGGCTAGAAACTATAATAATTATAATTTGTAGATATTTCAGTAAAATTTAATAAAGTCTTTTATATTTAAAGTGTGTTGTGTCTAGAATTTTATACGGGATTTATAATTAAGGGTCGGATTTTCATGCATGTGCATGTTTTTTTTTGTAAATTCTATGTTAAAAAACCTAAGTATAAACACAATTTCTCTTATATTAAGGTTGTAAAAACGCGAATAAATTATGCACAGTTAGATTTTCACTGCATGTTTTGCAGATTTGACCATTTTGTTTTTTGGCTAAACAAGTGCTTCTTTGTTTGGTTTGGATTATTTGTTTATGGCAACGAGACATGTAAGCAATCTGCCAAAGAGGCTTTGTATGGAAACTGACCCCATTTAGGTGTTACTAACGTGAATAAAACCCGGAAAAATCCACCTGGCCAGCCCGTTGGCTGGGCGTGAACCCACGACCAACTACCAGTGTTAAGTGGTTTTACCCAATCTGCTACTAGTGGGCATAAACCTGTTTGCATGATTGTAAATGTTACTTTGCTGTGAATCTTTTTAGCACATGTACAGTACAGTACAGTCCATCTGAGAAACATCACTTCCCCCATCCAATTACAAATGAACTCTCAAAATTCAAATGTTTCAAATTTAAACGCGCCGTTTAAACGGACATGTTTCGCGTTGCCAAAGAAATCTCTCATTTTTCAAATTCTGAAAACTTTTTGAATTAATTAGGTTAAATAGGAAATGTACAGTATCTGTGAAGTTAATAATGTTACAATTAAAATCTTTCTAAACCTGTTTAAGTGAATGTTTAATTAAACATCAAGACGGTTTCTTGTGTGTTTATGAGTAAATCAAGCTGGATGGTTTGCACTTCTCAGTTTCCAGGCAAGTGTGATCGAGATTTCGAGAACGTTTGGCAACGTCGATAGGAACTAGAATCTTCCTCACCCATTTTTTCTCATATTGAAGACGTGATTGGAATTGTGTAATGGTAATGACATCATTTTAAGCTAGCTCAAGTTTCTGATCTGGCTAGTAATAGTAATATAAATTACTACAATTATTAAGCTAGTTTAAATTGCTATTGCACACAAGATAAAAGGTTAACAATTCTAGAAATTTAGTTAGAATTACATACTTTTATCCTAAAATTGTAACCTGCACATTTCAGGCTTGATTATGTATCCCTGTTTCTTTTTATATTGGTGTCTCTTCAATAGCTGCTAATCTTTAATAGCTGCTGTTCTATCTCACATTTTAAATGAATTCATTCATTGGTCGGTTTTATTCCCAAAGAATGGAATTTATTTCCAGCAATTGTAGCAAAATAATAATGATTCTTACCGCCGTATTTCATTATCTTCTGCAATGTTAAAAATTTTTCAAAATTTTTGATTATGTTTACCTCTAATAACTCGGGCCTCACCATCAGGCTGGCCACGTGGTTTATCGGGTTTCCGCCAGGTGTCTAACACTCTAAATAGAGGCCAGTTTCCATACAAGTCTTCTGGGAGGCACTCCCATTTGGCAAATCGCCCACGTGTTCGTTGCTCCAAAGCATCCTAATTTTTATATTAATAGCAATTGTATAAATTTATATAAGACCCTGGCATTGTGTTTTGGTGAGAAACTAAGATTTAATTGTTCTATACTCCCTTTTGAAAAAGAATTGACTATTCAGAGAAGTATTTCATGGCGTAATTGCTATACCGTTTCTTACCGTCTGACCTTACGTGAAATATTTTTGGCAAGCTTTCATTCTGTAATAGACAACTGTTTACCCGTGTGAACAATGTCTACATCTTTGTTACTTCAAGAAATCTCCCTATAACTTGAAACCATCTACTTAATTTTTAATAAACTGTGCGATATACCTGCGAGTGTACTGGAGAGATTGCAAGATTCCATTAGGGTTACATTTCAATAAAATCTTATTATAGAAATACTTCATGTTTTCTTCAATTTGCTTTCTTTGCGTTAAGAGTATCTATAGTCTGCACAGCGAAAGAGTAGACACGAGTCAGCCTGAGTTGGAAGGGACTATGTCAGATAAAAGGGAAGAAAGGAGACACATGGATCTGTTTTCTTTCAGCAGATTTGTTTATCACACATTTAAAACGTTTCTATACCGTTTTTATCATAAATAATTTGATTGCTATACATTTTTACAAAGTTTATTACTATGTCAACGCCCACGTTTCCTTCTATCCCTTTCATCTGACATAGACCCTTCCAGCTCAGGCTGACTCATGTCTATTCTTTAGCAGTGCGGACTATAATGGAATCACTAGAAATAAACTTGTATTTTTTATTTATATTCTGTTTTTCTGTACTTTTATCGGATTTTTCTATTATTGGGTGTAATTATCACTTGCCTATTGGCACTACTAATGTATGGGATAAATAAATAAAATAAAAATAAATCTATTTTATACTAAGATAAACTAAAATTTTATACTAAAAATAATGTATGCAGCACAGCGTATTAGTGAACTAGCCAAATGACAATGATCAGCATTGTCACTTGGAGTCTGCAGACGATATGGACCTCTTGTGAGGATTTTTGTAACTACTATAGTCCGGGTAAGATTCAGTTGTAGTATATTTCGATGGCAGTTCTGACAAATACAAAAAGTAAAACAATTGTTGTGTCACTCCTAATCAATCGACAAGGGTCTTATATAAACCTTAATGTACAGCACGTGCTAATGGACTAAGATATTACTATGACGACCACATTGTTTTCATTTACATGATATCCGAAGTCCGTTTTGATTCTTTAATTTACTTACTCCTGACTGTAAAATCACGTGCCAGATGGTATATTCACAGAGTCTGCTGTTATCCTGTTGGTTGATGCAATCCGGTAACCAAAAAATATTTATATCTCAACTGAGACCATATTATAATATGTTGGAGCACGTGATTTTGTATTCTTCATGGTAAATAGAACTTTGAGAGTTTAATGGTTCACATGCAAGAAAATATTGAAAATATTTATTATTGATATTTTATTGCTGCAAGGGCTATAAAACAAATTTATGAACACACTAAATACACAGGTGGAACGCCGATTTTCCTCCACTCTTGTACTAAAATTTTGCCACTCCAACTGATGTCTCACAATAGTAAGTCAACAGTGCGTAGAGAACCACTAGTTATGTGTAATGTATGTTTCTTGAGGCTGCTAGAAATTCAAATTAAGTCTATATTAAATAGGGACTGGCGTTTTTATTACTTTAAAAAAGTTTCTCATACACTTGGGTAAGTGAAAAAGTTACTTATATATGATAATAAAAAATTTCAAATATAATCGGGGCAGCTATAAAGCCCCATTATTTTCAATTGGGACAATTGAAAATAATGGGGCTTTATAGCTGTCCCAATTGCCCCAATTGTCTTCAAGCATGCAGATTTCGTGTGCACAGGCACACCACATAAACTATGACGTCTTCAGACCTTAAGACAGATGACGACGTCCTTAAGGTTATGTTCCAAAGAGGAGCAGAGTGCCGTTATCCGGTTTTTCAGTATTGAAGTTACTGGTGACAAATCATGGTTTCGCTACTTTCAGCCAGAAAGTAAGAGAGCATGCGAAGAGTGGCGACATTTCACGTCACCGAAACCAAAAATTTCGCAGCTTCCATCTGTGAAAAGTGTGAGCACTAACACTTCTCTGGGACTTTCTGTAACTCTATATGCCAAGAGGATTATTAGTTAACACTACAGCATGTTGTGACTTGCTCCAAAATCACTCGAAACCCGCAATGATATCCAAACGTCGTGGTTTACTCAGTTCTGGTATACTGTTACAGCATGACAACGCACGACCACACACAACTCGACACTCAAAAAATTTGGGATCTGCTTATAGAGTGTCTTCCATATTCCCCTATGTGCGTGACCTTGCGTCAAGGGACTGTCATACCTTTGAACCACTCAAAGAAGTTTTTGGTGGTAAAAAACTTCGGTACTTACAATGAGATGTAAACAGTGGTGGATTCTACAAGTGGTGGAATACACCACTTGTAGAATACAAGCACTAGGGAGACACTGGTGCACATATATTAAATGTAGTAGGAATTAGATTGATAAGTAATGAAGAATTTTCATTTGTATCTCTATACATATTTTGTCAATAAAAAGTAATTAAGATTACTTTTTGACTCACCCTCGTATTTTTCTATATACATGAATTAATGAATAATTTTCCTTCTTGTACATAGATGGCACCATACATTAACGAAAAAATTTATTGATATTAATAAGAAAGTTTAGACATAAAATTTATAATTATATTCAATAAAGATAAAGTTATTAATTTTAAAGAATTATTTTTAGTTTTCGTACAGAAAAGTAGTGATTAAAATAGAAAAATATATTATTTATTTAGTTCACAATTTGTAAGATAGATGACGACACATTACGATTAGGAAATTATACGAACGTCGCCCTTTATTGATCTAGTGTACGGAAAGAGTTTATGTGTTGTTAACAATTAAATTTAAAATTAAATTCTAAATTTTTATATTTTAAGTAACTTAATGGATACATTTATTAAAATACATCATTAAAAATACCGGAGTTATTAATATAAATATATATATATATGTTTTTTTAAAATAGTGATATGGTTTTCACGCGAAGTTATTTTTTGATATGGAAATTTCTGCAAGATAAATTCTTATTACTTATTTTTGGTGTTAGAGAAACACACCTTAAATTTATCATTATTTTTCAATATTAAAAATTAATCGTTAATTGAGGCCAAAATGATTGGGCTCGATGGAATGGGCAACACATGGGCAATCTGTCGAGGGGGATGCCAACGGAGGAGTTTCTATGAATAACTAGCCTCTATTTATTAATAGGTATTAGACAGGTGAAGAAAACACGATAAACCCCAGATCTTACTGATGGGCGAACCCACAACCAGTTTCAGTTCTGTTATTCATTCTACTACTGTGGATTCTCTTTGGATCTGGGAGAATCCACGATGGGTATGCTTAGAAGAGTTACAAGTAAATACAAGAGAATTTGATCTTTTAATATGTTCTATTAATGCCAGAGACAATAAAACCAGCATTGTCTAATAACCATAGTCTAAACGGAAGTAAATCTTCCGTTTCGAATGGATAGAACCACTGAACTTTGACCTCGGGTTTCAGCTTTCTCAACGGTTTTTCGATTTTTCTTCACCTAAATAAAGGCCAGTCTCCCATTGCTGCGTTGCTTTATTACTCCAACCATACAATTGTTATGCCTACTTAATATTATTAGTGTAAACGAAAGCCAAAGTGTAATCTAGGTATTATTAACGATCCGTATCGTAGTATCTTGCAAGAATATGCTAATCAGCAATATTTAAACGAACTAAAATTGCTAAAGTTTACTTATATTTTGGGGTTCATTTTTAACTTGTCCACATTTTGGTGGTAAAAATTCTTGAAGGAATTTCTTGGTGGTTAAATCGATGGCATAAGATAAGGAAACCGTGTGGGGAGTCAACGGGGTGCTCGTCTGCGAAAAAGTGGCATTTATTTAGATTGTTAGACAGAAAACCCGCGAAGAAAACCCAAAAAACTCCACGTGGTTAGCCGAACAGGCTAACGACGTCACGCGCAAATCCACCTGGGGAGAAAATAATTTCGCTCTAAATTGGAGAACCTTGAATGTAATTTATGATTTTAAAAATTAGCAACTTGCTTAAGTTTTTGCAATAATTTATTAATTGATGTACGTAATTTACAAGTTAAATTAATTTTAGTAGAGAAACTATCAAATTTAAAGTATTTTCCCCTCAAAATTACAGAGATATTTTAAGAATAAATTATAAATTTTAAAAGCAATTCTTTCTTTTATCAAATATAATTTTTCATTATCGTTGTCTATATTTATTCATATCAATTATTAACAACAATAAATTCTAGATACCTGTCAATAATAGCAAACAGAAACTTATCTTACTATTGTTTATATTGGGTTCTATTTCACGTAGTGCGCCAAAACAGGTTCTATTTCTCTACCCCCTGGAGTCCTACCCCCTCGCCAACATTTTCATTTATGACTTTAACCCTATCTTAATCCATAGCAACGCACAAAGATTTTAATATAGCGCAGTTACAGTCTTATATCGTAGTATAAGAATACAGGGTGCTTCAAAAGTCAGTTAATCATTATGAAAATTACACTACTCAAATTACGATTAACTGAATTTTGAGTTAATTATATTTAATAATAGAAAAAATTACTTTTTAACCTTACAATTTATTATAGAATTATACCTCTGTAAATTTGAGGAGATAATAGTTTAAATTTAGTAATTTCTATTAAAAATCAAACTAATTTACCTTGTAAAGATATGCAAATAAGTTGCAATTGCCTGATATATTCAAGGTTCCTATCTTTAATATAATTTTGAAGTGATAGCAATTTGTTTAAAACTTTTTTTGCAATAATTTCTTCTTTAATTTGCATATCCTTACAAGGTAACTCAGCTTAAAAATTAATAGAAACTACTAAATTTAAATTATAATAGAAACTCCCCTGAAATTCACAGAGATATTTCAAGAATAAATGATAAATTTCCGAAGTAGTTCTTTCTTTTATTAGATATAACTTTTTATTGTCCTTGTCTATATATATTCATATCAAAATTGTTCAGAATAAATTTTAGAAACCTCTCTTACTAAGGCTGGTACTGGGTTCGATTTCTTTGTGGTGCGCCAAAGCAGACTAATCTGAAATTTGGGCATTTGTTTACCGTGTTTTTTGCAATGAATTTAAACACTTGCCTTACAGTTTGTACTGAACAGAAAAGGTCTCATATTAAAAAGGGTTTATTAAGTTTGTATTAAGTAAATAACTTTCAATGAGCAGCAGTTAATGATTAACTGTCTTTTAAACCACCCTCTATTTTTATACCACGATTATGCCTGTAAAGTTCAATTACCTTAAATTATTTGTGTTTTTCTGTGGATTAAGATACAGTTGAAGTCATAAATGAAAAAGTAAGAGGGTTCATGCACGACTTTCTTGGCACTCGAACAGGAGGTTAAGAGGACCAGGAAGAAATTCATATAATTTTCAATTATCATTTCGAAAAGTTAGCAAAATAGGCAAGAGCCTTATTTTGGATTTAGAGGCGTGCTTTTAAAGAAATGTTAAATGTTAATAAAGAGTAAAATCTTCATATAGTTTAACCCCACTCGAGATATGACCACATACCTCTCTCTATCTCCTCTTCTGTTTCACTTGTCATCTCCAAATTTTAAGAGCATCAATGATCTATATGTAGATATATTCCTGCTAAATTATAAAATGTTTGGTATATGGGGTCCTGATATATAAAGCAAGATACAGGTTGCAAAATTCTGTACCCACTTTTTATAATGTTTTTGCAGTCAGTGGACTTGATAAGTCTGAGAAATACGAAGACAAAGAAAAACCTAGAAGGATCAAAGATTTGCTTGATTAAAGAGATTAAGGATTAGTTTATCAGCTTTCTTGCTGATCCCCAGAGATGTGTTTTTCTAAAATTTTACCTTCCCTTTCCAGTAATTCTTACTTATAAAAGTTAATTTAATGTAACATTTAATCGTAGACGTGACATGAATTGTGAATTAAATATATTGTGATCCAACAAACAAAGCTTTACACATTCAACTTTAAAAGGGTCAAGGGTGGATCTTTTATCTTCTTTTTCCTTACGAAATTTTCCAAAATTTTTGTAATATATATAATATTATATAATATAATAATACATAATTTGACTTATTTCATTCTGATAATAGTCAAAATTATAATAATTTCATATAATAACCATCAAAAATAAATTATTTAATTAATGTTTTTTATTAACATCATCAATTTGACAAATAAGTGACAACATAATGTACTATCTACGACCTTGTTACTTTCGTTTCCTTAAGAAAACAGTTTAAACTAATTTTTGGATTTATGTTATTCTTGCTTCTATATTATATTGAATTTTCAGAAAATATCAGTAAATTAATTATATTTATAATATATCTCAATGCTCAAGAGTAGAATGACGATAGTTTAGAAAGTGTCAACGGAGTAGGAGGCATCCGGACAGATAAAGAAGCTCACGAACACCTATCGATTAGAATCAAGTGCTTATAGACACTAAAAATACGGCATGATTTCCATACAAAGGGAGAGCAAAAATTCTAAACTACAGAGGGAATAACTTCCTCTGTAGCAAAACATACAATAGACAATTGGAAATACAAACGCTTACACAGTGACAGGGCAAAGAAAACTTGAGTGATGTATTTACGTTATATAATTAAATGTTAAATAAAAACACCTGTTGTATTTTCTGACATGTTTACACCATTTTATAGGTAAATTTTTCTGAGACAAGCGATTTGTTCGACTGATTTTCGCATTGCGTTTGCGTGTTTCTGTGTTTACAATACAAATAAGCATGCTTACAACAGCTGAAAAACATGTCTGTTGATCAGCATTATTAATTTATCATCGAAATTAACTAAATTTCGTTACATTATTCATGAATATTTTTAGAAATATATTTTTCTTACGAGACCTTGGATGTTGATAAAAGTGTTTCTTAATAAGGGGAAGAACGAGAAAATGCCGTAAGGAATTAGAGTTCCATTTAATTAATAAATTGAATAAACCAATAAAATGAAAGAATACCACGAATGAACCAATTAGAAGTTAATACGTAACAAGAGAAATATTTATATATTGTAGTGTGAGTGATAAACTTGTACGACTTCTTCTTCATCTGTTGTAAGCAGTGAAGACCATTTTCCACAGAATGAAGTTCTCTTCGTCTCTATTAATGTTTCTAGTATTTTTATGCAATGGAATTTTCGTGAGAACTGAAGAAATTCGGGAAATACGGAATGAAACTGGCGAAATTTTAAACGTTTTGACAAATATAGATGAAGAATTAAAAGATTTAGCTAAGTACGCCTATCGCTTAGGTCTTCCTTATGCCATGGAAATATTTGATAATGTTAAATTGTCTTCGTCTTGTTTGAGAAGTGGGATGCAGTTCTTAAGTGATTTAATGAAATTTAAAGGATGGGCCTTAAAAAGTAAGTAATTTAACATTTTTATTGTATAATTTTCATGTGAAGAAATATTGAAGAGTTTTTCTAATGATGTATTTCACAAAATTGTCTAGTTTTTTTAAAGATAAGTAGGTTTAGCTAGTGGATAAAACTGGTGAACCTCGCCACTTAATACAAGTCAGGTGCGAACCCGTGACTTGTATTAAGTGGTTTAATATGAATCTTAATTTAATTTTAAACTAGACTTTTAGAGAAATTCAAACTGCTACTGCAAAATGTGGCAAATAATACGACCTAATATCTTGTTTAATTCACTCTATATGATGTACAATAGTAAATACTTTATTTACAGTATTTTATGATATCGTATATAACAATCAAAAATTTATAAACAAAGGCACAAATTTTCAAAGATAAGATAATATGACCATCAAAATAACTCAGTTGTCGCTCGAATGACTTCTTTCCAACAGGTCATTATATTTAAGCATGTTTTTAAGGAAAATTTAAAATAAATTCGCTTTAATAATACGTTAAATTAGATAATACAATAAATGTAAAGGAAGTTTCCAGTCTTGCAATGATTAAAATTATATTATACAGCTTTGATAAAGTAGGAAGAGGAGGCGGTGAAAATCTTACTCGACGAATAAGTTACAGGGCAGTGATTTAACCTTTTCCTCTGACCGATGGTGGATTGGATAAAACCACTAAACAATGATCGTGGGTTCGTTCCTCATCAATGGACTGATCACTTAAAGTTTTCCGGATTTTCTTCAGGTGTCTAACACATGAAAGAAAGTAACCTATATTCAGGAGCCAGTTTCTCTTAGAAAGTCCTCTCGGTATGCACCCCCTTCAGCAGATCACACGTGTTGCATGGCCTATTCCCATGAAACCCCCTCGAAATTTTGGAATGCGTTGTCGCACCCCATAAAAATTCTTTTCATTTAAGAGTTTAGGTTCATGCCATTAGCTCATTATTATTTAGCTTTTAAAATAAATTAGTTTCAATCCATATCCACAGGGGCGCCACAGCTATTGTATAAGCTGGAGCATGTGGGAGTGTACAATCTGTATGTTAGTTAATTTGTATTTATGTGTCAACGCAACACACGGGCGGTCAGTCGAGTGGGGATGCCTCGCGTAAAGTCCTTATATGGAAAAGTAACCTCTATTTAAGTGTTACGAATGTGAAGAAAATCCGGAAAACTGCACGTGACCAGTCCGCCGGTGAGGCTCGAACCCACGATCCCACTTCCAGTGCTCAGTGGTTTAATTCACTCGCCACTGGTGGGCTCGTGTAGTTATTAATTGCACACCAGCGGCCGAGTAGATAACGCCACAAAATACAGGCAGTGGGTTCGCGCCTCGTCAACATGCCAGCCACGTGGAATTTTCCGGGTTTTCTTCACGTTTGTAGCATCTAATTAGGGAAGAGTTTCCCATAAAAGACCTCCCTGGATGCATCCCCCTCGGCAAGTCACCCACGTGTCGCTTTGCCGTAGGCCTATACAAACAGATTAATTATATAAAAGAATGTATTTTATTGCGTATAACAATAAAAAAAAACCCTATTTATTTCTAAAAGAAAATAATACGTAAATCGTAAATTGATTCAATTATATATTATCTGAAAACACGTGGTATAGGAATTTCCGTGTATGAAAGTAGTAGACAATAACAGTATTTGACTCCACGCAGTGCTGTCAAGAGTAATGGCGTAATGCTTGACTAACATCACAATGAGTATATATAAGTGGCGTTGAAATAAGGAATAAATTTATAAATGGCAAGTTAACTTTCAAATATTATAGAATATAATTTTTATTTTTAAAGTAAAAAAACAATATCAACTGTAAAGTACTGTTTACTGCATAATTCGATACGCTACAATGAACACCCAACCGAAGCTGCACATTATAAATGGGACGTTACACACGAAATATTATAAGTTTAAACTGCATTTTTTTAAAATAAATTGTAGCTGTATACCTGCATCTATTATACATTTATTATTATTTGTTAAATTTTAAGCAATTTAGTATTTTTGTGGATTTAAGTGTTTCTATACGGTGACACGACATCGTTCAGGAGGATTTTCTATCGAAAAATGACTCTTAAATGTGTAAAAAATCCAGCAAATACCACATTAGCGAGGCGCGAACCCACGACCAACTACCGGTGTTTGCTGGTTTTATCCACTTCTAATTATTATGAAAGTTTAGCTAAAAGGGGTTTTAGGATCAAAGTGAATAATATGAAGAACGTTCTTCGGATATAACGTAGCATGTTGAACATGCTTAATGTTTATTTATTTAGTGCAGAATTTTGTAAGTTCTCAAAATTTGATTGATAGATTTCGATTAAATTCTGCCATTATCCATTAACTGCCACGAGGAATCCATAAATGTGGTAAAAAATCGGGTACGTGACTTCATTTTCGAGATACATGGAGTTAAAGTGAAATTTCTGTGCCTTGCAGGTGCAAAAATCGTTTCTTTGTGACTAATAAGTGGAGTGCCCAGCAACTGTTTTCTTTAAATTACACATCCATACACATACGCAGTCCTTACACACACATTGAAACACGTGTTAGTGCTTGGGTAAAATAGATCAAAAGATAATTTATTGGTATATGAATTATATTGAATTATATTTATATATCTTAATCGGTTAATTGCTTAACCTCAGCTTAATTTCTCGGCCATCCGGCCATAACAAAAGATTTGAAGAACAATACATAAACTATGACGACAATAAAGCAATTAAATTTTTCCTGAAAGAAAGAAAACTAAATTTATAATTCGATATGTTTGTTGCTTAACTATCGAATTATTTCTATTATTTTCATATTTGATATCATTTTAATTAAATTTGATTGAATTATTGCAAGGTACCACAGCTATATTTAATATGGGTCGAGCTTCAATTTATATATTATGTTTACTATAATATACTGCATAATGGAAGATGAAACAAATCGAGGATTTGTTCACTATCATTAAAAAATGAAGGTAATATGAATCTAATTGAAATGGAAATTATCATTTTTAATCATTTGTAATTAGTTCAGCTTTATGGGCACTGAGATAACATTTTCTTCGTACTAATAGGAGGTTGGGTCATATCCACAATGAAAAGACATGTCTAAGAGACTGGTGGTGAGGAACGGGTTCCAACATAACCAGGAATGACAACCCATGAAAAATTCCTGGGGAGTTGAGCACTTGGATTCGATTTCGGGTACTTCAGGGCTGTAGACTGAATGTTTAATTACCTGGCATTAGCAGATGTAAAAATAAGATGATATTTCTATTGTCTCGACGAGGCAAATAACGTTTTACAACGTCAATTTGCCTTTTACAAAAAAAGAGGGAAAATTGTATTTTAATTCAAACTTGTTTTCAAAGGATAATAAACAATACGTACGGAGAATAAAATGCCATAAAATTCAAAAACAATGGATACATTTTCTAGAAATAATAAATACCAAATTATAATTTTAAAATATCTTTAATAATTACATGCACAGTTTAATGTAAATAATCTAAAAATAGATTATTTAATTAGAAAAATAAGTATAATTTTGAATGAGTGCCATCATCGACAAAATGGCTGTTGGATAGTGTGTTAGAATTTAGCTATGAATAATTTTGATTCGAACTCAGTGTAATCTCTATAATTTATCGCTGGGGCTTTTCTGTATCTCCAATCACCCATCACTATTTGTTGTGTTATGACAACGCAACACTTGAGCGATCTGTCTAGGGAAATGTCTTCCGGTAGGTCTTTTTAAGGTAAATGGCCCTATTCAGGCGTTACAGACGTGGAGAAAACCTGAAAACACCCACGACTGAACACTGATAAGTCGCTGGTAGCGCTTCCGTAACGAGCTGTCCACGTGGAGATTTTCTAGTTTTCTTCACGTGTCTAACACCTAAATAGGAGTCATTTTTCCGTAGAAAGTCTTCTTGAGATGCATTCTCTTGGCAGGTTGCCCAAATGTTCTGTCGTCTTCGATCCTTTAGCGCATAGCCCAATGGTAACTGATCCCATTGTGTAGATCAGGGTCGTATAACAATGGAAATGTTGCGACCTACCGTATAGTTTATAGAGTGTTGTGTCTTATTTGAATCAATTCCAAATGTAAGTATACAAAAATGAATCGTATAAATATTTTGTAGATCCTAGTGTAATGAGTTTTCAGGGTATTAATACTAGAGGACATGGGCGATCAGACAAGATGGAAGGACTTTCTACGAAAGACTAGACCCTATTTCGTTTTCAGACAAGAGAAGAAAATCCGGAAAACTCCACACGGCCTGCTGTTCGTCAAGCGCGAACCCGTACTTGACGAAGTTCAGTGGTTTTATATTTAGTGGTTTTATCCACTAAATCATTAATGAGATATAAGTGAAGGACAATAAAGGTAATAAAATACGATGGATTCGTAGAAAAGTATTGAGAAATTACTTATTGTTTACCGGGTTATAAAGACAATTTTAGTAGTGAAAACAGACTTTTTTTTTATAAATTAATTGCTATTGTTTTATTATACTAGAAATGCTATTATAAAATTATTATTATATAAGAAAATAGACGTATCTTTATTTTAGTATTACAAAATAGCTATATAATATAAAGATTTGTTTTGTAATTATACGGATTAAGTGTTTATTTATTTATGAATACGGAAATTATAGAATATTTTCTCTTAATAATATATATTACACAGTTTAAAAAGTAAAATAATTTCTATTGTTCTAGAATAATTAAAAATAAAGTTCGGAAAGTTAATCGAGGCATTGGTGATGTGCCAAAGGGTTTTATTATTACTTGTTCCGCCCTATGGGCATTAAGAGGGGCATTTTGGAGCCATCGTGAGTTCGGCCAAGTCACAATGAAGCGAGCGGATGATAAGCAAAGGAGGCCGACATATGTAGAACAGACCACTCCCGCAAAATTCCTGGTGTTTTTGACCGTCCGGATTCGAACCCGTTTCTCCTTCAGCAATAGACTAACTCCTTGCCATCCGGCTGGCGCCAATGGAGGGTTGTCTCACGGAAAGACTTTTTATGAAAAACTGGCCCATATTTAGGTGTTAACATTAATATACAGGATAACCTAAAAATATGTTAACCACATAAACATAAATTGCTGCCTTAATCATGTTACCGAATATTTTTATAAAAGAAAAAAAAAACACAAGGTGTACTAAACACAAATGTAACTGAAACATACAAAAATGAAACATGGTTATCTGATACTTGGGCGACCCTGTATATTATAAATAGAATGTTCTGAGGAGGTTATTCATAAACAATCTACAGTTAAAGAACAGAATAACGAATATATATATTTCAAAATAATTTTTAAATTTCGATAAGAGGAAAACCATTAAAATATAAATTTACGATCGATTAACATTTAGAAGTATGATTATTATTTCCTGAACACACAATGGGAGGAAAACCTTTCGTTAATCGTATAAATCTTGAAGGCTTTCCTTACGTAGCATTCTTGTCCCGAACACTTTCAACAGTATGAAGATGTATTCCTCTTGTTACGTCGCGATATGTTTCATTATGATATCAACAGCTATATTCGCCAAAACAGAAGAAATTCCTTACATTAACGAAAGCGTAATAACGAGTGATGCCAACGAAACTGTGCAACGTTTGATAAATATCAGCGACAGAATAAAAAATCTAGTTAAAGATGTTTACCGATTAGGATTTCCTTACGTAATGAAGATATTTCAAGAGACTAAATTGTCTTCATCGTGCATGAGAAGTGGAATGCAATTCGCTAGCGATTTAACGAATTTTAAAAGATGGACCCTAAAAAGTAAGTAGTTTAAATTTTCCTTTTTTTTTTATTTAACTTCTTCGATCGATGGTTTGAAGGCCAAGATGGCTAAGGTATCAGCGTACTGCTCTGAAGGACCCGGGTTCGAATCAGGGAGGTCGAAAATCCTCACGAATTTTTCCGGGAGGTGGATATGTCGGTTTATTATTATATATTTAAAAATGAATATCCTGATATCAATGTAAGTTTTTAGGTCCACGTAGAGTGCGAACAATGCTAACATAATACAAAATGGGGTAAATCCATCTACTTTGATGCGTAACGAGGCAACGATATCTACACGTATATATTCATTCTCCATTTTGTGCTACAGCTTTCGCCGTTATCTTCTTAGTTCTCAATGTTTGTTTGGTAAATTTATTTGATTACGTCAACGCGACATATGGGCTATCTGCCCAGGGAGATGCCTTCTGCAAGGACCTTCTATGGAAAACTGGCAAATATTTATATGTTACAAACGTAAAGAAAACCAGGAAAACGCGTTGCCATCCCGCTGGTCAGGTGCGAATCCTCAAACAACTATAGTGTTCTGTGATTTTATCCACTCGGTCACTGATGGGCACTAGTTTCCAATTTGTGAGTGCATAATTGCGAACGTTATTACGGTATACCTACGTATCATTTCTGTTTTCGCTCTATGTTCGGCCAGACCCACAACAAAGAGACCGGGCGTTAGAAAAAATAATCCAACGTATCTTTATAGCATTCTATGTTCCGACTTCTTTCATAAAATTATAAAATAAACAACACACAAAAACCTAATCAAACAAATACATTCTGTAAAGCGATGGAAAAAAGTTAAACGTTCAAATGTTAGATCTCTCTTTACTGGCCAAAATGACAAACTGGACCGCAAGGCCATAGCTCCTTCCTGGTCTTTATTTGCCACGAATGATCAAGAGTCAGAAGTTAACCATTAAGCGTTTTCCCACTAAAAGTAACGTTAATGGTAATTGGTTAACTTTTAACTGCTGATCCTTGGCTGTGAATGTGACAGAGTAAAGTTTGGTTTTGACAATCAAAGGATACCTGATTCTGCAGATAAATTTTTTTGTAATTTGTTCATTTTCAAAAACAGTGATTGGAAGTTACAAGCAATAAGATAAATCGTTATTATAAGTAACAAATATATTATAAAACAAATGAATGCAAGTTAATACAAATAAAATTAAAACTAATTAAAATGAATTGATAACTTTGTACAAATACAAGCGATATACTATAGATTATTCCCTATGAAATTTCGGGATTTTGAGCATATATCTGAACTCAGAGGACCGAGACGAGTTCAACGATACCCTACTTTTGGACCGGAGACGAAAAAATAAAAAAGTTATCATACTTTTTTCTGCGATCGCGCGATGATCGGGAGTCGCGTCGCTTCCTCCGCTAAGCCTATCGCGTGTTTAACAGGCAGTCCGGCAAGTCGGCCATATATACCTTCAAAAGGCAGATGTTGATCAACGAGCACACTGATCGTCTGCAGTTCGAGTTAAGTCCTTTTCGCACACCCTCGCGCTCCTCGACCTCGGGGCCTACGGCCCCTCAGCCGCCGACACGCTCGTTATCGCTCGCGGCCGGCTAGAAATACGCGCCACTATCGTGGCTTGTTGGACAAGCCACGATAGTGGCGCGTATCCTTCTACTATCCCGCCTAACCTATCCCTCCGGGAAATGACCGTCACCGCTAGGCGGCGGAAAAATCTGAAATTGCGTGGATTCACTGTGAAAGGCAAGAAATTGTAAATATGACAACTTTCTTATTTTTTGTCTCCGGTCCAAAAGTAGGGTACCGTTGAACTCGTGTCGGTCCCCTGAGTTCAAATGTATAAATTAAAATAATAATTCTAAAAATTATATTTTCAGAAAGAAACGCGTTAAAAATTACTCTTTTCTATCCGACTTCGAGATATTTAACACAGAGATGGATCACAATCTAAATTCAATATTTATTTCTTACTATATTTTCCAAATGCACTTCGCCTGCTGGCCTCATCAGTGGATACAACGCTGTGCATTATTAGTACTTTTATACTCTATCACGGCATCCCAGCATGCATCTATGCACATGCCAGCATTTAAATTAATTGTATTTACATGACTTACGATGCAGTAGTGTTCGATAATACGTCTTTTTACAATATTTGTCGTTTTATACAGTATTTTAATATTACTTCTATCAATTATACAATTTGTAATGTTACAATGTTGATGCCATGGAGATTCACCTCGTTTAAGTCTAATTGCTGCTTCATGTTCTTTTAATCGTGTTTCCAGTTTCCTTCCAGTTTCACCGATATAGTATTTTTTGGTTGTACATGTTCACGACAATCTGTAAACAACTCCTGCAATTTCCAAGGGATTCTTTAAATATTTAGAATCTTCTTTATTAATTAAATTAATGGTATTAGTTAATCTATTTTTTTGTTCACCTACTAAACCAAACTGGAAACACGATTAAAAGAACATGAAGCAGCAATTAGACTTAAACGAGGTGAATCTCCATGGCATCAACATTGTAACATTACAAATTGTATAATTGATAGAAGTAATATTAAAATACTGTATAAAACGACAAATAATGTAAAAAGACGTATTATCGAACACTACTGCATCGTAAGTCATGTAAATACAATTAATTTAAATGCTGGCATGTGCATAGATGCATGCTGGGATGCCGTGATAGAGTATAAAAGTACTAATAATGTACAGCGTTGTATCCACTGATGAGGCCAGCAGGCGAAATGCATTTGGAAAATATAGTAAGAAATAAATATTGAATTTAGATTGTGATCCATCTCTGTGTTAAATTTCTCGAAATCGGATAGAAGAGAGTAATTTTTAACTCGTTTATTTCTGAAAATATAATTTTTAGAATTATATCTATATAACTATCGTCTTATCTGCCTAGAATCTAGGCGGATAAGACGATAGTTGAACCATAAAAAATGACTGCGAAAATCCGGGGTCGTCTTATAGGACAGATACAAAAAAATTAGATTGAAATTTATATTAATTAAAACCATTATAAAAAGACAGACATACCGTAATTATTTACTAGAAGACAGTAGGGTATGTGCACAAAATAGAATAGCCCATACAATGTTTTTGTGAATAATAGTCATGGTAATTACCCGAATGCCTGAATTAGTGCGAATGTTTGCAAAAATCGCCAGATGCAAGAAAATAAAATTTGTGCATTCGAAAAATTACAAATAGGACATAATTCCACATACGCTATACAGTATTATTATTCAGATAATGATTGCTGATCTAAACTAAATTCATAGACCGTTGATAGTTTGGGAGTCGTCTTATAGGACAGATATATGCTAAAACTATAAAACTTCGACGAAAATTTATACATCGTCTTATCTGAAGGTCTTATCCGCCGAGATATACGGTATTTTAATTTATTCAATAACTGATCCCATTGTTTTTAATTTTATAATTCAAATATATACTCAAAGTTCCGAAATTCCATAGGGAGTAATCTATAGTACAGCCAATACAAGTTATACGTACACTTTTCAAGAGTAAAATTGCAACACCACGAAGGAATGGACATAGCCACATGAATATTGCATGACCGATAGAGGCGACAGTTATGCAAATGAGCAAAAGTTACAAAGATACGCAACAGACATCTGTTTTTTCAGTAACGAGGATGGCTCCATGGGCTACCTTACGGCCAGGCATACTCTCAGTGAGGGGATCCATGGTTGCTCAAGGTATCGTTTGCCAAGCTGTATCTACTGCGGCATTCACGTCCCTTGGGTGTTCGATAGGAGAGAGATCCTGCCAGGCTGCGGGCCCGGAAAAATGCGAATTCCGTTCAGACTGTTGGGAGATTACCATGCAACATGCAGTCAAGCATTGTCTTGCTGGAACACTAGCGAGGTTGAAGCCGAAGTTTTAAACGCGAAAACATGTACGTCGGACGTTCAGCGCCGCTTTCCAGTAAGCCTAGAAGTTTGACAATGGCGTTTGGAATGTCGAGCGTGATTCCACTGACTTTCCAAACGCCATTGTCAAACTTCTAAGCTTACAGGAAAGCGGCGCTGAACGTCCGACATACACGTTTTCGAGTTTAAAACTTCGGCCTCAACCTCGCTATTGTGTCTGGTGCGGCCTGCACCAGCGGCCGAAGCATAAGCCCCCAAAATCCGTGTGACGTACTGGTCCGCTGTCAGAGTACTATGAAATGTGCACCGGAGCTATCCACCAATCAAACCTGATGCCCGGTGTGGAACCGCTGTGATGCTCGACGTAAAGGCCTGGCACATAGCGTTCCCCAAGATATCTCCATACCCGTGCACAGATGCAGGATTCTTCCGTAAACCATCAAATTGAACTATTTTGCCACTTTATAATAATTAAATATAGGCCTATAAGAAGTTTTTAAAATATCACAACAGGTGGCACTACAACATTTTCAAATTTTTCCGGGAAATTTACGGAAATCGTTGCTTAAATTTTTTTTTCGTATTGTTATAATGTTCTGTTATCAATTCCTACTTACAAAATACAAATGTTCTAACTTATACACATCAGCTGCCTAAAGCTCTGAAGTGTACAAATAAAAATCTTTCCTGACAAGTGCTGTATGAGAACCCGACTTAAACATGTTAAAACATTAATTTATACAGCTTGTTTCTTATGCCGATTATACAATATACTGTACTTACCTCACAAAGTATAAGTAATTTGTTAAGGACCACGTCTCACAGAGAATTAATTACCCAGCCTGTAATCTGTGACTCTCCTTTGTAATAAGAAAAATTCTGTATCCTCTTCGACCAGAATTCGTGTGATTTGTGCACCCTAAGCCGCCATTTTAAATTATACATGGCGTGAATCACAAAAAATTATATAAACAATAACACGGGAATCGTCGCCATACTGTAGCACAAAATGGCAGATACCTGTATCGAAGGAGGTGCCCTAGTGTAACATGAAAGCAACAGAATGCGATTGTAACGTCACAATACTTAGAATTGACCTAAATATCAATTTTAATTCTGAAAATACTTAAATTTGAAATAATATACTAAAGATTATATTGCAATGACGTGTTAAAATGAAATTCTACCATGTTAAACGAAATTTAAATGGAGTGCTCGGTGTGTTAGTTCTTCGTTTCTTTTTCATCCCATACTCCATATATTTTGAAATGCATATTCACACCCCATAAAACATTCATTTTTTACGAGGCTATATAAGTTTATCCTATAGATTGCTGACCGGACGGTTTAGGTGGCAAAACGTTATCATAACGCTCAGATGAATCCGGGTTTGAGATTTGGCGCTCAAAAAACCCCAGAAATTTTTGGCGTGATCATTTCTGGCTACGTCGGGAAACGTTCCTCAATATGTGTGTCGCTCCTTTTGTAAGCATGGCCATACCAACGATGGACTTGAAAAAGGCTTTCTTAATCCCGATAGAGAGAAAAACTCTTAAAAACACTCTCTAGAAAAGGTGTATTGTAACGGCAGATGTTCAGAACTACTTGTAACTATTGTACTGAAATTATCTTAATGATTTAGTGAGTGTTATTATATAACTATGTCGTATTAATAATTATTTATTACGATTTTTAGTGCTGGATTCAGCTGGAAAACCACAAGCGGGAATGTTAAAAGGAACTCCTTGGATGCGTGGTGATTATGACCAATGTTTGAATATTGTAATCGAAAGTAATAGAAGATCTAAGAAAAATTCTAAAGTAATTCGTGGGAAATTTTGTTCTGTAATGTTGCACATTAAGGAATTATTTGATAAACGTGCTTACGTTTATGAAAACTTCACTATAGTGAGAATATTCAAGGAAATGCTGGTGTGTATTTTATAGATTTAAATACAGTAATTTAAAGTTTAAGATAATTGAATAAAGCACAATAAATAAATGGAAAAAAATGCTTATTTTTGCATGTATTATAGGAAAATATTTAAAAAAAACATGCTTAAAAATATTAAGTGTTGTCGAAAATGTTTTTAATGTCATAATGATGTATAGGCGAGAGCTTCAAAGAAAAAAATATATAGATGATCTGATGGTTAAGGCGGTTAAAGAACTAGCCTGTTGCTCTGGGGAACCGGCTTCAAATCTTGAGAATTACACAACGGAATGTTTTAGGGAACCCTATTTCTGGATATGTCAGCCCCTGTCCCTCTACCAGGTTGCCTCATTGTTGGCCTGACCCATCCTATATTGGGTATAAAAAACGATTTCTTAGTTTCCATAGGACAGAAAGAGTTAAAAATGAAAGCAAAATATTTTGTTTACTTATTTATTTAATTTGATCTTAAGGCCCAATGGTACATGATTAGACTAATAAACTTGGTTGAATCTTTTCTATCTGTTTATGAGTTTTAGGCTCACCAAATTTCTTTTCCACTGAATAATGGAGGGTGAGAGAGATTGCCGATAAGGTGCCGGCGTCGGACATGACGCTATCTCTAGAAAACCCACATAAAACATGAAGCCTCAATGCATCTTTATGAATTCTATAAGAAACTTCTTTACGTTTATTTATTGTAATTATTTTAAGATAAATGACGAACTATTCGTATTAAATTATATTTCATGTTTTTAGGAGCCGCTCACTTTCGAACAATACGCATCTTTGTTGAATCATTGGAGACTAAACTGGAGATTTGACATTTGTATTCCGAGTACTTGCAGCGAATCTGATTTAGAAAACATTTTCACTTGGAGTAAGTTGTTATAAAATTATTACTATTTTTTTTATTGATATAATGATTTTTAATTAGCTACTAAGGCAGTCGAAAGGGGAGAGCTGGGCATTTTTACCCTGGTCCAGAGAAAACTCGGGAGCCCATAATGGTTCTTACCCCTATAAAATAAATATTATTTTTACTAACAGAAAATAAAATCTTCAAGACTATTTTTTATTAATAAATAAACATTTCACGCATCTCATTTCTTTAGAATACCAATATCTAAAAAGCTCTTTTCCCGCTTTATCCCAAG
The DNA here is from genome assembly GCF_030686945.1 of Centruroides vittatus. NCBI lineage: Eukaryota > Metazoa > Arthropoda > Arachnida > Scorpiones > Buthidae > Centruroides > Centruroides vittatus. Next base: position 925,297 of record NW_027122045.1, read on the forward strand.
TCCCAGTTAATCTCTGGATGGGTTCTGTTAACAGAATATAAACGAGATAGATATATTGTCATTACAGTAGAGAGTCGTTAATCGGCACCCTGGTAATCGGAATCGCCGGTAATCGGCACGATTTTCAGTCGGACTGTGTCGTGCTGAATCGAACGTTTTTGATACTAAATTTACTTCTAAAGTATAATTTTCATGTTTTTATATTCTTCAATATATTTATTTTGTTTGTACAAAATGCAGAGATAATTTTTAACGATACGATAGCCTCGATTATTATTATAAAAATTCTCGTTAGGCTTAAAATCGACGAAAATTCAACACGAAGCGACACGCAACGGAGAAAAATTCAACACAAAGCGACACGCAACGGAGAAAAATTTGAACATCGGACAGGTTAATATATTTTTTCGTACATGGACCGTAATCGGAACAAATCCCTAATCTGAACAACCCCAGTCCCCAATTGATTCCGATTTTCGGTTCTCTACTGTATTTTCATTTATAGTGGCATCATAGGGCATTGCGCTCATGAGTGTTACACTTTTATTCTTTTTTGGAATGTATATAACTATAATTGCATGATTCTGAAAATAAACCTTATTGAGAGTTCAAGTCTGAATGGCCGAAACGGTTAGGATTGGGATGGTGTGACATGGCAATACAATACGTCGGCGATCTACTAAGGTGAAATGCTTCGTGGGAGGACTTTATATGGGAAATCGGTTTCTATTTAAGTGTCAGACACATGAAAAACCAAGAAAACTCGTAACCTAATAGTGAGGTGCGAACTCCTAACCAACTATCAGTGTTAAGTGACATTTTGCACTAAACTATTTGGTAGATTCAAAATGCTTATGACGTCTTATTGCTGTGAACAACCCAGGATCGAATCCTGAAGAGCAAATTTATGAATGGGTCCTATTTCTTACTACCTGGTTACCGATACTGTTGGCTTGAGCGAACTGATTAAGGTGTGGTTTGGGCATTCATGATCAAAGGGAGAAGGAATCAAAATTGAAAAGCAAACCTTCGTGGGTTTACCTTATAATTTCTAAAAATAAATAAATAAAATTTTAAAAAAACATTTCTTGTTTTGGATAAGACCTTAATAAGACTTACTATTTTCATTGTACTTAACATTGTCATATTTGTTATTAAGGGAATTTTTACAAGTGGTAGTTTGTAAAAAACATAATCTCAATTAACATAGCCCATAGGTAAGATTTATCACATGTGTTGTAGGTTAGATTTTTTTTCAGGCTATTGATACCTTGTGCATAAGTGTTACTTCATATCGTGTTTTGAAACTTTATAATTTATCTTCAGTCTGTCTTATTATGAATTAAATAAAATATGCATCATGTAATGCGAACGTAATATGTGTAAAAAAGCAAATAATGAAAATAAATCGAAGGATAATCAAAATATAACTTGTACAAAACATTAATAATTCATAAAATTTTAATAAAAATTAAATAATTAAGAACGATGTTATAAGCAAAAAAGTTCTAATCCCAAAGACATTAAAATCTGTAAAGCAAAAGAATAATTAAAGCCTTAACGATTCTCTTCAAATTTAAGATGGCTCACTGATGGCTGAGAGGAAAAAACTACTGAACCCTATTAATTGGTTGCGGGTACTAGTCTGATCAATGAGATGAGAACATGGAGTTTTCTCGGTTTTCGTCATGCATATAGGCCTAATAGCCAATAAGAGATCATGTGTCCATACAAAGTTTCTTTAGAGGCATTCTTCCATGCCAGATCGCCCATGGTGTGTTTTGCGTTATCAAATCAAATAAAAATTATATAAATTTTTTTCATAATAAATTAAGCTATGTTTTGAATTTATATCAAAGTTTTGTTACTTTTTATGAATTTGTAAGTTTTAATTTGTTTTTATAGTTTTTGGAGACATGATTCCTTCCAAGGTGTTTATGTGTAAAGAGAAAGGAGAAGAAAGAAAATTTTCTTTAGCACAATTAACCTGCATGTAAGTTTTTCTATTTTTACTGTTCTTATTACTACGAATCATAAGCATTTAGGTATACTCGAATATTTTCCATCCAACATACAATATATATTATTTTTCCGTTTTAATGTAAATATCGCTTCAGAATTCTTTACAATTTCATACTTGAAACTGGGAAATATCTGTAAATAATAAATAAACTTTGGGAGGAATTCAACCAGCAATGACGCCTGAAAGCCCATTTAGCCGGGGATGACAGGTAAAGACAGAACTTTTAGATATTCCGCCCATCTGTAAATCCACCGTAGCGGTCGCAGTCCGTCCAGCAACTGCCAAACAACCTAGAATTCCTAGGGGTCATCCGCATCATCTTCATTTCAAGTACATGACACCGCCAGAACTCGTACAAAATTCATGTATTTGTAGTCCGGATTCGATTCCGGTAACTTCTAGAGCAGAAAATGTTTAGAAAATAAACACTATCTTGTTAATTCATACAATTCATTATGGGAATTGTCTATAATTTTCAATCAAACGTAAGATTGAATAACTAAGAACCCTTAACATTGCAAGAATGAAATTCTTTGGTGTCTTCAACTTTAAATACGAGTATCACGTATAATTAATAGAGAAAACACACTTTGGGGATAAAATTATATTATTTTATATTATCAATATAGTATAAATACAGTCAGACTATGCTATAACGCCACTATGAATTTTATTTTGAAATTTACAATATATCGAGAGGCGTGATAAACTTGTTCCAGAAAACCGAAGAAATAATGAAGCCTACACACTATTTAGCTTGGAAGTTTGTACGTCACGTGTTTTGGGGTGATGCTAATCTAATTTACAATACGAAATGGTAAATTTAGTAATTCACAGATACAGAAATTCCGTAGAATTAATGTGGAAGATTCGCTCGCGAGCATTCATTGGCGTTTTACGAGAATTGTGCTATTTAAAAGAGCGCTATATCGAGGTTTGACTGTATGTATCTTTCAGCTTGTATAATAACTTGAGATTAAAATTATGTTTTATTTTACAGCGGAATATTTGGCTTTTTTATAATTATGGTTATCATCGCAACAATTATAGAATTGTTGATAAATTATAACTATATACCCGAAAATAATAATAAAGGTGAGAATATTTAAAAATTAAACAAAAGTTTTGATTAATATAATTAAAATACAGTCTATATTTTATTAATTTATTTATAATTAATATAATCATCGAATATTTTTTAAAGTACTGTGTGATTCATATAGAACGAAGTCATAATAGTATTTAGACACGTCATGAATTAGCAGAGAAAAAATTGATAGAGTGATCATTTGATTGTGAATAGATAATTTAGTTAGGTTGGAAAACCTATAAACATATGAAACATGCCTTTCGGGATGATTTTCTACCGAAAACTAGAATTTATTTAGGTATTAGACACGTGAAGAAAACCTGATAAACTTTGATCATCTGCGAACTCGCGACAAAGAACTAGTGTTTATTGGTTCTATTTATGTGACAATTTAGGAGATCATAATAATCGATTATGAGATACACGTTTTTCTCAGAGAATCTTGGCATCCCTTTTCTGTTTGTATGATTTCCTTCACGATATTTCCCTTTAGTATATCAAGTGTGCGGGTTTGTTACCATATAATCTTTACTAAACAGTAAAGAATTCAGGTGTTACTTGGAGCAAATATAGTTGCTACGAGAGATCAAGAAACAAACTCTTGAACATCGGTTCCTGGCCATATAGAAAGTTGCATTTCTGGAATTCATTTTTAGGAAGATCAACACCATCGAGTTTTTATACAACCCCCAAATAAATTCTGTGGAATTCACAATTCTTTCAAAGAAAATAAAACGAATTACAGGAGCAGTTACGATGCATCAAACTCATGCCATCTTCGTGACCTTCATTAATGAAATAATGTTTATTATTTTCGATACAATAAACTTTAATGTGAAAATAGAGTTGCATCTCCTGTTTTATCGCCAATACTTATGTATGTCTTTCGTTCTGTGTGAATTAGCTGTGTATCATATTCTGTATGAATTCTATAAAAGTAGTCTTTAATTAATTAGGGAAATTGAGTAATTGATTACTTAAATCCTGTGTATATAGGGACTGTCCATAAATTACTTACGCAGATGTGACTGGATGGGTATGTAGGTAATCGTTACGATGCGTAACAAGGAGAAGAGGTGTTTACAAAAACGTTACATAATTCTAGGGTCTCAACTTTTGGGTAACAGTGCTATTCATTGTTATTGGTAATGTGTTATTTTACTTCAATACTCTGTCAGCTATGCATGGAACTAATAAAATAATGTACGGTCTGTATATTATTCCTTACTACAATTAGGAAATCGAAGATATGCCTTACGTAATTTTGGGGGTGGATATGTGTGATAAAATTAGAGAGAAGTAGGATAATGGTTGAGAAAGTATAAAAATAATGTTACGTACAGTACTTTATGGACGATCTCATACTGCAATACAAAAATTTTAAAAATTGTTATAATATAGACCTAAACATTTATTATTTTATAACCGATTGATTCATATAACAATTTCTATATTTTAGGAAACTTAAAAGAATACGTCCTGGCCATATCTATACGCAAATCTTATCAAACACTTTGTTCTTCCAATACTGATGAGACAATAGCGTGTTTCAGTGGACTAAAGTTTCTTCTTGTTTGTATAATTGTGTTTGCACACTCATTAAGTTACCGATTAATGATGCCAGCGCTCGCAGGTGAGTCGCTCAGTCTGCAAATTTCTTAATAATATGAAATTTTTGATAGATTTGACATGAGAATTTTAGATAAAAAATGGTAAATTTCATAGCTGGTGTGTATGAAGGCACGCTTAAAGAAATTAGCTCGAATCTGACCAGAAACCTTAATGTTAATGTACAGTCTGTTAGGACAGACTGACTGGCTGGCATTACATACTCGAAACTGGTATATACAGGATTCTATCCTCAATTTATGATAATGTGTCTGTTAGAAACACAACGGCTTGCTTTTTAACCGTCGTAAAGTGAGCCATTGTTTTTCTAACAGACTATTCAATTGCAAATGTGGCTTAATATATTTTATTTTTTATATTTTAACAAGTGATTTATTAGTACAGCTTGCAGGTATAATAAACTCTATATTTTTTGTTTTATCAAGCACAAAGCCTTTTAGAGTAAGATAGCCTTGTTAAGACCAAGTTGAGGTTTCTTATATAATGAAAAACCAAATCAGAATTAAACTTTGAATTATATTTATGAAATAATATAGTTTTACTAAAGCTAGAAACGTTTCTCTTACTACACAAGAAATATAATCATACTGTTTGCATTGTTTAATGTGATACAGCAATACAACACATGGATAATCTGCTAACGGAGAGTCACTTCCTGGATGTTTTATGAGAAATTGGCTCTTGTTTCGTTGTTAGATGCATGAAAGAAAATCCCAAAACTCTCCATGTCTAGGAAGAATTTGCAATATTAATAATAAATAGATAATTTGAATCTTGTATTTTACCTACTAGTGGAAGGTGAATAAAAACACTAAAATCTGGTAGTTGGTTGCATGTTCGCGCCTTGCCAACAAATTTTCCACGTGAAGTTTCCTGGTGTTTCTTCACCTGTCCAAACTAGTTTTCCATATACAGTAGAGCATCGATTATCCGACTCAATTGGGGACTGGGGTTGGTCGGATAACTGAAAAGTCGGATAACCGAAAAGTATGAAAAAGTACATTATTAGTATAGTGTATTAGGCCTGGTTTAAATACTAGCCTCCCTTTAATGGTCGAGCCAGTGCTGCCAGCTAAAACATGCAAAAATTTAACAAAAATAATATTAAAGTAGCCAAGACATAACCAAATATTGTAGCGCCACATCACTAGCGGACATTTGAATTTGCCGACTAGAACGCGATCGGTTAACCGATAAGTCGGTTAATCAGGGGTCGGATAATCGATGCTCTACTGTAAAGTGTCCTTGGCAGATTGTCCAAGTGTTGCATTGTCTTTCGTAAAATGGACAACTCTTCCATCTTCCAAGTTGATTTAAAGGTCTCCCGTTTAGTGAAATATGTCATCAACATATTTAAACTAAGGATAGATTAGTCACTGGCTGCGAAACGTAAGTACAGTTGGGAAGATAGTACTGTATTTTGTTTTCCTTCATTACTAATGCAGCCAATAGGCATACCATGTGTCATGAAATTACAGTTAAAATTACTTGGATTTCTTCACTTATTAATGTATTCATTAATTAAATTTGTGTTTTAATTTACATTGCAATACTGAAATTTGTATACTGCTATACAAATATACTCAAATATTTTATTTGATATTTAAAATTATTTAATTAATTTATTGTAGAAAAACCCTACGACGTTGTGGAATTGTTTGATAATACCGCCGTTGAAATTGCTTCGTTAGCAATAACAATGATTGAAACTTTTTTCTTTATCAGGTACTTTATATAAATGTTTTATATTCCTTTTATAAATTTAAGCCGATTATTTTAATTATATAATAATTTTAGAATAATTTATATAAATAAATATTTGTTTATAATAAAGGATTACAAGAGGAGTAACCGGGTGGTAGACATGAAAAACTGGCAGTAGGGCTGAGTTGGGTATTTTCCGCCAGAGAGGAGTAAACTTAGTGGTCCTCAGTAGATTCTACTCCTAAAACTTTAGTCTGTTCTACTTATTTCATTTGTTTAAACGAATGGAAAATGGTGTGCTCTTCATATCCAGGACAGGTGGCCTAAAAAATTTTTTAGGATCTTGATCTGGGGTGTTTTTCGATATTAGTATTGGCCACGATGTTTATGAAGTTAACAGCATCGTTGTCTTTGGAGGCGACGATGTACAGTCAAATCTCGAGTTCGAACTCCTGTTTACGAACAAAATTTTGAACGTCATATTTGCCCCGGTTGCCGTTGCCTTACAATAACTCGGTTGCCGAACAAGCTATTCGGCGAGATCCGCCTGCAGATGGTCATCTCTCTATACTTCCTGTGTAAAAAAAAAAAGGGTCCGACCAATCAACGATAGAGCTATCGATTCAGAAGTTAGTGGGGCCAAAATCGCTGGCGTCATTATACGTCACGACACGAACGTTATTATTCAAATTATATTCTAATGCGCTTGCGAGTAAGATACTATTTCCGTTTTTCGGTACGCGTGGTAATTGAATGCAATTCAAATTAATTAACAAAAACCTCGTTAATTGACATTCATGTAATATAAATGACATTCACAAATTCGTGTTTGAAGATTCTTAATTCAAATTAAATAAGAAAAATTTATTAATGCCTACACACGCAATATAATTTCATACAGTAGAGAGTCGGAAATCGGAATCAATTGGGAACTGGGGTTGTTCCGATTACCCATTATGTACGAAAAAATACATTAACCTGTCTGATGTTCAAATTTTTCTCCGTTGCGTGTCGATTCGTGTTGAATTTTTCTCCGTTGCGTGTCGCTTTGTGTTGAATTTTCGTCGATTTTAAGCCTAACGAAAATTGTTATAATAATAATCGAGGCTATCGTATCGTTAAAAATTATTTCTGCATTTTGTACAAACAAAATAAATATATTGAAGAATATAAAAACATGAAAATTATACTTTAGAAGTAAATCTAGTATCAAAAACGTTCGATTCAGCACGACACAGTCCGACTGAAAATCGTGCCGATTACCGGCGATTCCGATTACCAGTGTTCCGATTAACGACTCTCTACTGTATTATATTGCATGTGTAGGAATTTTTATGCATGAAATACAGCTTATGTTGTTTTTTATAACAAAATTTGTTTCGTTTTTACAACAAATCTGTTTTCGAACAACTTTTAGAAACGAATTAGATTCGAAAACCGAAGTTTGACTGTACTTCACTTTAACGAAAAATCAATTTCTTTTGTCGTATGCTTTACATGACTAACGGCATTTAACGATTAATTATGACAATTAAGAAGAGTAAAGAAAAAATTAATTTTGGAATTGCTGCAATTGAGAAGAGCATTGGAAAAGAGAAATCTCTTTTGGAATTTTGGAATCGCTTTTATTGGGAAAAAAATTTCTTTTGGAATTGCTGATATCACAAACAGTAATAATTTAATAAACCATCAATCACCTTTGTTACTGAGGTATGTTTAATTAAAATGCTAACATTTCCGACCTAATACGATAGGCCATATTCAGATGTAACAACATTTAAACAACTTCTTACAGAAATACTGGAATGTATACTTCACACAGAAGAACCTTAAGAGTCCAACATTTAAACGACAGAACGTCCGAACATTTTTACATTTAAAATATTAGATAAATTAACAAATAAATAATATAATAATAAAACAAAATATACTAAATGAACTAAAACAATAACGGTATATATAATATAATAAAATATCAGATAAATAAAAGAAAAATGAAATAAAATACAGACACAAAAAATACCCCTCTAAGTATAAGGGTAGGTGCTGGCTAAAAATTTTTATGTTTTAGTTATTTTTCTATGTAGAATTTCCATGCAGAAGCTAGCCCAACCGCATCCCTTGCATTAATACAACCATTCTTTAATTTACATTTATAGATTTCGATTTATTCTTCGTGTATTGCTAATGATGGGAAACTCATAGCCCTGAGGATAGTTGCTTCATTCTATTTAATTACAGAGTCCTCTGCTTGTGCCATTAAGGATAAAACTGTGTTGAAGTGCCCTTTATAAATGTCATATTTGTGCTCTTTAAGTCTGATAGCTAAATTTCTTCTTGTGACCCCAATATAATCCTTCTTAATTCCTAATTTCTAATTTTAATATGGAATGTTATATACGCCCGCGTTTTCTTTTATTTTAATCTTGTCTTTATGATTTCTTAAAATATTATATAAATTAGGAGCTCTTTTGAAGACTATTTTAGAGTGTTTTTTGTCAGACACTTGTTTCATGATGTTCTTGATGTTTTGATTATAAGTGAACTTGGAGATTTAAAACTGACTTGTTTGTGTTCTTATTAAAAGTTTAAAGATGAGTCAGATATTTATTTAACAGCAAGGATTTTTCTCTTTGTGATATCAGCAAGGAATTCCATTAACTTTCATAACCTTCTTTTAAAACTGCCAGAATTCAAGCAACCGTGCCCTTGGTCGCCAATCCACTCAACTCAAGCAGTTTTGGCAACAGCTCAATTGTGATTCTTATGATTCATACTTTGCAACATTTCTTCGTTATTAGAAATAAATTAATTCGAATATCTCTTTCTTTTAGTGGCTTTTTAGTATTTTATAATGCATGGAAAATTGAAGGAAATTCAATTGTACATTACTTATACTTCCTGATTAAAAAATACATTAGGTAAGAATAAATATTTTAAGATTTATGTATTATATAATTTGTAATTTTTATATGTTGATTTATAATTTTAAGATTTACGGTGCCCATTTTCGGCGCTTTTGCTGCATTTCTCATTCTCCCTCAGCTTGGTGATGGGCCAGTTTGGCATTATGTCGTACGTGAAGCAGAATTTGCAGAGAAAAATTGGTGGAAATTCTTTGTTCACATTCAGAATTTTTATCAAACTTATTATACTGTAAGAAATAAAATTATTTTTCATATTTTTAAAAGTATTGTATTTGCAATGTTTCGTTACCTAAATTTTCCAGTAACTAAGTTGGGCAAAAATCGCTGATCACGTATATGGTGACAGGTTTGCGCTTTACCAAGGTTGCTCACGTGGAGTTTACCGGGAACATTTTACGCACCATTTTCTCATAAAAGTAATTCGTGGAAAACTTTCTATGCTGAGATGGCCTCTATTTAAGTGTTACACAGGTGAAAAAAGCGGAGATAATTTGACCTGGCCAGCCCATTGGTAAGGACTGAATCTGTGACCATCAATGTTCAGTGGTTTTATATATTCAGTCAGAAAATAGTAATATAATTGAAGTATTTTTTAATCACAATTATTTACGAATTAGCAATTAATGAATGAAAATTTTCTTCAACTTTACATATTATTATAGGAAGTAAAATGTACTGTATTAATCATATTTATATCTATTATTTAATAGTTTACAGAGCATTTCTGGTTTTTACACGCATTATTGCAACTAACGATCCTTACTGTACCAATACATTTTATTTACTCCAAGTAAGTTGTATTTAATATTATGAAATTAATTATACAGTATGTTGTTGATAAGTACTAAACTTACAAAACATTATATTACTTGTACAGTACATGTATATTTAAACTAGTATTACAGTTATGTAAACTGAGTGCACCAAAGGCTCAGTTGGCAATTAAAGTACTTGTAAGAATCAGTACTTACCTCGTAAATGAAGGAGGTGTTCAGTATTTTGTCTATGTTGCATTATTGAATCCTTGTATGGATATTCGAGTAGAAACTTTTTGAGTAGTGTAATGTAATCATCGTACGCCTGCACCATTAACTTCATTTAATTAACTTACAAATATTATAAATAAAGGATAAATAATCCACTTTCATAAATATATTTCAACTGTTAAATTGCTGTTTTATTGTTTTTTACTCTTATCTTTTTACCCAATGGACAATAAGAGGATCCTTTTCCACAACCATTGTGGTTTCGGAAACGCCCACAATGGGGACGTGGGCGATAAAAATTTTTGAGGAATTGCTCGCACGGATCCGATTCAGACCCCCAAAATGGCAGGCGTATGCCGAAAGTGGGATGAACACTACACGATTTTGATTCTCAACGTGATCTGTTAGCCGCACGGATCCGATTCAGACTCCCAAAATGGCAGGCGTATGCCGAAAGTGGGATGAACACTACACGATTTTGATTCTCAACGTGATCTGTTAGCCGATTTTGACGTTACGAAATGTGTTTCCGGACAATGAAGTTGGCCAATGTTGGTTTCCTCGAAAGTTCGGAAACCTGAGAAATTGTCATCAGCAACCAATTAGCAACGTCTCCCACGATACTAATTTATGAGTAGCGAGTAGTGACATCCGTTCTTCTAGGCGTTCTGCTCTCACTTTTTGTTGGTTATGGAAGAGAAATTCCATAACCAACAAAAAGTGAGAGCAACACGACTCTTGATGGAGGCAGACGTTTTTGTTTGGAAATGCTATATCACGTGATATGTTGCTGAAGAAAAATGTTATCAAAGTGCACTGTGTCCACAAACAGTCCAATAGCAAAAAATTAGTATTGTGTTCGATTTGCATTGATGCTCTCTGCCGTCTGACCATTCACTCATGAAGAGTATATTGCAACCCTTATAATTGCCACAAACAAAATTGATGCTGGCTACATTTCTTATAAACCTCGATAGAAAATCTGAGTATTAGAAACGTAACAATCTAACTGATGATTTGAAGCAATCGCCGAGAAATTTAATCGGTTACCACAATGCTACAATTCTCTTTTTAAATTTCAGTCGAGTTCAAAAATTATAACAATAAGATTCTTTTGTTTTTGCTATTGTTAATGGATATAAAATATTTTATAAATATACAGAATATTTTTTAATCTTACCTGCAAATTTTTTTTCAGACAACCAAAGATTGGAACTTACATCATGATTATTTTAACAGCAACGGGCGTTGCAACGCATGTATCAAACATTTGGCTCAAGAAACATTATTTAATGATAGGAATGTCTTTCAATATGGAGTAATAATATATTTGTATACTGTATTACTTTATGAATAATATATATATACTAATTTTAGAAAAATTTATAGAAATAAATTACTTTTCGGTTAATGTAATATATAACCCTTGGTGCCAGAATGGCTGCTTGTCACTGATTCCAGCAAGGAAACAGTGGGACGCACGTTCTAACATAACCTAACCTATTCTAATAATTTGGTTGCTAATAATTATGGTAATTTATTAGAATAGGTTAGGTTAGGTTAGAACGTGCGTCTCACTGTTTCCTTGCTGGAATCAGAGAAGAGCCGCCATCTTGGCACCAAGGGTTACATTAACCTAATTTTCTTTATTATTTCAGCACAATATTTAATTATACTTACAATAATTACGACAAACCTTACTTTTCTCATCTGAGTTCTTATTGTTTCGGATTATTACTTGGCTCCTATTTATCAAATAACGGAAAAGTTAAATTTGGAAAAGTAAGTTTACTTCATTTTCATTATTGTCTTATTACCTATAAGAGCGTATAAATAGCATGCTGTTATATGTACCAGCTTTTTTTTGGCACTGCACTGCTATGTAATAAAAGATAATACAGTAATAATAAGACCTTATTGTATGAATTGATCTTCAAAAATATTTTGTTGTAAGTTAGTAATTAGTAATGATTATTTATTATATTTCAGATTACTTGTGTCATACTGTGGATTTTGAGTGTAGGTTTATTAGGAGCAGTATTATTTGGTATGCATGGTTATAGAAATGAATTGTCTTTGAACGAAACTATAATTTTACTTCACAAATGTGTTTCTCCGTTTGCATGGACTGCTGGTTTGGCTTGGTTGTGTGTGGCCTGCATTACTAGAAATGGTGGTAAGTACACAATAAAGGTATATACGTTGTATACGATTTTAGATTTTTATTGATGAAATATCCAATATTCTTCAATATTTCTATGTGAATTATTTATGTAATATTTTACTTACGTACGTGAGCTATTGTACAAAGTTAAACGCTTATAATTATAGACAGTTATAATTTTTACATAAGAAAGATTTTGAAGCTGTAATAGGTTTACTGTGAGAAGATTTATAATATCTATCGAACAGAAATATTTAGTTCATTTGAAATACGTATTCTGTTATAATCGATTGTTTGGTTTTAATTGTATACGGCAACACGACACTTAAGAGGGATGCTTCCAGAGAGGTCTTTTATGGGGAATTTGTTCTTATAGGTGTATTACAAACCCGAAAAACTTTAAGTGACCCAGGCCCAATTTTCAATGTTCAGTGGGATTATCCCAGGCCGGCTAGATTATAGTATAATAATAATATAGACGGCTTTGGTTTATCCAGTCAGCCATGGCGCGACCTGTTATACATGAAACTTAGTAGATCATTCTTGCATCAAATGCAATAAAAGTTTTTGTGCTTTTGCGTTACTATTCAGCATATCCTAAAATGCTATATTAATGCAAGCTATTATGCATAAACACGTCGTTATTCAATGTACAGAGTGTTCGAAAAGTTTATTCGTACTGGGAATTGTGGATGATATTGGAATGAACTGTACAACAAAAATACATTATTTACTGTCATATCTAAATGAAAGTGTCATTTCTAACATGTGTGTATTTAACTCTATAGCTGTTCAGTTTACTCCAATGAAGAATAATTTGCACTTTTTGTGCGGAATTTCGATTATAGGTTAAAGGACTGTATTGTTTTGTAAGGTGTTTTCTTTATTTTAAAGTTAAAATATACTTTTAAAAGGGACAAGTGAAGGGCATCCACTTCTTATTACTTTTCCATTCGAATGAATTTATCATTAGTAAAAACGTCTATCAGAGTAACACTACCGTAACATTATTTAACTGTTAATGCGTTGAATATTTTAATATTGTAGATACTTAAATTATTCTAAATTTCTAGGTATTGTAAATTCGTTTTTATCTGCAAATGTGTTTATTAAATTGAACCGTCTGTCAGTGTGGCTGTACATGCTTCATCCAGTTTCTGTCCTTTACGTTTACGGACAACTTAGAAATACACTACCCTTCACCGAATTAAATTTGGTAAGAAATATACTTCATTACATAATATTAATATTTACAAGATTTTGAAGAGAACTAAACTAATTGTTTCTATTTTTTCAGTGGATTATGTTTTCATTCATGTTGTTTTTTTCTTTAATATTATCCACTCTTTTTTACGTATTTTTGCAATCACCGTTCATCGCTGCTTTAAAAATGTACGAGTGGAGCTTTTACAAAAATGAAAATCCAGGAAAATTAAATACATTGTCTGTTCGACTGTAAAAAGACAATAATAAAATGATGAACCATCTGTAACATTTACTGTTAATAAATCACATCTGTAATAAACTATATGAAAAATAGCTGATGTTTCGATTTTTTAAAAATATATTTAGAAGCCATTGCGTGATACCAAACCCTTATTCCACATTCTAGAAAACAACGGGAGGTTTGCAGGCTTCTTATTTATATACAATCCAAACTGTATAAAATGCCCCCTAGATATGACTACATAAAGTACATAAATATTCGTGGAGGGATTTAACTCACAAATGTCAAGTAGAGAACTCAGCCTAAATGGCATTGTTATAAGCAAATTATGTGACTTTTGATCCCTGAAATCTGTGTAAAACATGTTACTAATTCTTCCCGTTGACAGAGTTAAGCTTTGCATCACACTCGATGTATCGTAAACTTTCAAAACCCAGTTTTTTCTACAAGGTTCTGTTGCTGCATCGATATTGAAGGGTATTTAGAAGTCTAATATTGCGAAAAAAGCGCAGAAAAAGTGAATTGTTATTACGCTATTGCACAAAAATAGATGATACAAAGTTTTCGTAAGGAAGACATTATACATTTATATATATATATATTTTATAAATATAAAGACATAGTCGCTTCCAAAAAAACTTTGTTGATCTTAATTTATTTCTTTAAAATGTTTCAGAATAAAATCTTCAGACGACCCGACCTTTTTTTAGGCTACACGGCCGCCCAGGAAACAGTTCCTTAAAACACAGAAATAATCCAATTAAAAATAATAAATTTTTTATAAGATTGGAATTGCTGATCTTACGATGTCTTTAGCTTTTTTACGATGTCTTTTACGATATTGAATATATAACTGACAGAACTGGCCTCATTATACAATCATTTTCTCAGATAGCCAAGAAAGATTGGGGGCTATCAAACGAAGCTCTCTCCACCATATATGATAGTATTTTTGTTCCAACCACTTTATATGCGTGTGGCACATGGGGCCGGCAGTTAATAAAGTACATATATAAAGAAAAATAATCTCCTCACAAAGACGAGCTCTACTTTCCCTAACTAATGCCTTTCGCATCAGCAACAAGTATTCAGGTAATTGCACGCAAGCTACCAATTGATTTGGAAATTACTAAAAGGAGAAAGAAACAGCAACTTAAATGGGGAGATACAATTCAAGTGGGATCAACAACAATAACTGCAAACGAATTCGAACAACCTTATCCTTACTGTAATACCATGTCTCCTGAAAATCTCACTCTTAATACTCTTGTCCGACAGATCAATTCGAATATTAATATATTTACAGATGGATCTAAAATGGATGGTAAAGTAGGATGTAGTTTTGTAGTTTATGACCGAAATTTGGAAATACATAATCAAAAATATCGACTGCATAACAATTGCACAGTTTTCCAATCAGAACTTCTAGCTATTTTAAAAGCCACAGAATGGGTGAATGAGAACCTACCAAACAGCAATATTGATATACATACAGACTCTTTCTCTGCATACAATATCATTAACGGCATAAAGCTACATCCTCTTGCGGTTGAAATAAGAAACAAAATCAAAAATTCCACATGCGCATTTGAACTGTCCTGGGTTAGATCTCATCACGGACTTATGGGCAATGAGAGAGCAGATTCTCTTGCTAAGGCAGCAGCACAAGACTCCACCATCCCACTTATTTATAACAAAATTAGCCGGATTACCTTACGCCGACTTCTTTTGGAAGAAGCTATTAACCAATGGCAGATAAAGTGGAACGAAAATGAACAATGTATTACTTATCAATTTATTCAAGACCTAAGTAACTTTTTTAAAATAAAATGGTTTGTCCCAGATTATTATACAACTCAATTATTCACAAACCATGGAAAATTCGCAAGCTATCTTGCCAGATTTACAAACAGGGCATCAAACCAATGTCCAACTTGCATGATTGAAGATGGCGCAAGACATTATGTATATAATTGCATAATGACAGAAATAGAGAGAACTGAATTACGACAGCTTTTGCAAGATTCAAACATAGATTGGCCTTGTCACCTCTCAAACATTTGGATCGATCATTAGACATTCTCTGCATTTCGAAGACTAGCCAGGAAAACTTACCTAGTCACAAGTCAATTAATTCAAAGCTAATTGATAAATTTTATAGTTAATGGTCTCATTGTTAAGTAAATCCTGCCCGTTTCTAACTTGCCAGTACTACCTGCAACACACATCAACTTACTGCTAATTAGTTTCACGGATGATCGTCCTCCTATCCAAATTTATAACTAATTCGTCTGTTCTACCTGAAACGCCTATCTATCTATACTGTTGATAGATCACATAAACGATGATTCTCCTCATGACTGCGATGATTCTCCTCATGACATTAGTGACCACAACCTCTTAGTGACAGTGCAGCAATGTACTACATGTGTTCTACAGACTTTAATTTACGTAGTACAATCACAAACTTCAAGTGACAGTGCAGTGATGTCCGTTAGTGTATGCACTACAGGCTGCAGCTGACCCATTTGTGATTAGTGATCACAACCTTTCGGTGACAGAGCAGCGATGTACTACATGTGTCCTACAGACTTTAACTTATGGAGTACTATCACAAACTTTAATGACACTACAGTGATACCCGTCTGTGTGTGTACTATAGACTACACCCGACCCAACTGTGAGTGGACGATGATACATCAAAATAGAAACTTACAGGACTACAAGACTTGAAAGGACATCTGTTGAAAACGATTGGTAAGAATTTATGAAACAACACCTGTAGGATGGTATGCATTCATTTGAACTAACGGTATTTACTTAATTATAATATTATCTAATATTACCTAATTATATATATATATATTTATATATATATATATATATATATATATAAATGTATAAAAAATGTATATAAAAAATGTATGTAAAAATATATATATATATATACTCATGTATGTACATATACTCACGATAAGAAATTTATTATATTGCTAGAGATATTATTTAGACTTAGTATTATACGATTGATTTAATTTATAGAAATGATTCACTTAAAATAACTTCGTAAATATATTATAAATCAGCTAATCACTTGCTATAAGTGATAAATGTTAATGACTTCTTATGCAGAATCGAGAATTGTTATGTAAAAATGAATACTAAATGTTACTTTACTGGTGTGTAACTATGATTAATTGTGATGACATGTAAATGACATTAGTTGTTATATGCCATAACTGTATAGATTATACTTGTGTTATTTACTGTTATGTATGGAATCAATGTTAAAATCCAATATTTCAATTGTACATATACTCATTCTGTAATTCTAATTATAAACTTTGAGAGACTTATCCCTGGTAATGCTATAAAGCGGGGCCAAGGTATGTGCGTTTGTACCTTAAAATAAATAATTGAATTGAATTGATGTCTTTAGCTATTCATCCGTTCCGTTCTCATTCTCATTTTCGATAGAGGAGTGTATTGCTGTTTGTTTGTACTCCGGAAGAACAGGAGGGTGATCGCTCAGCACCGAAGAACTGGCCTTACAGGACACGTCCAACGCGAAGAAGACAGGAGAAAGGTCACGAAGCGACCAAACAGGTCTTATAGGAGACGGCCAACGCGGGAAGAGGGATAGAATGCCTTCTGGGAGGACTTTGATGGGAAGCTGGCCCCTATTCAGGCGTCATCAGCAAGGAGAAAAACCCGGAAAAACTCCGGCTGCCAGCTTGTCCGAGTGAGAAGCAAATCGAACTCCCCCGATCTAACTTCAGTGTTTAAGGTCTGGTCACCACCACAGAGAAACAACCGAAGTCTAATTTGAAAAAACCGAAACAATTCTTTTCCTTTATGAAAATAAGAATCAACAAAATGAAAAAAGTCCGATTTAATCCTGAGCCAACTTATCATTACTACGATAAAAATCTGGACAAGACTGAACATAAGCTGGATTTAACTTGGATAAGAGCAATTCCTTCAGAGAAAATGTCATTGCTGAAGGAACTGTATGACGTTTTAATTAAAATGGACAGAGAAGGAATTTTCCAACAGATTTCGTCGAGTGATTCAAATTACGGGAAGGAAAATTCCGATACGTCAGAACACGAAACACTTGGATGTGTTTCTTCGCAGAAATGTTGGTTTGAACAGGATGATCAAACGTCTGATCCATTGACAGAATCATTCCCGGAAGATTGGAAAGTTTATCCAGTGTAATGCAATAAGAGTTTTCTTATTTTAAATTAGAATTATTTCTTTGTTTAATTAATTCTGCATGATTTACCATTTAAAAATAAACATGTTAAAAATATCATGGAAAATTCTTATTAATGTTTGGTTGATTTTCTTTTTCGTTAATTGTACACACGTTATTTATAACTTATTTATGTATCTTTATAACCTAAAGGAATTTTAAATACAAATTTATAGATTCATCTACAAAAGAATAATGGGAAGTAAATTAATATACATGTGAGAATCCGAAATTTAAAAAAAATCGGTCGTCGATTTCGTCATACCTACTCGATAATTGTTATCATTAAGGTGACCAACCGTCCTCTTTTAGGGAGGACAGTCCTTCTTTTGTAAGTTCTGTCCTTCTTCGAAAAGTGTCCTCCTACATGTCCTCCTTTTTGATATTTGAAGACTAATCTGTAAATCTTTCCGTATTTGATTGATGCCGAGGCGATCCGTTGCATGTAATGTAATGTGATGTGTTTGTATTTGACATGACGGTTAATCAAGGTTCGGTGCAGTGCAGCAAGACGCGATTATGAAACGCATGTGTTCTGCACATGAGACCTTGAGAGAGTACGCTGCATGCAAGTAGCTTTGTTTACTTCTTACCGAAACACAACACGGCATGCACATACGCATGCAGTAGAGATTGTTATAGTGTATCACTGTTGCAATGAATAAAATGTTTCTTTTATTTACAATATTTTTTCCTTCAACTTATGTGTCCTCCTTTCCATTGTAAAAAGTTGGTCACCTTATTATCATCTACTACATGAGAACATCTCGATTTTCATTTACTGTACTCGTTGTCGTTGAAATTAAATGGTTATTTAGCTGTTAACTTTAGTGTCTGAGTACTTTCCTTCTGTCGGGCTGTCTCCCAGTCTCCATCCAGAATTCTATCGCTCTCGCACGCGCCCACTACGCGTGACCTACTTTTTAACCCAACCTAAACTTATCGTCGCGGCTTCCACGTGCGAGCGGTCGCGTGTCTCACACGGCCTGTATTATGAAACGAAGAAGTTACACTCCTGAGAATAACCAAGTGTTTTTCTCCACTGTTTATTTACAGATAATAGTAATTAAAAGAGCATGTAATCATGTTTCAAGAACTTTCAACGCTAAAATGAAACATTACCGAAACGAGATGATCACCATCACGCGCGAAGATACGTACTGTACATCAATAAGAGAGGACACTAAACACGTGCAACTAATTGAAAAATAGTCTTTAATCCGAATACCAAAACATTAATGACAGTTGTTTGTAAGGTGTGCAGTATATGCGTATAACAAGAGCTCATTCTTTTGGAGAATGTCACAAAACATCCTAAACATGTTATACAGGTATATAAATGCAATAAAATCGTCTATACAATTAATATATATTTCGTATCATCTGGACAAACCTAGATTATAAAACACTTATAACAAATATTGATACAATTCGAAACAATTATGTTAACAGTCACAAATTCTCTGCTTTTTGCTTCTGAGTTGGCATTGGTTCTTTCTAGTTTCAGTTTCGTTTGAATACACACATCTTTTACTGTAAAAAATATAGAATTATTAACTAATTGTTATTACTGTAAATATTTAGTATACACACAAAAGTAGTAAACATTACAGTTTTTAAACTGAATTTATTATTGTATTTTTACTACAATTAATATTTAAATTATATGAGATACTGTATAAGATTACCAAATAACAAAATGCATTACATTATATATTACTAAAATAAACTTTATTTAAACTTTTATTACATTTAAATTAGGTATGTCATACTGCTATCACCTAAGTAGTTATGTGATGTACAGTGAACACTCGATTATTCGAAGTTGATGGAAACGGGGGTTTTCTAATAAACGAAATTTGGTATAATTCAGAAATTCGTTTGTTTTGTACAACATCAAGCACTGCTCATTTGAGTTTTATGAACAGTAAGTACAGTAATGTAATTAATGTATGCGAAAATAAATTAATAACCCAGGAACCATCCTAGACGAAATATTATGCAGTATAAGGTGAAAAACACGTGATCAGAGATGTCATCTATTTGTCTCTTCATAAAAATTGTAATTGTGACTGTGACATGCGACTCGCCAAATTTTTACGTGTACAGATACTGTGAAATATCACTGCAAAGGTGTAAAAGTTCGAAGACTTAAGAAAGAGGTATAAAAATCACTATGTGAGTGTCATCTAAACACGATATTAGTTATACAGTGATGATTATACCTCTGTTCACTTTACGGCTGTTACATATAACAGAGAGAAAGTTATAGCGATCGCTCAAAAAAGAACTTTCCAAGGTTTTTACTCAGGAAACTTTGAAAAATCGGAAAAAGAAACATTTGGGGGGAGGGGTTTCTGTATGTATAGACGATAGTGTGTGTGGTGGGGACACAAGTTTGTTCACCCTATTTGAAGCTTAATAACTCTTGCGCTTTTTGTAGAAAATTTCTGAAATTTTGTAGGGAGATTTGTTTATTAGGCATTTCAACCGTTTTATAATTATTAAAATTATAAAAAAAACTTTTTAAAATAGAATATCCTAACACATGGCACGTACCAAATATTGCTGGGGAAGTTAAGCAACTCATTGTTGGTTTTTTTTAATCATTTTAATACAAGAAAAAAAGGAAATAAAATTCATTAATCTTTTCATTTTACAGTGTTAATTTCATTTTATTGTTTTCCATCTTTTATAATTTACAGAACATAAAAGTTTCTTTTATACCAACTTTTAATTTCTATTGTTTTAATTGAATTTTATCATAACTTCCTTTTATAAAAAATACAGGTATTTTATTATATACTGGAATCCAGTTGTAACTATTATCTATAACATACATATCGTTTTTGTCACTAAGATTATTGTAAAATTTAAAAGAGGACCGATGTGGGACATGTACGAAATGGACATCCTCATAACAATTACAACGAGAACAAAAATGTAATTCAGTAAAAATATGAAACATATTTAAAAGGAAATTTTTTAGAAATATTCTTATAACTGGAGAGAACAAAATAATAAATAATTCATGTTTAATGAACAATAGTTTTCGAAAACAATAGCAGCTATGATTACATTGAACAATGCTGCTAACCAATTTCATTCTGTATTGTGAGTGATGTAATTATGTAATTTTTATGTAATTATGCCGAAAATTATCTATAGTACAGTACTGTACATCCCAATATAAAATATTTAATTTAATCGGAAACTCATCGAGATCTTCTACGTGCTACGCAGTGGAACGGTATTGGTGAGGACCCATGACTTATTTAAAATTTATTTTGTATACTAGTACTTTCTATATATCAACAGGACTTATTATATTGAAAATTATGGATGCAGATATTTAGTCTTACAGATCAAAAATAATGTTCTTTATTTAGTTCACCAGAACACATACACTTTAAACTTGTGTTTCGGACTTGTTTGTACCTCCTCAGCAGGCCTTTAAACGACACTTTCTACAAATAACAGTAAAAACATTTCTTGGTACAATTATAACTAAAATTAGTTAAAAACACAAACGTTTCCCGACAATAAATTTAAAATTCTTACAATTTCTGTATTTCCGATATTGTACCAAGAAATGTTTTTATTGTTAATTGTAGAAAGTGTCGTTTAAAAGCCTACTGAGGAGGGACGAACAAGTCCGAAACACATGTTTATATTGTATGTGTTCAGGTGAACTAAATAAAGAACATTATTTTTGATCTGTAAGACTAAATGTCTGCATCCATAATTTCCAGTATAATAAGTCCTGTTAATATATAGAAAGTACTACTATACAAAATATATTTTAAATAGAGTTAAAAAAGACACAAAAGCATAATAATTAAATTAACCCACGACTTATGATTAGGTATACGAAAGTACTGTTTAAAAAATAATATTTGAAGGAAAGATCAGACGCAATAATTATTTAAAAATTACAATAATACTGCAAATCACAAGACCAATTTAAGGAAAAATTGAGAAGAAAATAATATATGAAAAAGCTATCATTTACTTTTTTATGCCAATCTTCGTAGACGTCATTCACAAATTAAAGGGGAAATTTAATTGTAACTATTAATTATTTGCTATTTTCTATGCAATTTTTCACTTCATTGTTTCGAATAATATTTGGAGGAAATTTTCAACACAAAAATTTTCCTGAAAAAAATTTAAAATTAAATACAATAATAATTGAATACCTCTTCATCTCCATCTGTTGCTTCATACGATAGGATGAGTTGCAGCGCTCTAAAGCTTCTTTTTAATATAATTTTGATGAACATTTTTGTAGTATCAAGCAGTAGAATTAATGATACTAAAACAATAGATGACGTTTATAAAAGTTTCTTAATAACTACAGAAATTAAGTTGAAAAAATCCTTAAAATTATTGAGTAAATTAATTCTCCCGTACTTGTTGAGAATGGCAGAAGAAGTGGATTTATCCGAATCTTGTCAAATTTCGGGGATTCGATTTATGAAAGATTTAATACAATTAAAACCATGGACTATAATGAGTAAGTAGCTTTAAATGTCAACTATTGTAGATTAGATGTAATTTTATTCAGTTTATTCGTGAGTTTTTGCCTTACACTTAAGTGACTTAAATTATACCTGCCAGTGGTCATGTGGATTGAACGCTAGTGGTTAGTGTTGGGTTCGTGTCTGAACACCTACTTTTTCGGGTTTTCTTTACTTTTGTAACGTTTAAATTGGGAAAATCTCATAGAAAAACCACCTGAAAGGCACCCCTCTCGGTAGGAGAGGAGATAACTGTGGAAAAGTGGGAGCCAGGAGATGGCGGAACAAAAGGAAATTAAAATTATTTTATTCATTTTAATTTCTATCGTTTTGTAAAATATTAATAAATTTTGTATATATTCGGGATAACATAGGTCTGCTTTTTAAAAATAATTGATAACGATGTACTTATGTTATATGTGGGTTTAACTCCCCACAGGGTCCTCTCTTGCGGTTACGTCGCCCCGGACAAAAAGACAAATTGCCGCCCCTCAAAAATATATATACGTGGTACGATCGAAAAGTTCGGGACTGCAGTAATCTATGACAACAAAAGCATGTATTTGAAGTTACAGCGTATGAAATGGATTCTACCAAACTACCTCTACGTGTTCAGGTTAATTTCACCCATGTCATGTGATTAAACCGCGAGCGCTGCTGTTTTTTTTTCCGGAGATAGTTACCTTTGTTCTGCGACGTAATAAAAGTGGAGTTTCAAGAACAACCTCCAACATTTCGACTTCGCCATGGTAGAATCACCGTACACCTTTCTTAGCAATTTTAAAGTCTCCGTAGGTGTTTTACCTAAACGCTGACAAAATTTAATGTTGGAGGTTGTTCTTGAAACTCCACTTTTATTACGTCGCAGAACAAAGGTAACTATCTCCAGAAAAAAACAGCAGCGCTCGCGGTTTAATCACATGACATGGGTGAAATTAACCTGAACACGTAGAGGTGGTTTGGTAGAATCCATTTCATACGCTGTAACTTCAAATACATGCTTTTGTTGTCATAGATTACTTCAGTCCCCGAACTTTTGGATCGTACCACGTATATATATTTAAATAAAAGTACAAATTTTTTATTTTCAACAAAAATCTAATCATTTTATTTAAATTTTAATAAAAGCATATATTTAGAAAGAAACATATAACATAACATTGATAATCAAGCAGTACAGATTGCCACAAATTGTTAACTATATAATTTTTTACATTTTTAAATTCTATTAAAAATGTATTATTGCACAAACAATCAAAATGCCATTATTTTGAATATAAAACAAGGCAACATCAACTTCGCTAAAATCACAAAAGACTTTTATTTTCTTACTTTCAGTTCTGCAAACTTTTTATTGCATCTTTTAAATTTACTTGATCAGCAATTTCATGCTCAATCGCCAACATGGCCAAACCATTAAAACGATTTTGTGTAGTAGTCGAACGTAAAAAGTTCTTAATTAATTTTAACTTAGAGAAACTCCTTTCGCTACTTGCTACAGTTATTGGTATCTTTAACAATATTCTTAAAGAAATAGTAAGATTTGGGGCAAAATTTAACTTTGTAATTAAGCTCAGTACATTGCTTAGGCTTTCCTTTTTGCCCAAAAGCGCAGATACTGCTGAAATTTCTCCTGCAAATTCTCTCCCATTTATATTAACAGAATCACCATCAGTTAAAATGCATTCTAAATTCTTAGTGTTTTAGTAGCATTTCTGTGGACATGATATTTAAATCGTATATATTATGTAAGAATTGAAAATAGTTACTATGATTACTAAGTTATTCAAATCTAGCATCTAGTGCATTTAGTGCTTGATCGATTGTAAAATTAAAAAAATCTATTTTATAATTTTCTTTTGGATCATTGATGGGTTCATCTCGTGCTTCGTATAAGAGGTTCCTTTTCCTTCTTCTAACGTGGTTTCGTGTTATTGTTGATCCAAAATTAGCCTCCACATCAATTTCGGTAGCAAGTTCTTTTGTATCAATAATAGTTTCATCGAAGGACGAATCTTAATGGAATTTAGTATTTTATGCCAAATAACTAATGAACACAAAATCTTAAATTGTTTCATACAATTTAATAAACTAGAGGCCTCGTCTCTTATTAAATTATCAATTTCTTGGTTTTCGTAAATGCTTAGCAAGACGTCGTATACATCTTCCAAATGAAATCTCAAAGGCTTTAAGGTCTCTATCCTACTCTTCCATCTAGTGTCGCTCAATGGTTTCAAAGTTAAACCTTGAACATGTTTTAAAAGTATTGCCCATCAAAATGTAGATGCCGAAAAAAATAAATATATTTTTTGTACCGTGTTGAAGAACTTTGCGGCTTCCAAGGACGCTTTTGCCATATCATTAACAACAAGATTGAGAGAGTGGCTACTACACGGAACATAGAATGCTCGCGAATTATATTGTTTAATTCTAGATTGCACTCCCGCTTTATCGCCCCTCATATTGGACCCGTTGTCGCATTCCTGCCCTCTGATATTCTGCAAATTTAAATCAAGTCATTTTAAGTTCTCCAATTATAATAGCAGACATTTGTTCCCTCTGTGCATCTTTCGACTGGTAAAACACCTAAAAAAAGCTTTCATTAATTGTAATTTCAACATCAGCATCAAATTTATTGATTAAAACGTATCTGATTAAAAGAGTCATTTCTTCTACCTTACTAATGTCAGGAGTACAGTCTAAAATTATGAAAAAGTATTTTGATGTTTTTATTTCATCAATAATATGAAACTTTACACTTTGATGCAGCAGATCTATTATCTCGTTTTGTATATTTTTACCGAGATAGTGAGCTGTAGTCTCTTCTTTTTTTAGCACTACGGACGTGCTCTTCCATAATGGGATCAAATTCAAATAGCAACTCAACTATTTTTTTAAGAAATTACCGTTTTTATACTCAAACAACTTGTCGCTTGTACTTTGAAAAGCCAGACTACTTTTACCAAGCATTTTAGTAATTACTACGATTCTTAGAAGCAACTCGTTTCAATGATTTGTTTCTGCATTAATAATTCTTTGAGAGGCCGCATCTATAGTTTTACAAAACGTTAATCTTAGGTTCATTTCTAGCCATGATTATTGGAAATTTCATACTCTTTTAAAGTTTCGCCGTGGGGCTTCCAATTTTTAAAACTTTTTTTTGAAAGAGAACTAACTATACAGCCGAAAATTTTGCAACAGAAGCAGTAAACGCAGTTTTGTGAAAGAGAGCACAGTAGCCAGTCTCGTAAAACATGCACTCCATTGCTTAAAATTCGTGTATAATAATTTACGCTAAAATGTCGACCAGTGTCATTGGAACGAAATTTGTAATAATGCAATGGATTAGGTGGACCTTGTCTTACTAAAAACTTCTTTCGGCGTCTCCTAAAATTCTTGGCCACAATGCTGGATCTGTACTCAAAGTTTGTAGAACGCTTTCTGTGGGAGTCACGTTGGTATCAATTTTTTGAATGCTTTCATCTGGTGATGATAGAGTCAGAGTGTCGTCAGTTCCAATTGATTTATAAACTTCGTTCATTCGTTTGTCATCATCCTCCTCTGACGATTTTGTATTTTCTTTTATAACCGGACTCGATGTTGGATTCTCAGAGTCGTCATTTGTTTTGGTACAACTCTGGATATAACTTTTTAACGCGGCAGCTTGTTTTTGCCTTTCGGCCTCCTTTTCAAGCCTTCTTTGGTTTTTGTACTGGTAACCAGACAGTTTTCTTTGACCGTTAGACATTCTGGAAGAGGCACGCACATAACTCAAATCAAACAATGTAAACTATAAAATAATATTTAAAAAAAATAAAGATTTATCCTTGTTCAAAATAAGCTAAAACCGTAATTAACATAACTTCAAAATTACATTCTGTCAATGGACATAAATAATATTTATGGCTTACACATAATATCTTTCGTATCCCGCGAACGTAAAGAAAGTCTAGTGTTTTTATATATGTATTTTATAATAACTAATATTTCAGCAAACCATAAATAGTCATTAAAAACAATTTTATAATTCTTGATTTTGAGATTTTATTCAGTTCAATTATTCAAATGTATTATTATTAAACGCGTTTTATCGAAGCAATGAACTTGATATATGTCTTATATTATTGATTCAAATAATTATTTTCATAAAACAAAAATATAAATAATTATACATATAGAATACATTTAAATTGAATACAATATTTTATTGATTTAATAAACAAGTCAACAGACACACACAGACAAAACACATACACACATACATACGTTCATACTCATCCAGAAAGAATTCTTCCGCCTTTTTAAACTTTTTTGGTTCAGAAAATATGAAAACTTGTAGATTTAAAAAACTCGCAGTGCCAGACTTTTACTTTCCCTTGTTACGTATACATAACAGCCGGGGAAGTAAAATGTAACCTGTTTATTCGTGAAAAATTAAAAACAATTGACACGACGCAGTGTACAGTGTTTCACACTGCACAAGCTATTTGTACATGATGAAACATTTGGCTAAAATTTAGCAGACAAAGAAAACAAAAAATTGAAATACAATTTATTTACATATCGGTACAACTATTAGAAATTAAAATAAAATAGAGAAATCAGAATATCAAATATTAAATTACTATACATTTTAACTTTCCCTAAATAAAGTCTGTTCCTGATTATAATGTGAAGATCCGAATGATCCATATATTTTTTAAACTGCTTCATAAATTAAACTGTAATTTTCTGTTATTTGTGAGAAAAATGTTTTTATATATATAAAAATTCTAGTAATAATTTTTTAAATTAATCTAATAAAAGAAGAAAAATTAAGACACATTCTGTTAAAAAAATAATTTGACTAATTCTTCTTTTTATGGTATAAAGGGAAATTCAGTTTCCTTTTTCTATTTCTTATTTTGATTTTTCTCACATCATCTCGCTGAGTGACAAATCTGATCTTCCTGTCAGATGATGTATTTATCCGATGAATATTGGAGGAATTATAATATAAAAGAGCCAATTTCACATCATTCGGGGGGTGCTCGCACAAAATTTCAGTGCCTCAACAACCGGTCACCTTCGTTCCTCCACGATCTATCACTAGCTTCCTGCCTCTCCCGTGTGCATCCTCCCCTCTCGACATTAAGGTTTCTGAATTGAACGAATATCCAACGAAGTAATCTAATTATTTTATAAACTCTTTCTTGGTAGACAGGACTTTTTTAGGACCCATTTGTGTATTTTGTTTTTCCTGTTTCATTAAATGGAATAGAAATTTGTTTAAATGATCTCGTTTTCGTCTTTATCTATCTGCCATCGTCTTATTCGATAATCAGCCATCCAGTGATAAAGTGGGCGATCTGACAGACGGGTACCAGTAACTTTTCGTGGCCCCTAATTTCCCACAATAACATCCTAAAACTGTAGAGTATTATAACAAAACAAACCGAGTAAATATAGCATAAAGTGAACTCTGAGACAATTACGAACACTAAATACGTCAATGATTACAGCAGCTATGACTGTCAACACTGTTGATGCGAGAAATCATAAGACAACGGACCGATAAAATGACGACCCATCTGCTGCAGTGCACGAAGCAAAACAAGTGTAGCGTTGTCTGATATTTGATTAAAAAACCCATTTGGAGTCCATTGGCATATGTAGATACAGTAAAGAGAATACTACATGAGTTGTACACAGGTGTATGAGTAGAGCTAAGGTTTGAAAGATAGCCGGAGTTCTGGAAAAGATTCTCAATGGCTGAAACTGTAGACTAGAAATTTCCTTCTCAAGTACGAGCGATTACTTTCTGTGAGGAAGTAAATATTTAAAGAAATTCTAGAAAAGCAGCTAATATCTCTACAAAGTAGTTAGCGTATACTGTCTGTCGAAACATAATTGATTGGCGGTAATACGTTTTAAATAACAGGTTTGTAAGATCGTTACTTCCTATTGAATAATACGACGTCACATGGTTAGAATGGAACGTTTAAACAAATTATTGTTCAAGCGACGCGGGTATTTTTAAAATGTAATAAAGTAAATTTGAAATTACACCGATGCGAAAATGTGACATAACTGCAATGTCATATTATGCAAGTTAAATTAGCAAAATATTAAAAATCTTAAAGAGATTTGTTTACATTTTACATAAGATAAAAATATTTGTTTTATTTTCAGTGTTGGATTCATTGGGAAGACCCTCTGCGGGTTCACTGAATGGACCCAGTTGGATTCCAGGTGATTACGATCAATGCCTAAAAATTGACAGTAATGCGGAAAATACTATAACGGGCAAACGATCGTATGATATACGAGGAAAGTTCTGTTACATCAATGTCAATTTTAATAAAATAAACAGTGAAATGATAGAGAAAATCACGACTTTAAAAAATCAAACCCTTGTGAAATTCATTGAATTCAATTTTGTAAGTACAACAATTGTTCACGCAGAAACAAAATTTAAAAAATTACAGTCAAACCTCAGTTTTTTTCGACCCACTTTTCGAACAAATCGGTTCACGTATAAAATTTCCAACATATAAAGCTATTCAGCAACCTGCCACAGATTACGGAGACACAGATGATTAACTCTCTATACTTCTTGTGTTAAAGAAAGTCGACGGTCCGAGCAATGAACGACAGAAGACACAGTTCTACTGATTCAGAAGTTGGTGGCGCTGAGATCGCCTCGCTTCAATAGACGTCACCACACGAATCACCGATGACGTTGCTATTTAAATTAGATTTCAATGCGCATGAGGGAAAGATACTAATTCCGTTTGCCGGTATGTGCTGCAGTCGAAATTAAATCAAATTAATTAATAAAAGCGAATTAAGTTTGAACACCGAGATTTGACTGTATTTAATTCTCAGAGTATTTAATTTAATTAATATACCAATGTACTGTACTTCTGTGTGTACGGTTTGTCTCATTTAATGTCTTTATTTTCAGAAACCATTCACTCTTTCTCATATAATATCAACTTTGAAACTTGCAGCACCATTATTTATTGACGTTTGTATCCCAAATTCCTGTTCTAAAAAGGATTTGCAAAATATTATAAAATGGGGTAAGTAAATTATATCGATTATTCAATGATAAAATTTGTTACGTACTTATAAAATTAATAATTTCGACTGCCAATTGAAAATGTATTTTATTAATAATGAATACTTTTAATCAAAAATCAAACCCGCCAGTTTTCACTGCCAGATACACGATGTGATGTAGACACAGCACAGCCATAAGTGCTGGAGAGTCCAAATTCAATTCTGGGTTGGACCAAAAATTTTCATGGACAGTAAACTAGTTGCTGAGAGTATTGTTTTTCATTACTCTGCTTTTTCACAAAAACGAATAGTAACGTTAGCCAATGTTTCATGTTATGTACACTAAATATTACACGAAAACTTTAAATGTAGGATTTTTTATGCTTGTGTCTACAAATTGATTCAAAATGTCTTATACATGACAAGATCGTCCGAAGGAAGATAATTGTTATGCGCGTGTGTGTGTGTGCACAAGAAAACATAGTATCATACTTTTGTCGTAAGAGAAAAACATTCATATGTGCAATTTACATTACAATTTTATTTTCTATTCTAAATTTTACGTACAAAAGTGTCATGTTTGTTATCAGTTAATATTAAAATAGGTTATAGAAATATACTAAAAATTAATTTTATTCGTTAATTATAATGTAACACTGTCATTGTATGGAGTAATGAAGCAGTTACACGTGCCTAGATAATGGAAAACGAAATTAATGTATCGTATATTCACTTATTTCACAAAGAAACTCATAACGTATCTAAAGAGGAAAGCCCACATAATAAAATAATTATAAACGAGCAGATATTTACTATGACATCGCCACAATGCCGAGAGGCAATGTTGAATCATATTTTAAATTTATTTGATTTAAAATATATGCTCTCCACCTTCAATTAGTACTAACTTTCCCTGTACAACATACTTTTCTTTTATCAATAGAATCGTGACGGTCATCTATCTAACGCCTTTCGTATTTGAATTAAAATAACGTTTCGTTGCAAACCGAAAGTTCATATATAGATAATCGGGGCCTCTTGCTTTCGAATGTGAAAAAGTATCTTTTGAAACTTCCTATCTTTTTAATGGTATATTGTAATTAAAGGGGTAAACAATTTATCTGGAAACCACACGGTTGCTTAACTTAATTGTGCGTTTGCAAATTGAAGTGTTGATGATTTTCATTTTTAGAAAATTAATTTTTACTTTCCCAGCTTCGTTAAATGTTACAGGGAAGTATGGCGATCAGTGAAAAAATAACAGACTTTTGACTCAAAGAATTTTTAAACGTCGAGAAATGCGAAAAAAATATTCGGTCTCTTTAACTGTGTATGAATGTTAGTGTGTGGGTGAACGATTTCGTTTATTTTCTTTGAAACTTCACTACTCCTGTGCTTTTTTTCGAAATTTTCCAGAGAAGTATGTGTAATAGGTATACTGATGCTATTAATTTTTCGTGATTAAAGGTCGACAGGTTGAGGAGATAAACAGCGTCCTGTAGGCTAAGACTGAATGAAGATGTTACCCGTTATTAGTATTTACAATTTTTTATAAATCTCATTTCTCCCTTAATATATTATGCCTTTTGCCAATTTATAATAGTTAAAAATACAAAAACTTTTTAATAAAATATCATAGCTGATAGCGCTAAGAAATGTTTCTGGGAAAGTTAAGCAACTCGTTGCCGGAGTTTTTTATGAATGAAAATAGAATTGAAAGTGTTATAATTTTCATTAAAATCGATGGTTTGTCTTCTGAATTTTTGACTGAACAATGTATAATTTTTTGTTAACAATATAAAATGATAACGTTAATACAATTAACATGTCTTTTATCTTTTCAGTAACTGGAAATGAAGAGTTATTGACTGTGGGAGGTTGTCAAGAACGAGATGATAAAAGAATTTATTCAACTCCACAAATAATTATCATGTAAGCTCTATATATTAATTACGCTTGATCATATTAATTTAGTAACAATCATTCTTATTATCTGCACAAAAAGTTAATCAGTACTATAATTTAACTGTTAAATATTATTATTTTATTTTAAAACTTAAATATGATTAAGTTATAAACAATTTAATCGGTAAATATTATTTATTTTAATTGTTGATGTAGGAATATTCAATTTTAAATGATATTTTTAAGTTACTGTGTATATGAAAAAATATTTTAATTCAATGTCCGAATTTTGAAGGCGAAAAAAGTAGGAAGTTAATTAGCAGTAGTGATAAACACAGTATATAAAAGGGAGTTCTTGGTTTTTTTTAGTAAATTAGATTTCTTTCTTTTTTGGCCCATAAACGCCTTACAGCAGAAAAGCACTGAACACTGGTAGTTGGTAACTGATTGGCTTTTTACCACTGGGCCTGCTGCGTAGAGTATTCTATATTTACTTTACGTGTTATATACCAAAATAAGGGTAAGTGTCTCATAGATAGTCCTCCCTGAAAGTAGCTCACTCTTAGCAGAGTGCTATGTGTAGTTGCTTTCTTCTTCTACTTTTAATTTAACTCTTTTCTTATTCTAAATTATATTATCTTTTTAGAAATACTGAGAAAATTTTACTAAGCTTCAGCTTACTGTAATAAACATTTTTTCACTTTCTCTTAAACTTTGTTTCTAAATGTCCCTAAATAATAGTCATAATTGTGAGAATCAATATATAAGATTCAATTATTTTTTTAAATTAGAAAAATCAACGTGATATTTCGACGTTAAATTCGATATTTTTCCTGTTTTTGTTAAAAAAAGTTAAGGAGAACAAGGCACAAACATTTTCTTTTGATTATTAGTTTTCTTAGAAAGATTATTATCACTCCTAATGACATAATCTCTGACTAACACGACTCATCTAGTCATCCTGTCAGATGGTCGAAATACTAAACCATCATGGGCGAGAATTTTGAAATAAAAGGATTCAAAACCGGCAGACCACTCAACACAAGAGATGCCTCAGAAACCGGAGGATCCTTCGATACACAGGAGACACAGTATAGAATTAGCGGACATCTTGATATACAGACGATGCCATAGAAACCAGCGGACCCCTCATTATACTACAGAGGATAATTACACGGATTCCTCCAGATATTAGAGAAGTGATCAGTTTATGTATAATTTGGTTTGTGTCTTCCATTCCTGTTCCGCCTTCCTTCTGAATACTCATCGCCTAAAGGAAGGTTTATGTCAACTATACAGAGGTATATTTTACTATATATTGTAAACTCTCTCTCTCGATACCTAAAAGACTTTTAAAATAGAATTAAATAGGTTAAATTTTAAGTCTTGTATTTATTTTTGTCCTTCTTAAATTTTGTTTTGCTTTATTGTTTAAATTGGTCTCGTTTCGAACCTATTTATAAGCTGAATGCTTTATCGTAAGAACTGGAGTCCCTCTGTCCCAAAATTATGTTAATAAAATCTTAATATCGCGAGTTAGGGCGAGAATATTAAGATTTTATACTTTAACTGGTGTCAGCATCATGACTACACCGAGATTTTACGATCTATGGTTTTAAATATACTTTTAAAAGCCATCCAGTCACAAAGTGAGCGTGTCTTACCGACTTGTTGCCAATAACTGTTCGATAGATCGTCCCTATTAATGTCATTTATAAAATTCTACAATGCATTACATAAAAAAGATAAGATAAATAGTTATATCGTGAAGATAGAATTGAATTTTCTGACTTGAAATGTAAATTATGTATACCATGATTAATGTGCACTATAAAAACTTTACGAAATATTTATTTGTCATTATGTGAGAAGCCGAGTTTAATTTTATTGTGTATTTGATATGCATCTTTATAGGACAATTTTTGCGTTATTTATCATTTGGGTAATACTTGCAACTGTTGCAGAAAAGTTACGAAAATTAACAAATCATCCAGGTTTTAAAGATGAAGGTAAGATTTGAATTATTATTTAATTAGTATTTCTCATGTATACTTTGACATTATTCTTTTTTCAATCCTTAATAAATTATTTATGCGAAAAAGCATTTTATTGATAGTCGAAGAAGTCTGGACCAGTGATTCCAAAAATATTTGAGCCATCGCATATGATTATAGAACCAAGTGTGCGGTAGGGGTGT
Organism: Centruroides vittatus; assembly: GCF_030686945.1. Lineage (NCBI taxonomy): Eukaryota > Metazoa > Arthropoda > Arachnida > Scorpiones > Buthidae > Centruroides > Centruroides vittatus. The sequence goes on from NW_027122045.1 coordinate 959,191, forward strand.
CCTTACAGCCAACCGTACTTTCACAGCCTATAACCCGTTTACCTTTGACTATAAAATACTTTTTAAAAACTTTTCTCTTAAAATCACACTGTCTTTACTGTATATTGTTCTTCCCATTGAACGTGTCTAAAAGTAAACAAAGCCTGAGGCAAGTCACGTGATTGGACCTTCTTCAAATTCCGGTAGAACGTGGGAGTTGTGTTAATAGTCGATGCGAAAAACATCGTGTGTATCAGTCACGTTTCTTTGAATGACTACATCGTCTCATAAAATTATTGTTAGGTCATATTATTATTTATAAAACTAAATTTAATTCGACTTTACACTTTATTTCTCTGACGCTTTCTTTTTAGAGAAGAAAGTGCAACATTCCTCTCTTATTCTTGCTTTGTTTACGCAATACTATTCAGAAGTGTCTACAATTACTAAAAAACTCTTATTTATATTTAAATTAAATACTTTCGATTTTTTCAAAATTTTCTACAGGGTTTTTTATATAAAGATAATACTCCATACAAAATAATTTTGAAATATATTATATATATATATATATATAGCCTATTGTCTATAGAAAAACTATGTATAGAATTATATAAAGGGGGGAAAAACTTATAAAAATGTTAAAAAATAATTTAATTAAACTGTAAATGGTTCTAGAAAATTAAGCAGTGAATGGTTAGCCAAATATGGAATTACTGCTCATAAAAACTTAATTTTAACAAAAAACAAAATGAAAGTTTCTTTATCATCAATTTTAATTTAAATATAATACTGTTTTAAAGTGATATTTACTCTAAAAACCTTAATGTCAGTCAAGTATTTATACCACCGAAAGAAGCCATATAGCATGTTTAGGAAAAATTTTCAATTAACAAAAAATTTTAATTTAAATAATTTTGAATTTCTATTTTGTATTATAATGATTTATCTATTAATTAATTAATAACGAAAAGCTTTATATTTTCAGCAAAAATTCTGAATAACTTCCTTTCGGTTTCTCTCAATTCATCTCTACAGAAACTCATGAACGTCAACATCAATAGAGAAACAAAATGGATTTGTGCAGCAAAATTTTTGTTAATGAATGTTTTCGTATTTAGTCATACATCAATGACTTTGGCATATGTACCATCAGTAGGTAAGTATTATAAATGTAGATATGAAAAAAAGTAAGAAGAAATGAAATTTATATAGTTATTTACTTCTTTTATAAAGATGCCTTTATTTTCATAAAAAAAATTCTATAATATATAATAATTATTAAATACAGTAAAGTGTCTATCGTATGTACAGTACTCGCCAGTCTGAAAAAAAACAGTAATGCGACATTCTGCCGCAGAGTGGCGTAAATGTAATTTTCGTGTTGCTATTTGATGTACGCGACAAAGTGTATACAGTAGTTTATTTCTTTTTTAAAGTACTGCAAGAACTATGGAACTGCAAGAATGTAGAATAGAGAATATAATTGATGTTGAAATTACTAGCAGAAATTCGTTAATAAAGCTTAAATTGTTTTTAATTGTTAGGGCTTTTATATTTTAAGTTATAAAGAGAGCATTATATTTGAATCGTTTTTACACGAGTTTAAAATTGTTCTTACGTAAAGAATAGAAGCGTGCTATATGCATGGCGAAAATATATTTGAATTAAATTGATAAAAATTAAAAGTAAAATTAGGAATTATATATATTATAAATGATAAATTTAGAAAACCTTAATTCTATTTTCTTGTTAGTTTTTTTTTTTTCTTCAGAAAATAATTAACAAAGTTGGCTTATGCAATTTTACTAATATTTCACAGTTATTATCTATCACGAAATATTTATATCTCCGTTTAATTCATAAAGTAGTCCAAAACATTCACAGAATATCATAGATTTAAAACTAATGCAAAATTTTCGGCTTTTTGCAGTTTCTCAGAACAACAAATTTGTATTTTGTAGTTTATTTTCAGATGGACAGTCGTTTTTAACACTTCGTACTATATAATCGTAGAATAATGACAGGAGAGAATGGTCACCTTTGGAATATCCAACTATATTTGGATATCTTATTAAACGTCAACCTTGGATTACCAAGAAATGCTTAATTATATAAGTCTTGACACGTATAACTATACGTTACTATAGTTACTTTCAAGTGGTAAAGTAGGGTGATATTTTAATTAATAAATTGTCACAAAACATTCGTGTCCATAAGACAAATGTAGAGCCATCACAAACCCTGTCTGCAAGTAATCATTCTGTATTTACTTGTTTGTCTATTCATGGATGGATCTACATAGGAACTAATAGGGCTTAAGCCTGGGCCCCAAGTATCAAGGGCCAAAAAAAATTCAGTTATTATCATAAATTTTTAATACCTTTTTATTAACAATGAGCACTTATCGTATAGTAAAAAATTATTATTATGTTATTAATATTAACTATGATAATTTATAGTATTATTGGTTTTATTGTAATCAATGGTCAATTGGTCAGTAATCAATCAACGTAAATATTTCTTATGGTTTTTTTTAATATAAGATTTAAAGTTTGTCATTCAACACCATTTTATAAATAAATATATTTCAACTCTGATATTATTAAAAATGAATTTTAAAACCTAATTTAAAAATTCTTAATCTAGCAAAAATGGGGTCCCGTTGGGCTTCAACAAGCCTTACTCCCTGAAAAACCTAGATCCGCCCGTGTCTAATGATGGCAAAGTTATTTATCTAGTTGGATGCTCAGATGGTTACCCATTTTTTTCTCAATTTTGATCACGTGGAAATGAATGTAACTGGAACAGTTGAATACGTGGACAATCTCGATGCATCATGTTTTCGTGTACAGTATATCGCATGCAGCTTTAAACCGCGTATAAAATACTCTCTGGCTATTATGTCAGCCAAACACTCTAAAATATCTACCTGAACTCATTTTCAATAAAAAACTAAAAATTGCAGACCTACGTTAATAACTAGCGATATCGCAACGGCTGCCTAGACATATGCGTTCGTGTGGCAGAATTCAAATGTATTTTTAGAATATGATGATTTGCAGAAAATGTAAACAAATTAAGGTTAAAGACTTGTATCAGTATTGTATGCTGTGTATAACAGAAGAACAATAATGCAATAGAGGGCGCTATTAGTTTTGACCTGCTGCATAAAAACTGATAGCGCCTTCTGTTTCATGATTACATTACTGATTGCCTTCAATTTCGTAAATGCCTAGAAAATAGTCTCTGTCATGCATATGATTAACACATTCTCTGTACAAAATTAATTTTTTGTTAAAATGTGACCGTGCGATTATTGTTTCTTTTGTTTAGTAGAAATTTTTCGTTCAAAACAATTCTTGATGCTTTCTCAATGTAAAATATTTTAAAATATATTTATAATTATTAAAAATAGTTTATGTTTATATTTTCTTAATGGTTTTCTGTTTCAGTTTATATCTATCTTTTCTTAATACAACTACGGCAACAAAATTGTTCACTTTATATTCATTAATTTGAATTAATCGGTTATTTGAAATAATTTAGTATAAATATTATTCGATTACTTTCATAAATATTTTCAAAACATAAATTTATTTTTACAGAATACATACGAAATAGTTATGACATGATGCACAATATTGTCTTTGAAACATCACTGAACGGAATTGTATTTGTTGAATCATTCTTGTTTATAAGGTAATTAAATCAAAATGTTTTTATCTTCACTTTTATTTTACTTAATAATTTATAACTAAAGTATTATAATGTATATATAAGCATAACAAATGGAAATTCAGATATTATAATGGCTTTCATATCATACGATTTATACTGAGTAATTGCAATTAAAGTACATGGTGTACGAAAATTAATAGACTTTTTAAAAATAAAACTAAACGGATTCAGTATCCATCTCTTCGAGAAATCATTTTTATCTTCCGGGAAAATCTCTGTCAACTGAGTTTTTAGCTCACCCAAATGCATCTTCACGCAATTTAATCTGGCGAATAATAGTGTCTTGTTCATTCAAATTTTTCTCAATATTATCCGAAGTGAGTGGGAACATATCCAAATTTTTGTTTTGAAGGCGAATAATCCAGTTATCAAGCTTTTCAATGAACGCATGAACTTTGTCTGTCATTAATAAAATGTTTTTATCACGTCCTTGTAAATTCACATTCGAGTCGTTTAAATGCGAAAATACATCAGCTAAGTAAGCCAACAAAAACATACACTCAATATTCTGTAAAACAATGATAATGGCGTTTGTTCATCGCAGAAAAATATTATTAATTTATCTCGCAATTCTAATACCCGGGTTAACACTTACCCTCGCGATAACCATCTAACTCAGGGGGTGGCCAACAGTATTTGCCGCCGGGCCGAATTTGAAAAAAAATTTTTCACGGGCCGAACGAAATGTTAAAATTAAATCATGTTAAATACAAATACGCTGACCAGGACGGCAGGTCAGGTTTGTTCGAATAGAAGTTCCTGACGCATTTTACTATGCGAAGAAACGTACAAGAAAAAAAAGGCTGACAGGCAGGCGGCGCTGTGCGTCACACGTCAGCATAAACAGAGTGACATGGTGAAATGGCAGATGAGTTTCAGTGAGTGTGGGGTCTTTCGTTCTTCAAATAGTGTAAATTTATAACAGACAATACAAAAGTTGTAAATCTCTACAACGGAATTTTTTTAAAAATGAAGTATCGCGAATCATCCATTCGACCAATTATTGGAAGTTAAGTAGCTAATATTGAAAAATTAATCGTGGGCCGCATAAACCCATTACGCGGGCCGTATGTTGAACACCCCTGATCTAACTTCTGTATGGAAAAGAAGAGATTTTTTTTTTCGCCCATTTTATCGCATAGTTTAGCAAACAGCCTGTTCTGTTATGGTCGGCTTTTAATAAAATTAACCAACTTTACAGCTTCACAAAGAATTTGATTGAGATTTTCCGGCATATTTTTTGTGACAAGAGCGTGTCTGTGAAGGAAGCAGTGCGTCCATTCCGTCCTTGGTATAAGACGATCTCTTAATATTTTCATTAATCCACTGTTCTTTTCTGTTATCGCCTTTGCACCATCACCATATACTGCAATACATTTTGTCTAATCTATGTTAGTATAGTTTCTCGTAGCTTCATAAAAAACATCTGAAAGACATAATCCTGTTGCATGACCCGGAACTATTTTGCAAAAGAATATATTTTCTTTGATTGATGTGTCCCTATCGCATTGATACCTCACAAAACATAAGAACTGAGACACATTTGCTACATCAGATTGAATACTAAAAAATTCACTTGAACTCACTTGTTGAATTATTTGATCGCGAACATCGGCAGCCATGTCACCGATTCGCCTTGATATTGTGTCGTTAGAAAGCGAAATGTTTTCCAATTTTTTTGCTTTTTCCACACCTACTAAAACACTGACCATATCAATTACAGCAAGCAATATGAGGTTTTCGGCGATTATATAGGGTTTGGACATCTTAGCTACTCTTAATGCCACGAGATAAGATGCTTCAAGTAAACTTTTATCAGTATGGCTTAACTTACAAATAGAAGTTTGTTGATTTCTCAAGGTATGTAATTTTCTTTCGAAAAATTTCAAGGGTTTGTTTTTATGAGCCGGATGTCTAGTTTCCAATTGTCGAACTAATGTTGATGGCTTTATGCTTTCATCGGACAGAATTTGAGAGCAAACAACGACTGTGGCTTTCCATCCAATGAAGTGAAAACATAATTTAAATAACTGTCATTGTACAACCTTGTCTTTTTACCAACTGATTCACTAAATGTAGATGGCTCACTTTTTCACAAATTTATCCATTTTACATTAGAAATAAAAAAAACAATTCGGTTTCACGGTTGACCGCACACTAAAATAAAACCACCAGACGCGTGCTTCGCATTCGAAACTTAACTGAAGTGGTGCAATCGCCAGCGCCTCTTTTATACTAGTGACAGCATGACTTGTTCAAACGCATCCATATGCATGTTCAAACATGCTCTCACGGCGAGTATTGTAGAAGGAGATCAAATTACAAAGAGCACGTATACGCCAAGTTGGAACTTGTAAATTGCTCATGTATGTACAAGTCATACATGCATGTTGATATCCGTCGCTATAAACGCAGCAACATAAAATAATAGGAATAGTTGTACAGTAAGACCCCGCTTAACGCGGGCAATGCGTTCCTAGACAACAAAGCGCTAAACGAAACAGCGTTAAACGAGGTCATTTCAACACAGAGTAAATAGGGATAGGGGAAGACGCGACCTCAAATAAACAAATTTTACTTTAATTTGAAGTTATTTTATATAAATTTGCATAATAATATAGGTTACATAACACAAACATATGCACACAGAAATGTAAAGTTCATATTTATGATGAAGTTCCCGACTTTTCTGAAATTCTCGTTTTTTTGCGATAAAGTCGTGTAGTTTAATTTGACCCCTTTTTCTTTTCTTAAGCAAATGTCGGCAACGGAAGATCGCATCCAAAACGCATAGTTTTGCTTTTGTAGTCCTTTCAAAATCCGTATCATTCGCTACAATTTGATCAACAATTTCGGTTATCGTTACCAAACTTTTCCTAAGGAAATCTGTAGGAAGTTCTTTGGTTTTTTGTCTTCAGAATCTCTATTTTCCAGTTCAACACGAATTCCTTGTTCTGCCAGTTCTTGAGGATCGTCGTTGGTAAGGCTCTCACCAGAAACCTGCAGTAACTCTATCTTGAGGAAACCGTGTTTTGTATTTTCTTTTCTTTTCTTTCGAAGACACAATGTAGTGACGTAAACTTAAACACTAGGCGAATTTTTCATCCTTTTTATTCGGTTTTTATCCAACCGAATAAAAAGGATGAAAAATTCGCCCAGTGTTTAAGTTTACGTCACTACATTGTGTCTTCGAAAGAAAAGAAAAGACTGCAGTAACTCTTCAATATCCTGCTCGTCTACATCTAGTCCTGCTGTATCGGTTAGTTTGTTTGGTCAACCTCTCGATACAGCGATAAGCTCTTCTCGTTGAGAATTCTTGGATACTTTCAGCCATAACATTTTTTCATGCCTATGACATTCATGATATTATATTTTTTTCCAAAATTGCACCAAGTAAGCATATTTAAAAAAGTACACCTTTTGCCACCTTTTTCTGATTGGTTCGTGTTCGTACATAATCGTATTATATACGAATCAATAAAATGCCGCGATAATTTAAATCCGCGTAAATTTAGAGCTTTTTTTAAGGCTTTGAGCAGACTGCGTTATAACGAATCAGCGTTAAGCGAGGCAGCGTTAAGCTGGGTCTTACTGTATTAAATTTTTTATAATGTCGGTATTTTCTTAATGTATAAAATTAGTGCAATATGATTATATAATATTTAAAAAATTTACATTTATAATTACAGTCAAAATTCAATTAATAATAGTAAAACTTTCTGTTATCATTCCTTTGAGTGGAGAGTCGCGAAATATTAATTTTATTTATATTTACTATTTGAAGGTTCGCGGAGCTAAGGAGGTTGAGAATCCCTGCTCTAGTGTAAATATTTTATGGATGAATTTGTTTTGAATGATATCAAATTTTTTATAACTGGTAAGACTCCAAATCGGGGAGGCATATCCTATGGCATTAATAATTATCGAATTAAACAATTTAAAGTGAACAAATATGTTCTTAAGTTTAATTTTAGAAAACAATTTCGCTTATCATTGATCAATATATTGGATTTGGCATTAATTTTTTATATTGTTTTTCAAAGAATAGTGTAAGAGTCAGAATTATTTCCGAAAACTTTATGTATTGCACTATCATAAGTTGCACGTTGTGCAGGTAAAAGAATTTACTTTAATTAGCCAGTCTAGACCCATTCCGGAATATCATTATTGAAGATTTACTTGGGTTAATTTTTAGTTTTAATTTATTAAAATGTTCATGTACTATTTTTATATTCCTACGAAGAGCTGCAGCTATCCGGGCAACTATCACTACATGGGCATATGATATGAAATGAACAATTTGTCCATCAGTAGAAAAACCATCGTTTTCTCGGTCGAAACATTCATCTATATAGATTAAAAAAAGAAGTTAAAAAGGTCAGGAGGCCAGGAGTCGCCTTGTAATAGTCCTATCTCCACGTGTAGCGATGGCCACTCTCTGTTGTCGTCTTTAACTATCACTTCATATCGACCGAATAGTTCTCCAGTTATTCTCACTAAATAACCATCCGCCTGATGTTTAATCAATTTTCTTTGTAATGATGAGATTAACACAGAATCGATTGCTTTTTCTATATCCAAGAATAATGCGAAACCTTTGTGTCTCTTTTTATGCAATTGAAGTTGGACTAGCGCAATAAGTGTAAAAAGGGCCATTTGGGCACCTCTGTCTCTCTTATTGTTTCGAAGTAATCATGTACGTTACTGGGATCGAATTTACCATGATCTTGTTCAACTTGATGGTATTTTTCACTTAGTGTGACTTCTGGCAGACTATCTTTGTCCAGTACTTTTGTATCGTCTCTGCGTGGCCTCACACGCCCATTTCTTTGCATATCCGACTGACCGATTTGGTGTGACGAACGAGATAACGGCCCTGGATTTGCTTCAATCCCGGAAATTAATAACAAATACATTATCAAAAGCAACGATAACCTATTCTTGTACATCCATTTTCCTAATGGCAGCATGTTAAACTTTTTGAAGTTACGAAATTTGACAACTCGAAACCAAGACGCTCTCTGGAAAACGCGCCAGCACACCGTCGGCGACCAGCACACACCCTTTATTAATATATAACCTTTTGTAAAACGGAATGACGTCAATACGAAATATTCGGGAAACTATCATTACTTCCATTTTAAACAATGACATTCACATAAACAATTATTGTTGAAATTGATTTAAAATAATATATATATTTAAAAAAATCATTTGAAAATATATTTTCAAGTTGTTTTATGAGAAGTGTTTAAAATTCTCGTTTTGTTAAACATTAAATGATTCTCTGTCCTTTCGGTGTATATATTATATTAATGTTAAAATAGAATAGTAATGTATTTTTTAGATATATAATATAGAAGTCTTAATGTTTTCTAATAAAGTGTTTTGTTTTAATTCTTATACAGTGGATTTCTAATAACTTTTTTAAGAAAGAACAACATAAAACGTTCTAAATTGTATTACCTTTTATTTCTCGTAAAAAGATACATCAGGTTTGAAAATACTTTTGAATTTAATAAATAAATTTACTATTTAAAAGTAAACTTTTTTACATGTATCCTTTTTATTTTATATTTCAGATTGACTTTCCCTGTTCTTTGTACTCTCGCAATTGCAGTTATACTACCAAATCTTGTAGATGGACCCCATTGGCAATATCTTGTTAACGGCATAAAGAATGTTGAACTGAATTGGTGGAAATTAATACTACATTTATTTAATTTTGAAAACATCGGCATAACAGTAATTTTTATTTATTTTTGATCAAAATCTTAAATTCATGCTTAAAATAATATACATATTGTTATGCACCTTTCTTGCAGATGGCTTGTCACATGTGGATTATGAATGTAATCTTTCAATTAAATACCGTCACTGTTCCTGTATTATTTGTTCTAGACAGGTAAAAAAAGTTATGTAATTAAAATGGAATTAATTTAAAATAGAAAAGAAAGTGATTAGTTAAAGTAATTTGAATGTAATTGACCCGAAATGCATGTTTTTGTAAAACTTTCTGTATGATACTTAAATCAATTATGTAAGTACTGTACATATTACCTGGTCGAGTTGGCAATGTTATCATATTGACGTGCGCAATGTCATACGAAAGATCGTTGCCAAATTTTAACATCGCATACTGGAGGAGCAGAGAAGTATTGCTGGATAAATATGCATAATTATAGGAAATATATTTATGCATACTTATAAAACATTCAAAGTATTTTGTAATTCAGTATTATTTATAGAATACTTACGTTTGTTATAATATACTTTATAATTACACTATTATGCATTTCATCTACATTCATTACTGCTACTAGTGATTGTATTATCAGTATTATCAGTATTAATCAGATAAAAAATGCATGGGTAAATTTATCGGTCATTTGATAACTTTTTACGGGTGAATTCGATTAAAAATAAGTATATCATATAATATACGTAAAAATAGTGGATTTAAACTTGAACATACTTTGAGTCATTTAGTTTTTAAATTATTTATTTAGATTTGTTTTTACAATTATAGTGTATAATACAATTCCTCACCATGCTGAATGGAATATTTCCTATTAGATCAATTAGGCTCGGACCTAGGGGCAAAGCAATAAAATGATAAAAAATAAATTTAAAGAATATATATATATGTATATATGTGACCTCAAGGATTAGTTTCCTGTTGTCATTAAGTCTGACCCTAATGGAGATACTTTCCACCTACTCGACCATTAACCTCTTAAATTTAATAGCATCAATCCCGATAATAAACAAACCTCTCTGCAAAATTTTCTATTTTTTTGTTGATAGGTTTGTCCAGAAATCCGTAAGTCGGCACAAAGTAAGTAATTTAACGGCTGGAATCACGTTTTGGTTCATCAGAAATAAAAAAAAAAACAATGACGCTGTAATATTGACTGTAGATTTATTGATATTACAACAAAATACAGAGCAGGTTAATAGTAGAAGCTTGTATCAAATATAATTTACGGGTATATAAACTTGACAAAAACGTATTTAAGTAAAGCTAATGAACCAGGCTTATTTCACTCCAAGCGTATTTAACTAAAAGTTTCCAAAATGCATTACAGTCTTACTGGCTCCTTTCAATTGCACTACATATATTGATAGCAATCTAAAACAAAAAGAGAGTTTATGGTAACTATCGCCAACATTACAATAATCCTTAAAGTACAAGAAGTGTTAACCGAGTATATCTAACTTAACCCAACATAATAATAAAATATTATTAGAATTATGAAATATATCTAGATTATTAATTGACATTATCTTTAATCGTTTACAAGATGGACTAAGGAAGCATATTATTGTAGTAAGCAAACAAAAAACCGCTGAATTAAGAAAATTACAATACGAGACCAAGAAATAAATATCTTGAATGTAGAACCTTTTTTGTTATAGATTACTACCATTGTATGTAATCCAATAGAATCGGCCAGTAAGATCGAAATTCACTTTCGAAAGTGTTAATTAAATACAATGGGAGTATAATAAGCCTTATTCATTAGTTTGACATAACTATATTTTTGTAAATTGATAAAACAGGCAAGATGCTTTTTAATAAATATTACATTTTGTTTTTAATTTTTAGGTGGCCGAAAATTGGAATAATATTAATGGTCATCTTGAGCTTAATAGGATTTTCTTCATCTGCTGTGTTAATCTTAACTCAAAACTGCACAATTCCACACGGATATTCTACTAATTTTCAGTAAGTTACTAATACTCAGAATTTGAATTTTTAAATTAAATACAGAAATCTGTATTCCAAATATCGAAAGATAGAAAACAATGTACAGCGTGTTCGCAGAGACGCGAATAGCGTCATTTCCCGAATTTTTTTGTTTTTAAAGGTAATACGGATGTATATATTTTCTGACTAAAGGTATATAAGGTATACCTTATATTTTACTTGTCCAGATCATCGATATGCGAGTATAACAGGCAAGAATTTCACTGCGATGTTTTCAGCTATGAAGCTGGAGTGAAAAGAGAAAATTTCCCTCCTATTACTGAATTTTTTAACTCCTCTGTTTTCTGGGTTCCGATGACAAAGTCTAACAAAATATTACTGGCGTCATAAGGTCGACACACCGTAGTGGGAGAACTGCTAGATATTTTCTTTTGAGAATGAAAAGTTTATTTTGCGAACCTTTATCTTAAAATAACTTATTGTTATGTTGAAAAAGTACTAAGTTCGCTATTTTCGTCTCGAACAAAAACAGCCTCTTTCAACAGCAGCAAAGAATAAATCCACATTTGGAGCATCTCTTCATAAAGATCCACACTTACATAACTATCAAATAAGAACGATCAAAAGTAATATACGACGAAATCTTAGTAATTTTTGTCGATGATTCTTTTAGACAATTCAGGCCACTTACCAATGAGTTGATCGCAATATGAGCGAGTCAAATCCAAGACAAAGATGGAAAATCCTTTTTATTGTCCACACGATAAAAAGAATTAGAAAAACTACTCAGCAGAGATTGTACGCCTGTCTGAATAAAACTTCGATAATTGTAATCTGAATTCGGTTATTGTTATCACTATCTTTTGACAAGCAATTTAGTGCTACATTTTCGTGCTAGTAGCCTCAGTACCTCTCTTTCAATCTGACTTAATTGTTCTAACAATTCAATTATAGTTATTATAATTATTATTATATCTCAGAGAAACACAATTACAGTCTTCGTAATAAAATTTTATATTGTAAAAGTATAAAATATCTTCTGTACTTCTAATGAACGAGCTAGAATATACTACAACATAGAGTGAATGTGAAAATGGTTACAGGGCTGTTGGTAGCAATGATGGGTACTATAAATGAGTTAGAATATTTCAGCTCATTATCAGTACACAACACATATGCCATGCTTGCTTGACTAAGAGGAAAATGGCAGAGATATATTGAATTTTTGTAAAACATGGCGTCTCTTGATCCACTGTATGTAGTGTATTGTAGCTCGTTTCTTGTAATATACATTGGGAGTAAAGTTAGTTAACCGGTTTATGTTAATTTGTAACATTTATGATATTTTAATTTTAGGGAATTCATAAACTTTTTTAATAACGTCTATATTAAACCATACTGCTATCACCTAAGTAGTTATTCTATGGGGTTGCTGACTGGATTTATTTTATCTGAAAGAAAAGTTGTGAATTTCGGAATGGTAAGTGTATTTTCATCTCTCGTTAACTAGATTATAGTAATAATAGTTATTTTATATATTTTAAAATGGTTCGTGGATACATCAGAACTCATTATGCTGATTTACATTTTATGGAGTTATATTGATATTAGAAGATATTCCATTCTTGAATACTGAAGCAATTCGTAAAGAAGTCACTTAACTGAAATACACTTTAACATGTTTTAAAAACAAATAACAGGCAATATTCGTAACTGGTTTTCACAGATTATTAAAATAATCTGAACATGTATCTCAACAAATGTACGGCTTCATTTAAATCCTATAAAATACAAGGCGACCATAGTTGAAGCATAAGTGCTGAACTCTTTCTGTAGAAATATCTATGGACTTATCTGAACCAAATTTACTATATATGGGGAAGACTGGAGTGATCGTTTCGGTCTGTATCATAAGCTACGTTAGATAAAACATAGATTTTTTTTATCAATCGACAATCCAGTATGTTTGTTACTAAAAAGCATACGAAGTTAAAAAAGCTAAATAATTTCACAGTGTCTGATTTTATTTTCTGTCATGGCGGAAGAGCAAGCGATATTTGGAGCAACGTTGTAGGGCTACAAAGTGACCAAATGTAGAGGAAAGAATTAAACATAAAGTATAATGTAGTTTCAAATATATACTAGAAGTTGAGATATAAAAGTCGATTTACAATAAATGAAAGGACTGTATCAAATATTAAACCACTGAAGTTAAGGATGCCATGGTCAGGAGCAGATCTAGAAAATTGCAATTGGAAACTGTAAAGTATTAGAAAATACCAAGTAAATACTATATAAAGTAAACACTGGGACAATTCCGGACAGTTTAAAGCTGCCCATGATTGCCCAACAAAGTATCCTTGTTTGCCCTAAATCGCTATTTGATTGTTTTCAGCTTCGGAAACAAAAACGCAACCCTACGTAAATTTGGTTATAGGGTGATCAAATAGCATAAAACACATTATTAATCCGTTTTGTAAACATATCTAAAAAGTTCGTGTAACACATGTTATAGCAATTATTTTTTAACAGTAATCTTTCTGAAATATCGAATTTTCAACTATACAACACAGACGAAAACGCACGAGTATAACAACGTATGGCTTTTTCACGTGGCTGCAGGAATCATCACAAAACACGACAGTGCTGCCGAACTTTTCTTTTTACAAAATTTAATGTCCGGTATCTGGAAAAAACTGTTATTATAGCAGTGCCACGGACAGATTATTGAGAACTTTAGACTTTAATAAAGATGATGCACTCTTCTCCACAAATTACAAGTATTGTTGCTAGAACGTTTTTTGAACGAGAGAGGAATTAGCCGATTATTTCCATTGTCTCGGCGATCACGATCTCCAGGTTTCAACTATTGCAACTTTTAGTTGAAAATTTCGTTAATCAAAGCGATGTTTTCATCCTAGCTATAAGAAAATTTAACAAAATGTGCCACAACTGGAGCCAGATTAGTTGTGTTTCATAGTTATATGTGTTGTGCAGCGGATGCAAGTTGTACAGCGTGAAAATTAAAGACGCATAGAGCCATATCTGTAATTATAACAAAATTATTGCACTTTGCTTTTTAGCGTCCGAAATTTGTTAGAAGACGTACGTAATATGCTCATTAAGAATTCAACCGTGCTACGTTTCGCTTCAGAGGCTAATTTTTGAACTAAAATGTGTTTACGAAAATATAACGAATACGAAATTTATCCAATTCCTCATCCTACAGAGATGTGTCAACACCTACTCCTTAATTATGATAACCTTGTTTTTTATTATGAAATAAAAATGAACTTAAGCATAGGTTAATATATAATTACACAAGTTTATATTTCACTTTCTGTCTTAGGTAACTCGTTTTACATTCTGGATTTGTTCAATTGTATTGATGTTACTCTCAGTATACGGGTTACACGGATATATGACTGATTTAGCACCGGATAAAAATATAATTTTATCATTCACAATTTTTGCTCCGTATGCATGGATAACTGGGCAAATATGGATGTGCATTGCTTTCACTAAAGGATACGGAGGTAAGTAGTATTTCAAATTCAATAGTTCTACACATAATAACACAAAACCACAATATAAATAACACGACTATAATTCAACCGGAACTAAATAATCACAAATATTTTAGTTTGTAATGTTGTGGAAAACATTGTATTGTTAGAATTAAACCTTTTTTTTATAACGTCACTCTACAAAACTTCACAATCTTTTCTTGTGGTCTATCGTGGACTCTCTCTGATGGGGATTTGAGTTTTAATATCCGACGTATGAGTCAAATAATCCTTGAGAACTTTTTGTTTTCATACTTAATCGCGAATCAATGACAGAATAGATAAAAACCCCTTTATTTTGATAGAAGTTGCCTCAACATTAACGGATTGGTTCGCATGGATCCGAACAAGACTATAAATTATTCCCAAAGTTTAATTATACTTAAAATATCTTCATGTCAGAGATGTATCAAAACTTTACATTTTATAATGTGCTCTCTTATAAGCGATAGTTCATATTGCGTTTTACAGTTTACCTGCTTGTCTGGTTTACTTATTAATGTTGATTGTTTTAGGGCTTTATGTGTCAATGGAAAAATTGTTTCTCTTGTAAACCAGCAGATAAAAGTTTTTCATTGATACATATGTATTGTAAAGATAGCAGGAAGGTTTGTTAGAATACTGTTATGTAACATATAAGAAATATGTCAGTATTGCCTTTTGACAGGACTTTATTAAGGAATCTGACTCCTATTTCCGTGTAGGACAGTGAACATAACTCGAAATCTTTACATAGCTTGTCCGTTATTCTGGAGGAAACTTGAAATCAGCTCCAGATGTTTAGATGTTTTATCCATTAAATTAATGGTTAGATTTTAAAGTCCATACAAAATCTTTTATATAAATATTGCCAATTCTGAAATTAAAAGAAGGTAAATCTGTGCTTTCTAAATCTTCAAAAGTATTGTGAAAATGTTGTTAATACAAGAAAGAGGGTCGTAATTAGAGTCTCGGTCTTTCTGGCGATTGTACATGGGGTGATTGCATGTTTGCATGTTTTAATTTGGGCCTCATTTATAACTGGTTATGCTACTCGCCAATATGTAGGTCTCTGAGCTTCGCTTTCTCATACGTACTTTTTCCTGTTCATTTGCCTTTCATTTGCCTATATTTGCCCATCTTTCAAAATAATAGCAAATCGAAATTTTACGAGTGGACGATTTTCAGGATAGCTTATTTGTACCTTAATCTCATGCCATTTATTAAACGTTTCAGTCAATAGAATTTTTTTAATTTTCTTTTTTCCATCATACTAGCAGAAATTGAAATTTCGAGAAAAACGTTTTTGAGTAATTTTTGTATTGAAGCGATTAGTTATTTTCCTGTTAATTACAGTTTAAAATTAATCGTGCTCATTTATAAAATAAATGTTAAAGTAAAAGAATTTCAAAGAAATCCCAGTAATAAATATCATTATTTTGAAAAAAGCAATTTAGTGTGCTAACTTGAAGACCTGAAAAATGAAAACCATAAAAATACCCGAAACTTACAAAGTTATGACGTAATAATTTATTTTATGTTTCAGGTGGAATAAGAAGTTTTCTTTCTATGGATATCTTTGTGATTTTGGATCGTTTGAATACTTTTATTTACACGTTACATCCTTTTATCTTGTTGTATCTCATCTTCTGCATTAGAAAACCTTTGTATCATTCTATGGTCACAATGGTAAGAAAGTAATATATAAAATAATCATATCAAATTGACTTAACACTATTATTTAATTTGAGAAAAATTATATATTATTGCAATTATGTTGTTTTAAAGTATTTTTAAATTTTTAACCTTTTATATTTTGTTTATTACCTTCAATGTTTCGATCCATACACACGACTCTACAAACGGGTATTATTACTTAATGTGAAGAAAAAATCTGGCAAGAGTTACACCGTTTTTGTAACTCATAGTTTACAAAGCTCAAATTATGTGTGGCATGATCTATTAGAAAATTTAATAAAAAGTAAAAGTTTTCACTCGAGATATGTCTTTTGACAACTTTCTATTTCTCTACCTCCACATAACGCTAGCAGCAATATAGGATGGAACAGAAATCTAAATTTGCTTTAAAGATTCTATTACAAAAATGTAGTGAATGTATTTACTTTTTAATGATACTTTTATTTCATTTCAAAGCAAATTGGCCCTCGCAGTTAGATTATTATGCTTAATTTTAAAAGTTCACTTCTGCATTTACATATTACTTAAATATACTAACTTATGCACTGAATATTACTTCCATAATGAAACTATTGTGAATTATATAATAATGAATGTAAACATTATATAATTTAAAGTGTAAAAATTCCAGAAAGAGTTAGATAATTTTCCTGGCTTTACAATTAACGTTTTCAACACGCTTTCTTGGCACACTCCATTTGGTAAAAGTTATTTTGCTGCATGCCTCGGCCCCCTTAATTAAACTTTTTTTTTATGAAAAATCTAAATTTTCTAGATACACATTTTTATTTACTTTTTTAAAATTTATTTGGCTAGTAAATATTTAAAATAAAATTGTGGGTTGCACCTTCTGTTGTGAGATTTTATTTAAAAAATAAATTATATATTATGAATTATTATAAAAGGGCAGAAAGCTTAATTTTGAGGATAGGGATGAGTTTTTAAGAAATTGTAAAAGCTGTAATTTATAAAACTTTAGGTTTGACCCCACTCTAGGCTTGACACATTATCTATCGATCTCTTTGCCTCCATGACCTTTACCCAGTAAAATTGAATAACTGATATACAAGTAACTATTCCCAATTTCGTTTCTTAACTGTTACCACATCCTGAATCCTGTGGTATTATAGGAAATAAATGCCAACATACAGACACAAAATGAGACGAAACGTTGACCATCGCCATGTAATGTCATCATAACTTACTTTGACTCTTTCGATGTGTGGTCCTTGTGTGACATCATTACTTCTTTCCTAGAAGCTCTTCCCTTTTTTCTGTCTACTGCAGAGGACATGGGAATCGCAATGTAAATATCCTCGAGATATCTTTCCTTGTTTCTGATGTTTTTGGGTGCAAAGGTTTTAAAACGCATAGATTTGAAAAAACTCGAAGGGTTAAAGTTGACACGATTGCAATACATTTCCATGTTATGTACTAGTACATAACAGCTGGTTATACCTATCTATGGAGCATTTATCCTGTTTAACTTCGATGGTTTGTATTCTGAAACACAAAAATTGAATAAATGGTGGTTCCCAATTTTAGACAGACTGCATGTTTTCAAATTAATTTATTTAAGAAATTTAGCATGTTAACTTGTATAAAATAGGCATCGAAGCTACTAAATTTTATTA
Source organism: Centruroides vittatus (assembly GCF_030686945.1). Classification (NCBI taxonomy): domain Eukaryota; kingdom Metazoa; phylum Arthropoda; class Arachnida; order Scorpiones; family Buthidae; genus Centruroides; species Centruroides vittatus. The sequence goes on from NW_027122045.1 coordinate 977,499, forward strand.
AGTGTAGCTCCAGGAGATGCGAAAATAGAAAGGTTCAGATGCCATATCTCTAGGAGGTCAGAATTAAAAAAGATTTTACTAGTTTTTAACATTTGCAATGACTTTTTAAATATAAAACTAACTTCTATTCTGAAAATTAAGCATTTTGTCATTTTTAAATAATAATATAAAAGTTATTAGCGAGGTTGAGGCCGAAGTTTTAAACGCGAAAACATGTACGTCGGATGTTCAGCGTCTCTTTCCTGTAAAGCTTAGAAGTTTGACAATGGTGTTTGGAAGTCAGTGTAATCATGCTCGACATTCCAAACGTCATTGTCAAACTTCTAGGCATACAGGAAGACGGCGCTGAACGTCCGACATACACGTTTTCGCGTTTGAAACTTCGGCCTCAACCTCGCTATTGTTAGAAAATTTAATAACAAATGGGCCATATACAATATTGAACTTTCTAATGTATTTCTTAAACATACTGTAAATAATTTTTGCCAGAAAATTTACGCTGCTCTTTGCTGGAATTTTTTTTGTTATTTTCTAATTTTTATAAGAAAGGTATTAATTGCGTTAAACGTGACGCCATATTGAATTTGAGTAAAAAAAAACAGTTTTTTCTTTTTTACGAAGAAAAAAGAATTTTTGCATTCTTATTTTAACAGAAGTTATAATTTACCTTCCAAAATTTGTTCCTTGCCCTATTGATTTCTGTATTTTGTCTAACTTTTTGTTAAATACGGCAGACTGTGTAACCCGCAATCGTTAAGCACAAATTCTCAAATACAGTAGACCTCCCTATGACACGGTATATATGTTTCGTGTTATATGAATTCCGTGTTGTACGAGTCACTTAAATACATGAGCCAATCACAGCCCGGCAGGGGCTACGGCTGTTTGAAAGGTTTTCTTCCATGAAATTAATCGATTTTAGAGTAATTTTACTCAATATTTCCAAATCACGTATAAGTTTTTGGGAATAATCCATATTAATTATGCTATAGACAAAAAATTGTAGGATAACTTACCGAGTTGCACCGTTCGACGACGCCATTGCTTTAGCTTGTTTTCGTTGCGGAGCGGCTCATCGAACGTCAAGCGCGTGTTTCCTGATAAGTTATTTTTTTGCGAAAAATTCGCTGAACTTTGGAGACATCATTAACATAAATATAATTTTTATGGCCGTTAAATAATAAATAGTTTTTAGTAGGTCCGCTGCTCGTTTAAACTCAACGGTTTGTGTAATGTCTGCTATTGTTCCAGATTCGACCAATCTTGTCGCGACACGAGTCAGCGATGACGTTTTACCGTGTTATAGGAGTCTTTTTAGCCTGTTATACGAACACGATCGCAATTTTTTCGCCGTGTTATACGAATCTGTGTTATATGAACCCATTTTATAGGGGGGTCTACTGTACAGAAATTGACCTGCAAACTTTCAGCATTATAGTTGCATCAGTAATGACAAATAATGCAAAATAGACACAGACACACAATTCCTGAGTAAAAAGAAATATACATTTTTAATATATTTTAAGCGGTTTTTTTGCTCGAAGCATTTTGAAACAGAGACAGATAGAAGAAAACAAAAATTCAAATTTTGCGAAAAACTACAAATTATTATGAATTAGATTTGCTTAAAGTAATGTCAATCCCGGATTTCGCATTGATTATAAATAATGCAATGTCGATAAAGAATATTTATAAATACAGCAAGACCTGCTTAATTTGGGGGATACATTCCTAAACGACAAAAAGCTAAACGAAACAGCGTTAAACGAGGTCATTTTATCAGAGTAAATAGGGAAATGGGAACACGCTCCCAAAAATAAACAGATGTTAATTTAATTTTATGTTATTTTTATATTAATTTGCATAATAATATACGTTAAATAACACACAAACACACAGAAATATAAAGTCCATTTTTCCTGATGGAGGTTCTGGCTATTCTGAAATTCTTGATTTTTGTATGATAAAGTCGTCTAGTGTCATATGTCGCTTTTTTTCCCTCAAGCAAATGTAGGTAGCAAGAGATCGCATTCAAACGCCTCGTCTTGCTTTTGCACTCCTTCCAAAATCTGGATCATTCGCTACAACGATTTCGGTTATCGTAACAGTGAAGTTGCTTTCCCAAACTCTGTCTCGTTGAGTTGTTTCTGCCGTATTTGCCACAACTCGATATAGTTTTATCCAAGTTCATGGAAAGCACCCCTCCACACTCTAGTTTATATTTACAGTTTATTTACAAAATATGTATATAGAGTATACAAGTTGAAAAACACAGCAAATAAATGATACACACAACGTGATGCCTCATGTACTAGATTGGCTTTCAGGAACTATTAGACTCCGGAGAAGCCTCAGTCAGCCTGTGGAGTGGCTCAACTGCACGGTTCGTCCAGTCTCAGCACTTACCTGAACCTGAGATAGTTACCAGAAGAGTATGCTCTCTCTAAACTCAGCTGGTTTTCCAAGTGCCTGAGACTTCCGTGTTACCAGTCTCTTGTCCTTCTCTCCGTTCCTCCCCTGTTCCCTCCGCAATTTAAAGATTTCCTGGATGAAAACTTCTCACCAATTACAAATCTTCCATGCGCGTACTGCTTTCACCAAGGTCCGCTTTTATCGGATGAGAGTGAAGCTTACATTTACGTTTGCCGATATTTACTCGTTTACGTCCAGGAGTTCACCATCGGCAAGTGGTCTATCACCGGACCACACGTTGATCCAATGAACGAGGTCGGCACTTCTTTTGTTCCCTTTCTGTTTACAAATTTGTTTACAATACTTTACAGTAACCAACTTTTACTAAGAAAAATCTGCAGAGAAATTCTTTGGGTTCTTCGTTTTCAGAATCACTATTTTCCAGTTCTACACGAATTCCTTGTTCTGCCAGATCTTGCAGGTTGTCCTTGGTAAGGCTCTCTCCAGAAACCTGCAGTAACTCCTCAATATCCTGCTCGTCTACATCTCGTAGTCCTGCTGTATCGATTTGGGAAACAATCTGGTCAACCTAACGATACAGCGATACTCTTTTCTCGTTGAGAATCCTTATCCCTGGATACCTCCAGCCAAAACTTCCTCCCCACTTCATTCGTGCATTTATCAGTTAATTCTGCCAAGTGAAGTCGATATTGCCTGTGGCATCCACGATGTTATATTTTTCCAAAATTGCACCAAATAAATATAGATTTCAGGAACGTGTAGCACTTCGACCAATTGACACCTTTTTCTGATTGGTTCGTGTTTGGAAATAGTTGTATTATACACGAATCAATGAAATACCACAATAATTTGAATCAGCGTAAATTTTGAGCATTTTTACGCTTTGAGCAAACCGCATTATACCGAATCAGCGTTAATCGAGGCAGCGTTAAGTGGCTCTTAATGTATTCTCAATATGTACGAAAGAATATTTTAGGTTACGCTTTTCAACTAAAAATCTTCACAGATTAAATGTAATAAAATTCTAAATAAAGATTATTTTAATAATTTAAAAAGGAATGCATTAATTATATGTTACAATATATAATTTATATCTCGTAATCTAAATATTAAGTGTAGTAAAGAAAACAAGGTAAATTAAGTTTAATTTAGTTTATATGTTAAATACTACATTTATATTGACAATAAGTAATAATAATTATTTGTTTGCTTCCTTACAGTGGATGCTGTATGTATTTGTAATGTTCCTGTCGATAATCTGTTCATTTTTCTTCTATTTATTTCTTCAAGCTCCTTTTAATTTTATATTTAAGAATTTATATTTGAAAAGTGATTCAAATGAAAATGAAAATGGGAAGAACCAATGGCAACTCCAAACAATGGGAAAAGATCACACAATTCGGGAATGTTAACAGGATTGTTTTGAACTGTACTTTTTGTAAGTGTTTCATCATCGAAGTTTGTGTACAAGACTCGAAATAAAGATTAAATATTACTTATATGAAAGACTTTTTTAAATATCTGTAAACCTGCAAGAAACATTTAATACGTTTACGACCTGTTACAATGCTGTTGCTACGTGTATATACAGCAATCTTCACAAACGGCAGTTGTCAGTGTCCTTGTCGATCAGTTTAAGGCAGATTTTTAAAAATTAGTTTCTTGTGTTTAGTGTCTTTTCTTACTCGTTGAAGTAACGTTGTTTGATCTTATTTCAAGAGTCATACGCTAAATTGATTCAGTTAAAAAGAATTCAAAAATTAAGCTGATAATTCTTGTGCTGGGGTACAGAGTGAAGACGAGAAATTCATTTGTAAGTTTAGTTTAAATTTAGCCTCAAATGTTAAGCAATATTGAGTGAAGATCCTACTTCCTCGTCTCGTGATCTTTACAAATGTTCCGTCCCGAGTCGTTCTTTACGCCTCGAGATTGTCCGTTTGATGGTCCGTTGAAAGTCACACCTCCACACTCGATAATTAGTTATATACAGTTTATTTACAAATATCTACAAAGGTATACATTATGCAATAACATTACGTACTCTACTGTATCGAAGCCGTGGTGCCGCACGTCGACTTAGCTGGCCGGGGAACACGAGTCACTCTTCCGGAGATGGCTTAACCTCGTGGCCGTCCGTCTCTACAACAACCTTTTTCCAGAGGACTTTCCAAGAGGAGAACACTCTCTCTATCCGCCTCAAAGGTCTGCCTGTTGTTAGAGACCGCCACGTACCAGGTCCCTCGCCCTTTCTCCTCGCTTTTTTTGCCACCCTTCCAATTTAAGGGATTCTGGCACTGCCTCCTGCGACCAATCACTTCCTTCCCCTTCTTAGAGCCTTCCAAGACGTCCGCCCTATCTCCCGCCGACGTAGCTCACATTTGCGTCCGTGCTTTATTTATTTTTGTTCTCTCAAGCTGGCCGGCACGTGGCCAACGCATTGTCCCTTAAGTGGGGACGCTCCACCTTTGATCCTTCCGGCCGTTTATGGCCCCGACCCCCGGTGGGAGCAATTACCTCAGTCGGGCGGTTTCTCTGACGTAAGTTTAGTTTAAATTTAGCCTCAAATGTTAAGCAATATTGATTCTTTTATTTTAGCAACAAGCTATTTTATTGTTTGTGTAATAGACCAAAATCAACTTACAGGATCTTAAATAAAGATATAATTTATTTTGTAGTCTTAATAAAGGTGTTTCCATTTACATGAATATTGTTGCCTGTTCTGTTATAGCTATTAAGTTGGTTTTTGTACTGAGGCCAAAATCTATTCCATTTTCCCAATTTATACAACTAGGTAGTTAACACTGAAAAATCGAATAGCATACAAAAATGTGTTTCAACCATTGATATGCTTAATGTAATCATCAATTTTTTTACTTACATTTCCTTCAAAGTTTTTTTATATTTTTGCATTCGAAACTTTAAAATGTCAGGAAATGTAAAAAATTCGGGGGTTTTGTCTGTATATGTGGAAGATAGTGTGTGTGTGTGAAGGGGGCACGATTTTGTTTGCCCTGTTTGAAGCTTAATAACTCTTGTGCTTTTCTTGAAAATTTGTTAAATTTTGCTAGGAGGTTTGTTTGTTAGGAGGAATATTTTATAAAATTTTAATAATTAAATTTGACAGGGGGTGGCGAGATAACGGGGTGTGTGTCTTTGTGTGATACCTTGAGTAAAGCTAGACTTGATGACGATTTCTCTTGCTATTAGCATTTAAAACACTTTTTTTTATAAAACCTGTTTTTACCTTAAAAATTAAGCTTTTCCGCCATTTTATAATAATTGAAAATACAGTTTTTAATTATTTTAAAGAAGGAAAGTTAAGCAACTCGTTGCTGGATATTTTGTAAACTCTTCTTGCAGAGGTATAACAGTATTAAGCTCATTTATTACAGGCCGGATGGCCGAGTGGTCAAAGTGGCAGCCTACCACTCTGGGGGACCCAGGCTCGAATCCGAACAGGTCGAATAATCCCCAGGAATTTTTCGGGGGGGTGATTTGTTCGGATATGTTGGGCCCTGTCCCTCACCACCCAGGCGCCCCATTGCGGGCCTGGCCGAACTCATAACAGGCCTTCTAGAAGAGGCTCTCTTAGTGCTCACAGGCAGAAAGAGTTTAAAAAAACTCATTTATTAAACTTAAAGATGAATTTTCATATTAATTGAAAATAAACCTTTCTAAATACGTAATTAAAGTGGTTGATCTATAACGAGCAATGATTTGTAGTGGCGTTGTCATAATGCCAAGCTAAAATTTTTAATAATATTTTAAATTTATTTAATATAAATTATATGCTCTCCACCTCAATTTTGTAGTGGCTTGCCCCCATACATCATGTTTGTCTTGATCAGAACAGAGCAATGCCATTCATCTATGTGAATCCATAGAAGGCAAAATATTTAAATCGAAATCACGAGAGTCCGGTCTATATCGGAAGTTGTTTTAGCGTTAATCAGGGCCGGCCACGCTAACGTTTTCACATATGATTTTTGATTTTATTTTTTTCACACTGTTCTTTAGATTAGGGAAGAACAGTTAGTTGGATGTAAGACAGATGATTGACAGTGAGAATTTCTACAATTTTTCAAATTGCAGCCCAAGTTGTTGGCATTTCTCTAATTCTCCTTTTATCAATTATCTTTAAAATGATTTGTAAGAGCAACTACACCAAAAAGAATTATACATATTCAATATATCTAGTAATATTTCTGTACAAAAATATTTTATCATTTCATTCCTTATGTTAGATCCCACACTGGAAATTTTGATGATTTTAATTTTATAATTACAGTTTCCAATTTATTCAAACGATAGAATTTTGCAAAAGAGGAAGATTATTGCCAAAGCTTAAATAAAAAACAAATTACTGTGTTCTATTCAGAGAAATACTCATTCAACTAATTTAACCGATCCTTGGAAAATAAATCGTTTTTACGGGATTTCTTAGTTCAAAATTTATTTACTGATGACTATCACTTCTCAATATTTTTAGTCCTGAGTTTTGAGTTTTATTTTATCTGAAAATTACTTTTTCTTTGTCTAACATGAACACGTGTAGCTTATATTTATTTTGTACTATATACGTTTCTAGTTAATTTCCTTGCTGTTATGTATACACAAAAGTAGTAGTAATTTGATACACTTTGGGGTTTATTTTATTTTTTGGTGAAACCTCAAATAGTATTTTTGTCTATAGATAAACTTCATAAATTTTCTAATCAACCGAAGCAATGTTTTTGTAATCTATAAGAAAAAAAATCTATATTAGGATATATTTTATTTTAGTTTTTATATGGATGAAATACACAACAATATTGATAAACATTTTTCAGTACAATTTTTAAAAAATATTTATTTATCACAATTAATACAATTACATTTTAGAAAAATTTTGTCACACAATGGTATTATTATCTTATTATTTACTATAAAGTTTACATTTATATTTTTTATTCTGTGGCAATTTTAATGATGCTGCTTTATTCCCTTCCTGTTTTAGGCAAGGATATGTTTTATTATGAACACTGTTTATTAAATTTTAGAATTTTCTTTTCTTTTTTATTACATTAAATACACATATTAAAAAAATGTCGATATTACAGAATCTGTAAGAATTAAAATTAAAATGTATGACTAAATAATATTAAATCTATTCCATTATCGAAAATACATTTTGTATTCTAAAATAAGATAGGGATATTTGTTCTGAAGAAATGTTGTCACTACATGATTTTTACTTTTAATTTGTATTATTGATGACTCACTTGATCAGGCTTAACAGTTCTGTATTGAGTGAAACCCCTTTATGATTGAAAGTTTTACAACAGATTTTTAAAATTTTAAAAAATGTTTTAAATTTATTTTGGTTTTAATAAACAAAATTCAACAATTGCAGTAGAGCATCGCTAATCCGACTCAATTGGGTAGTGGGGTTGGTCGGATTACTGAAAAAACGGATAACCGGAAAGTATGTAAAAATACATTATTAGTATAGTATATTAGTATACGGCTATTAACCTACTTCGCTATTGCTATTGTATCAGTAAAAATTATTTCTTTATTTTCCCCACAAAATAAATACAAAATAAAAAATTAAGCATGGTTTAAATACTGGCCTCCCTTTCATGGTCAAGCCAGTGTTGCCAGCTAAAACACGCAAAAATTTAACAAAAATAATATGAATATACCCAAGAAATAGCAAAATATTGTAGCGCTACATCACTAGTGGACATTTGAATTTGCCGACTAGAACGCTGTCGGTTAACCAATGTGACAGATGATCAGAGGTCGGATAACCGATGCTTTACTGTAGTTTTGATAAAGTTTCATCTTTAGAATATCCTAATTTAGCTTTTATTTGTTACATTATATAATCCTTTCTTTTTGTTATTATCAAAAATTGGTTTAAAATAGAAAGATTAAAATTTATATTTTTTAAAAATTTTGGTTAAATAATACAGGAAAAGATTTAAAACTTGATAACTGTCCATAAATTTAAAATAATTTAAAGTAAATGGGAATAAAGTTTTAGACAACAATTTAAATTACAATTATTATGCGCTTATTCTTTAAATTTTCCTGTTTAATGGCAATGATCCATTACTCAGATATCATCACCTGAAATATTTTTTTACAAATATGATAAAACATGTCTACAATTATTAGAAACAGTGTCTATATTAATATTTACATAACAATTAATTTTATTCTATAAAACATTTAATTGTTTTTGGATATCAAGTAAAAAAATGATTAACAGCATCTTACCACTATAAAACTTGGTATACAATAAAATATCATCTTTTTTCATAATAACAATTTAATAAGAAATAGGTTTATGAATTTAAATAGTTTTAGTGAAACCTGAATTAGGATTTATCGTGTTTGAAGAAACTTCTAAAACTAATTCAAAATCTGCATATAACAGATAGGATGAAATTTAGCAACTGTCTATTCTTCACTTCAAGTAGACACTGTTTGATATTTATAATTAAAGCATAATTTTACATGTTCTCTCAAAGTAAGCCTTTATCTTCTTCAAATGCTTCTTTGAAAGCCAGTGAAGTATCTTTCAAAATAAATATTGTATCCAGATTTTAGTCAGCTGAAGTTTCTAGTTTAGAAATAATAAGATTTATATAAATTGTACATATGAATCATTAAAAAATTATTCTAAAAAATTTGTATTAAAATATTTTAAAAAATTTTATTTTTTATCGAAATCAAAATCCTATTCTAAAATTAAGTTTATTATTATTAAATATTTTAATAAAAATATTAAAATTGAAAATAAAGTACCTGAAATACTTAATTTTAAGAATAGTATTTTGATTTCGATAAAAAATAAAATTTTTAAAAATATTTTAATAGAAATTTTTAAAAATAATTTTTTAATGATTTATGTGTACAATTAATATAAATCTTATTATTTCTAAACTAGAAACTTCTGCTGACTAAAATCTGGATACAATATTTAATTTGAAAGATACTTTACTGGCTTTCAAAAGGGCATTTGAGGAAGATAAAGGCTTATATTGCAGGGGTGGATAGCAAGACTTCAGTTGAAGCCGAAGTGTAGGTTTTGCAAAATGCATGAGAGCCGCAGGTCTGTACTGTCATGGCTGATAGTATGATAAGGCGCGCGATTATATTATATAATATAAATATAATATAAAACTAATATTGAATTTTTTAAATCAACATATTTTCATAAAATTATAAAAGTAAAATTGTAAAAATAATAATAATGAAGAGAAATTAACACTTTCAGCCAAAGGCCGCATGTAACTCAAAAAGAGCTGCTTACGGCTCTCGGAGCCGCATTTGCCCATGCCTGGTATATAGAAATAGAAAAGTCGAGATAAAAATAGTACTTCTAACCATTATCAGTTCTATTTTAATCAAATTAACTTCAATCTCCTTTTGAAACAGTCCTGCTTACCTGCTAGTTTGTCTATATAATGAAATTAACATTAAATAGAACGTGCTCAGCAAAAAATTATATAAACAAAATCTACACCTTATCTTTGCCGAGAAAGTTTAATTTAAAACAAACGTTTTCGACCTATTTCATAAAGCATCATCAGGCTAAATAAATCGACAAAGGAACAGTTCCGTTCCAGAAGATCGAATACAAATACTTAAATTTAAAAAAATTAACAACGGATTAAAAGCTGATACATAATTAACTAATATTGTATAAAATTAAAAAACAAAATAAAAATTAAAAATACTCTGAAAAACTTCTAAGATACAAGCATCATGTAAAACTAATGCAGAACCATAAGATAAACATGTAAATTAAGAGTTCCTTGCAGAGTTTTTAACCATATACTTCCAGGCCGATGGAAGGCCCTCAGCGTCCCTCGCATTTAGTGATCTTAGCGGGACCTTGTTTAGAGCCTTTTGCTACGTTCTTCCCGTACCTTTTAATCATTCCTGTTATTGCGCTTTTCCTGTATCCTAAGGTTTTGGCTATCTGTAGGATTCTGTTAATTTCCTTTGCTCTGTCCATAACGTTGTCACAATATAGAAAGGCCCTTCGGATTAGAGCCCGGAATGCCGCCATCTTATAATGATATGGATCATTTGATTGCGAGGGGATATAAAGCAAACTGTGCGTTTGTTTAACTTAAACACTGGTAGATAAATGACCGTTTTTGAACTGGATGTTAATATAAATATAATCTTACGGCTATTCTTCCATAATATAAAGATATCGTCTACATATCTTTTAAAATATACTATATCCTTACTGAAGTCAAACAAAACTCTTTTCTCCAGTTTTCTCACAACCAACTCACAAAGAATCCCTTTTTTGTCTATATACTTGTCCATCATAGCTGAAGATAGATTCGTAGCATATCAGGTTAGCTAGTTCCACTACTTCGTTGTTGTAATGTAACAATTCAGGGATTCTACTGAACAATAATTCGAGTAGTGCTTCCTTGCATGATAGAATTCTTATGGACAGATATAAGCTTTCATAATCCAATACCGTTCCTACTTCCTTTTCCATTAACGATATGTGTTGAATTTCCTTAACCACAGTTCCAGGATCATGTGCCACTAGTGCGTTGCTTTCAAGTTGGAAAAGATAAACTCGTGTAATCTTTCATCTAAGACAAAAGTCGGTCCCCTGCACTTAGAAGAAAGATTACAAAAGTTTATCTCCTCCCAACTTGAAAGCAACGCACTAGTGGCACACGATCCTGGAACTGTGGTTAAGGAAATTCAACACATATCGTTAATGGAAAAGGAAGTAGGAACGGTATTGGATTATGAGAGCTTATATCCGTCCATAAGAATTCTATCATGCAAGGAAGCACTACTCGAATTATTGTTCAGTAGAATCCCTGAATTGTTACATTACAACAACGAAGTAGTGGAACTAGCTAACCTGATATGCTACGAATCTATCTTCAGCTATGATGGACAAGTATATAGAGAAAAAAGGGATTCTTTGTGAGTTGGTTGTGAGAAAACTGGAGAAAAGAGTTTTGTTTGACTTCAGTAAGGATATAGTATATTTTAAAAGATATGTAGACGATATCTTTATATTATGGAAGAATAACCGTAAGATTATATTTATATTATCATCTAGTTCAAAAAGGGGCATTTATCTACCAGAGTTTACGTTAAACCAACGCACAGTCCGCTTTATATCCCATCGCAACCAAATGATCCATATCATTATAAGATGGCGACATTCCGGGCTCTAATCCGAAAAGCCTTTCTATATTGTGACAAAGTTATGGACAGAGCAAAGGAAATTAACAGAATTCTACAGATAGCCGAAACCTTAGGATAGGCTACAGGAAAAGCGCAATAACAAAAATGGTTAAAAGGTACGGGAAGAACGTAGCAAGAGGCTCTAAACAACGTCCCGCTAAGATCACTAAATTCACTTATAACAGATATGCCAAAAGCATTATGAAAGAAATTGCGAACCGCAATGAGACATCAATAATTTTGAAAAGAGCCCCAAACCCTTATAAGATTTATGGAATGACAAGAATAGCGTTAAGAAGGAAGAAAAAGCAGGTGTGTATAGGATACCATACGTGAACGCACAGCTGGGAATTAAGAAAGATTATATAGGCGTTACGACAAGGAGTTTGAGTGTAAGACTCAAAAAGCACAAGTATAACATCAGAAAAAGCTCCAACGCCACGGTACTATCCCAAATGGTTCAGCCCGAAAGCTCGATAGTTAAATGGGATGAAGCGGGCATTATAAAACCCGTGAGCTCCCCAACGTTGGCAAGGACCGCTGAGAAGATAGAGATTTACAAGAGCAAACTAGAAGGGGCGTGTATAAATGCGAGGGACGCTGAGGGCCTTCCATCGGCCTGGAAGTATATGGTTAAAAACTCTGCAAGGAACTCTTAATTTACATGTTTATCTTATGGTTCTACATTAGTTTTACATGATGCTTGTATTTAGAAGTTTTTTCAGAGTATTTTTAATTTTTATTTTGTTTTTTAATTTTATACAATATTAGTTAATTGTGTATCAGCTTTTAATCCGTTGTTAATTTTTTTAAATTTAAATATTTGTATTCGATTTTCTGGAACGGAACTGTTCCTTTTGTCAATTTATTCAGCCTGATAATGCTTTATGAAATAGGTCGAAAACGTTTGTTTTAAATTAAACTTTCTCGACAAAGATAAGGTGTTAGATTTTGTTTACATATAATAAAAGCTAATTATTACTATTTCGAATTTTATGACTAATTTTTTACAGCGGAGATTTTTACTGAAATATTAATTAATTACACTTAGTTTTATTTATAAAATAAAGTAATTAAACACTTTATTATAATTTCATTCATAGATTATTACAAATAAGAAGTCAATCTATTACAAAAATTAATGACACCAAATAATAAATAGCCCTATTGTCTGGTTTATAAAATATAATCATTTGGCATTTACGAAAGTTTCCTGAATACTGAAAAGATGAAAGATTATATCAGATTGATTGGGTAAACAATTCTTGGAATATTAGGCAAATCCATTGTTTTCTTTTTATGGCTATTTCAATAATTTTATATAAAAATAAAGATAAGAGATATTAAAGTCACGTACAGCTGATAAAATATAAAATTGCAATACTCATCTCGACTTTCCTGTTTTTATATACTTACCTCTATCAATCAGAAAAATTAATTATGATATTATGGTTCCAAGTAAATGCAGAAAAAGAAAAAGTTATCTTCTCCTATTCTTCCCTTAACTTGGAGCCATAATATGATATTTAAGACATCATTTTCATAGCTCCGAATCAAGTTATTGATATTCAAATCTCAAATCTTGGAATGTCAATTTTTTTTTCTATTAATTTCTCAAACATTTTTAAATTATTAGTATTTATAAGTCATGTAGAATTCTACCTTCACTCATGCCGTTATTTGACTTCACTAGACATAAAAATCATGTATCAATATTTATTAATGCTATACACTACTATATAAAATAAATCTGACTATGCTGAGTAGTTACATGAAATCGCAATTTTATCAGACTCAAGTAAAGTTAAATGTTCAAATTGTGATTAATGTTTCTTTATATTTTGTAAAATAATTAACGAAATTTTACTATCATCTTAAAAGAATAAGTGTCACAAATGCGAATTTTTTAATCTTTGTTTTCTTGTCATGTAAATGCCGCTTCTTCCACATTATAACTGTTTTAACAATTAGTTTTATATTCTATTCTCTGTGTTTTAAAGAAAGTTTACTTTGTTTTCCACTGTGCAGCTTTTTTCAAATTTCAAATTTAGTGTACAGGATTTCATCAATATGATGTTTTAAGTTTTATATTATCGTACCGAGATAAAGCAAAAATGCTGAAGATAACTCATTCACGTATTATGTAAAACAAGATAAATCAGATGATTGTGGTTAGTTGGAAGCTGCTAATCGTAATCATTATTGGTGTTTTAAAAATATGATTGTGAAGTATTCACGGTTCAAGTAACAAAATTTAATTAGCTGGAACACATAAAATAAATAATTATTATTTTCTATTATTTTTTGATAAGTAAGAAGCTATCTTCAAGCTGAATAATTAAAAGTATAAATTTTACCTGAAGAGTAAGAGCTTGTAGTTACTTGGATTTGAGTAACTAATTTCAGCGGAACTTAAGAATATAAATGACTGAATTTAATTTTTTCGATTAAAATGATCCGTAACAGAATTAAATCATTTATTGTTATTTTAAAAACTTGTTAATATATTTTTACGATATATAATAATAAAATATAACTTTACTGCAATAATTTTATTTTTCGTTATTTAATTTTTAGTAATTAAATAAAGTATAGAAAAAAGTATATAGCAGGAATGGGCAAGCAAGACTTCAGTGAAAGCTGAAATGTAAATTTTGCAAAATCCATGGGAGCCGCAGTTTTGTACTGTCGTGGCAGATAGTATAATAAGGACGCGCGATTTTATTATATAATATAAATATAATATAAAACAAATATTGAATTTTTTTAATAAACCTTTTTCATAAAATTATAAAAGTAAAATTGTAAAAATAATAATAATAAACAGAAATTAACACTTTGAGCAAGAGCCGCATGTAACTCAAAAAGAGCCGTATTTGCCCATGCCTGGTATATAGAAACAGAAAAGTCGATATGACAATAGTAATTCTGACCTTTATCAGTTCTACGTGACTTTAGTATCTCTGAACTTCATTTTTTATATTAAGTTATTGAAAGAGCCAGATAAGAAAATGGATTTACTAATATTCCAAGAATTGCTGCTCAGTCAAACTGATTTCAGGAAAATTTCGTACAAGCCAAGTGATTATATTTTATAATCCAAACAATAAAACTATTTATTATTCAGTGACATTAATTCCTGTAATGACTTGAATTCTCATTATATTTTATTGACATTTCATTCATATTTTGTTTAATTATTTTATTTAACGAATAAAAGTAAGTGTAATGAATTAACCAATATTATAATTGATCCATAGTTTGTGAGATTTAACGTAAAACAATTTAGTTAAGATTATTTATAGTCGTAATAATTATAACAAATGTCTGGTTTCAGTGTTCTATAATATGTTTAGTTCTTTCCATACATTGATCTTTTTATTAAGCAATAATTAGATGCTGAAAATACATATATATATATATAATTTTGTCAAAGTATACCTAGGTAACCCCAATGGTTGTGCTATGGCCGCGTTTCTGACTGTTCGTGCTCCCGACTGACCTCCCGGAGGGGAGGCGCCAGCAGGCCACTGTGTACTAAACGTCACTAGTAATTACGTGTACCGACACTAGTTATTAGTGTACCGTTACTAGTTAGAATTGGCTTTCTATTTAGTGTCTTTTTCAAAAATTGTTACGGACAAATGTGAGCTTGCAAAGAGGGAGTTCGCAAAGTAGTTTTTGGCACTTCATAAAATTTTGCAGCTTTTTTCAGTGCCATTTTCTTGTCCCATACTATACTCACTGTCTCTGCCATTTTTTCCCAGCTCCATGTTTTTCTTTTCAAGTTTTTCTTTGGCTTGTCCAGATGGGCTCTAAGCACCTAAAAATTAAAATAAAATTAATTTTTAAAAGTCAGTTAAAAAACACTTATCTATGCAGAAAAGTGTTTTAAAATTAAAACTTACTTCAGAATTTA
Source organism: Centruroides vittatus (assembly GCF_030686945.1). Lineage (NCBI taxonomy): Eukaryota > Metazoa > Arthropoda > Arachnida > Scorpiones > Buthidae > Centruroides > Centruroides vittatus. The sequence continues at coordinate 993,079 of NW_027122045.1, forward strand.
GCTAGTTCTACTTATTTATAGTTTAATGTATATATTTATAATTTTTTTTATTCGTCTACCACATACTTTTACAAAAATATTCCATGGTTTCAATTGTGAATATTACGAACCCCGGAGTAGTCGGGTGTCATATTAAAAGCACCAATGGAATTTGTATTTCATGCATCTCCATTATGGGTTAACTTAATTTCTGTCAACATCAAACTTTAAAAACGTAAACATCAGACAGATTAACATGTACCCCTAGGCCTATAGAACGGGACACATGCACCAGTTACCTACAACTACATGAATTATATTTTAGAAATAATGAAATTCACTTACAGTTGAAAAGTTTGGAATTGCGAAAAACACAAATGTTTTGTTTCACTGAGCTCAGCCGCGTAATTGAAATGGGAGACGTCCTCCCCTTGCTATCGATGGCTGCCTAGTGCAGCACAGCCACAATTTGATAGAGTTCGAATCTATTATCAGTCTGATATGGAGGAGTTCCATAATACCACCTTCTCCTCTACTGTTTAAATGTTTTCTGTTTAACATTAGTATTAGTATTTTACTTTAGATAACTATAAAATAATTTTAGACATAACTAGGTTTATAATTGATGACAAGACACTTAGATTTAAAAATGTAGATTGTTTGCGATCATATTCAGGTATCATCACAAAACAAATAGATTTTGTAGTTTTCAATTCCGAGGATTATGGAGTCGTTAATTTTTTCCACTCTGATATGAAAATTTTAAAAGTTAACCGAAACAAACGAAAAAAATTGTACTTGGATGATATATAGCTTACGAAAATCTAAATGATGGTGATCCATAGGTTTCATTATAATAATATATTATTTGTTATAAAAAATTTATTTTGTAAAATATGACTTTATTTTTTTAAAAACAATAATCCATTTAACTTATTATTGTTATTTTTATTTTAATGTATATATATTGACTGAATATTTTTGATTGAAAAATCCGAAGAAAAGATTTCGAAAAAAATAATTTTTTTATTTAAAATAAAACAAAATTCATAAATGAAAATGAAGATTTCTTTATGTAATATAGTGCAAAAAAACTATAAACAGTGCCAATATGGTTTAAAATCTAAGCTGTTGATAAATGATGATAGTGCTGATCTGGAATGAAATATTCTGCAAGAAAAATGTATAATATGAATTTCGAAGAAATATTTTAGTATATTTCGTTGTATCTGTTACGGAAACTATTACAAAAATATTAAATTTTGAAAAAAAAATTTTTTTTTAAATTAAAGTTTACCTAAGGAACCTAGGGTTAAAGTTTATTTAAGGAATTTCAATCGCGACGCTTCTGTTAAGTTAGGTTAGAGGTTAGGTTAGATTAACTATAGTTTTAATAGACGTTTCCTTTTTTTTTCTTTTGTTCAATAACTACCGTTACTAGTGACTAGTAACTAGTAACAGTACACGTAATAACTAGTGACGATTAGTACATGGTGGCCTGCTGGCGGCTCTCCTCCGGGAGGTCAGTCGGGAGCACGAACAGTCGGAAGCGCGATCCTAGCACAACCATTGGGGTTCCCTAGATATACTTTGACCAAAAATATATATATACGAGTATTTTCAGCATCTAATTATTGTTTAATAAGAAGATCAATGTATGGAAAAAACTAAACATATTATAGAACACTGAAACCAGACATTTGTTATAATCATCACGACTATAAATAATCTTAACTAAATTGTTTTACGTTAAATCTCACAAACTATCGATCAATTATAATATTGGTTAATTCATTTCACTTACTTTTATTCATAAAATAAAATAATTAAACAAAATATGGATGAAATTTCAATAAAATATAATGAGAAGTCAAGCTATTACAGGAATTAATGTCACCGAATAATAAATATTTCTATTGTTTGGTTTATAAAATATAATCACTTGGCTTGTACGAAATTTTCCTGAAATCAGTTTGACTGAGCAGCAATTCTTGGAATATTAGTAAATCTATTGTTTTTTTTTTGTCTAATCTTTCTGGCTAATCTTTCAATAACTTAATATAAAAAATGAAGTTCAGAGATATTAAAGTCACGTAGACTGATAATGGTTAGAATGACTATTGTTGTCTCGATTTTTCTATTTCTATATACCAGGCATGGGGAAATGCGGCTCTTTTTGAGTTACATGCGGCTTTTGCTGAAAGTGTTAATTTCTGTTTATTATTATTATTTTTACAATTTTACTTTTATAATTTTATAAAAATATGTTTATTAAAAAAATTCAATATTTGTTTTACATTATATTTATATTATATAATAAAATCGCGCGCCTTATCGTACTATCCGCCACGACAGTACAGAACTGCGGCTCCCATGGATTTTGCAAAACTTACATTTCTGCTCTCACTGAAGTCTTGCTTGCCCATTCCTGCTGTATACTTTTTTCTATACTTTATTTAATTACTAAAAATTAAATATCAAAAAATAAAATTATTGCAGTAAAGTTATATTTTATTATTATATATCGTAAAATATATTAAAAAGTTATTAAAATAACAATAAATTATTTAATTCTGTTACGGATCATTTTAATCGAAAAAATTAAATTCAGTCATTTATATTCTTAAGTTCCGCTGAAATTAATTACTCATATCCAAGCAACCACAAACTCTTACTCTTTAGGTTAAATTTATACTTTTAATTATCCAACTTGAAGATAACTTCTTACTTATCAGAATATAATATAAAATAATAATCATTTATTCCATGCGTTCCATCTAATTAAATTTTGTTACTTGAACCGTGAATACTTCACAATCATATTTTTAAAACACCAATAATGATTATGACCAGCACCATCCAACTAACCATAATCATCTGATTTATCTTGTTTTACATAATACGTGAGTGAGTTATTTTCAGCACTTTAGCCTTACCTCGGAACGATAATATGAAACTTAAAACATCATATTGATGAAATCTTGTACGCTAAATTTAAAATTTGAAAAAAACTGCACAGTGGAAAACAAAGTAAACTTTCTTTAAAACACAGAGAATAGAATATAAAAAAAAATTGTCAAAACAGTTATATTGTAGCAGAAGCAGCATTTACATAACAAGAGGACAAAGATTAAAAAATTCGGCATTGGTGACACTGATCTTTTTAAGATGATAGTAAAATTTCTTTAATTATTTTACAAAATATAAAGAAACATTAATCACAGTTTGAACATTGACCTATACTTGAGTCTGATAAAATTGCGATTTCATGTAAGTACTCAGCATAGTCAGATTAATTTTATATAGTAGTGTATAGCATTAATAAATATTGATAAATGATTTTTATGTCTAGCGAGGTCAAATAACGGCATGAGTGAAGGTAGAATTCTACATGACTTTATAAATACAAATAATTTAAAAATGTTTGAGAAATTAATAGGAAATAAATTGACATTCCAAGATTTGAGATTTGAATATCAGTAACTTGATTAAGAACTATGAAAATGATGTCTTAAATATCATATTATGGCTCCAAGTTAAGGGAAGAATAGGAGAAGATAACTTTTTCTTTTTCTGCATTTACTTGGAACCATAATATTATAATTAATTTTTTTGATTGATAGAGGTAAGTATATGGAAACAGGAAAGTCGAGATGAGTATCGCAATTTTATGTTTTATCAGCTGTACGTGACTTTAATATCTGTTATCTTTATTTTTATATAAAATTATTGAAATAGCCAAAAAAAAAAAAAACAATGGATTTACCTAATATTTCAAGAATTGTTTACCCAATCAATCTGATATAATCTTTCATCTTTTCCAGTATTCAGAAAACTTTCGTAAATGCCATGTGATTATATTTTATAAACCAAACAATAGGGCTATTTATTATTTGGTGTCATTAATTACTGTAATAGATTGACTTTTCATTTATAATAATCTATGAATGAAATTATAATAAAGTGTTTAATTATTTTATTTTATGAATAAAACTAAGTATAATTAATTTATATTTCAGTAAAAATCCCTGCCGTAAAAAATCAGTCATAAAATTCGAAATAGTAATAATAAGCTTTCATTACATAGACAAACTAGCAGGTAAGCAGGACTGTTTCAAAAGGGAATTGAAGTTAATTCGACCAAAATAGTCGTTTGCCTGCCTCGTCCTGAAATAGAAGTTAACGACTATTATTTAATACTGATATACCTTTAATATTTGAAAAGTAATCCGTGTTAGATAGTTAAATTCCGAGACCAAACTTGGAGAGCTTCTATAAATTTTCGTATACAAATTGGACCTTAACTGTTTCTTAGAAGGTTTATAATTACACAGAAGTTTATGACCTAAGTATTTTTATGCTGAAATCGTGTCCAAGACATGTCTCGCAAGTTTCAAAAATGGAACGTATGCGATTTTGACGGATTTACAACTGAATAATCGAATTTTTTCAAGTTAAAATACAAAATTGAAATGTATGTTATTAATTTCCAATTAAACAAATTTAAATAACATGCATTTACAACGAATTAAAACAAACTTACTGTGGATATTTGTTCTCACTAATCCGTGTTTTTGCATTTCTACTTTTTTGCCTTTTTTCTCCGAGTATAATTTCAATGCGTTTAACTTAAATAGGAAAAGACCTTAGCGATAATTTTCTTCTAACCCAGTCTTACTTTTTCAGTCGTTATGTATACATACAAAAGGAATGTATGGGAATCGTATCAGATTTGACCTTTCGAGTTTTTTACATATTTTCACGTTTAGAAACCTCTTGCACCAAAACAGGTCGAAGACAAGAAAAAAGTTTTTCGTGGATGTGTGTTGTGTTGTTGTCAGCTATTTTGCATAATATCTCAGGATGGGGTAAACACTAAGAAACGAAATTTGGCAGGGTATATGAAGACATCAATACTATTAAATTTTGGCGGTTATAAGTCCAGAAGGTTAAGAGATAGAAGGGGTTTTTATGTGTCATATCTTACGAGGGGTCGGATTTTCATAAAGATTTTACTTGCTATTAGCATTTAAATCTTTTAAAAATAAAATTTAATCTTTACCTCAAAAGTAAGCTTTCTGCCATTAAATACTAATTAATAATATAAAAATTTTAGAACAAAATTTTGTAACGGATGATACTACACTATATTTTATTTATTATGATTAATAATATAAAAGCTATTTTTTAAAATAAAATCTCATAACATTTCAACTTGTCGCTGGATTCGTTTTGTTTTAATATTCGGCTATATTTGCTCCATCGATAATATCAAAATTTATATTTTATATACACAATGCTTTTTCCATCCCCACAACTGGGTTTGTCTGATAGTGAAAAACAGGGTATTGTCCTTACTCATTCCATTTCAAAGTTACAAAAAGTGGTTTTTTTATGTAGTCGATAGTAAGTTCGGCCAAGCCCAGAAAGATTTCACCAGAAGAACAACTAAAAAAAAATTAGAAAATGCTATAGAATTTTGTATTGTAGACACGTCGCTGAAAATTAACGAACTTCTAACAATTACTCTACTTTGAACTGTATTGTACTACGAAAATACTTTTGGATGAGTATCTTAAAATCTGAGTAATCTAATATACATTCAAACTATATAAACTTATTTTAAATATAAATCACAAAATTAATATTCAGAAAAACTTCATTTTATTAATTAATTAACAAAATTAAATTCTTGTGTTTCTAAATGAGTCTTTGACATCATGCACTTTAAACAGCGAAAAAATAAATACTTCTTAATAATATTTTAAAGATTAAATGAAAAACTTATTTACATTTTTTAAGATTTCAATTAAGTTACTTAAATTCATGGAAGTTTTTAAATATAAATAAAATTAAATAATCAACTAAAAACTATAACAAAAATTTATCATTTTATTATATAGTAATTATATTGTAAAAATATTTTTAATAATTATTATTAACATTTCTTAATCTGTCAGTCATTTATGCACTTTTTCTTACATATAATATTACTTTTTAGTTCAAAAATTTTGTCTAATTATTTTATTCTTTAAAATTCGAAGCATGATTCATTGTTTTCCTTATCAATGGTCAATATCACTAAAATTTTTCCTGTAATCTCCTTGTGTATACTCGAAACATTACTCAATCAGTTTTACAGTCTCAAGATGGGGACAAGCATACTTTCTCCACTTTTCATCTTACTATTTTCGTTAGTGGTTCCAGGACATTTGTTATCTACAAATGAATCACTTAACGAAATTGAACCACGAAACGAAAGTGAACGAGTTTTATATTTTCTTAAAGATATGGATGGAAAAATGAAAACATTAATAAGATCTGTAGTCAAGTCTAATTTACCTCACATGTTGAAGATGTCCGAAGAGGTGAAGTTATCTTCTTTGTGTAAGAGTAGTTTAATGCGATTCGTGCAAGATTTCATAAAGATGAAAGTCTGGACGTTCAGCTGTGAGTATGATTTAAAAAAAATAGAACTATCCACGTTAAGTTTAATTTTTTTGCTTAATATATCTGTGACCGGACGGTCGGTATCTCCTTGGTACCTTGCCAGGACTGATACCACCGTGTCCCGGGTGACACGGAAGCCGAGACCGCGTGTTAATTCAGTCACGCGAGCGGCCGCGTACACAGGTGATCGGATTCTGGATGAAGAGGAGATGAGGGACCGCGCACCGGAAGTGAATCATTTCGATACCAGGTTAACAACCAATAACGATTTAATTTGAACGGAAAAGAGTACAGGATAGAATAAAATAGACATCTCTGAATAAATATAAATATATTTAGATTATCAATCTAGCAGTCGCGAGAGAGAGAGTCCGTATGAGGTTCGCGTGGCGATAAATACCTTGTCGAGGTTCTTGGCACGATGCTCAATGGGTCGAACAGGTGAAAGTCCTCGAGATCAGTTCTCAGTTCAGATGCACTACAGGCTTTTCTGGAGGATAATCCGTAAGGAAAAACTCGATGAGGGTAAATGCACAGATAATAATAAATCGAAGGAAAAATCCACAGGTATTGATTCAGGGACTCGATCGAGGAACTGGCGACGACTCTTTAGGCTGGTGGAAAACACACACTTTAGGCAACTAGTTGAAGTTTTTGTCGACGACTCTCGTACTTGTCATCACCTCCTTCTTTTTATTAGGTGGCTGCTCTTGGGTTTTTCCCATGACATCGCTAGAATTTTACTACATCGAGGCCAATAGTTAAAATTTTACTCGTAGGTTCCGGGTGACACATTGAATGTGTGACACAAAGAATCTAGTCCGTGGGAAACAGTTTTAATTGTCTTTGACTAAATTCTTCCATTTTGTTTCTAAATTTTTTTAGAAAAACAAAAATCAAATAAAAGGGTTTTTGTACCAAATTCGGCTCTCATATCACTTCTTTCTTATGATACAGAAAGTAAATGATGATTTTTAAGATGAAACAAAACATCTGGTCTAAAGCAAAACTACATTTCTTTTTGTTTATATTATGAATGTCGAAATTTATCTATTTAATTTTGCGAGTCTATTAATAACACTTCTGTAAAGTTATTGCTGAAGCTTACTCTATGTTAGATTTAACTAAACTTAAACGTAATTATTGAACTTTCTTTTTAATCTTTAATTATTAGATTTTCTTCGAAAAAAGAGTAATATTAACCCGACGAAAACGTTACGCATCATATTGCTAGAGTTACAGTAATCAAGTCATTTACTAATGATGACAGTACTTTTCGCTTAATTAGTATATTAAGCAGTGTGTGAATTTTTCCTTTTCGATAGACAGAAGCATGATTTTCTCGTTTACTGTGTTAATTACTTTTCCAGTCATTATATTCATATATAAAAGACGGAAAGCACGGCGATTGGTTAAGCAGTGGTTCCATTTTTATTTTATATGATCGGATTCGGAGGATCTTGAACGTCGACAAATGCAAAAAAGTTCGGGATTTGTTTTACATGTACGAATGTGTGTGGGGGGAGAGTATTGGTTTGTTTATTCATTTCAAAACTTAATATCTCTTACGTCTTTATTCGAAAATCTGTGAAATTTTGCAATTAAGTTTATATATAGGAAAATTGACGGAAACGAAGTTTCGTAGTTGAAAATCAAAGATATGGAAAGTGAATATCTCGAGTAGGGTCGGACTTAACAAAGATTTCATTCGTTATTGGCATTGAAATTGTTTTTGGTCAAACTCATCTCCATTTTTAAAATTAAGTGTTTTACCTTTTTATAATAATTAAAACAAATTCTTTAATAAACTGTCATAACAGATGGCTTTACATGTTGTTTTAAATGCTGTTGCCATATAAGTCATTTAATCTGTTCCTAGATTTTTTTATTGCATGTATTAAGTGTAAAGAATCATGCATTTAACAACTATTGACATACTTTCTATTTTCTATATGGCAAAATATATTAGAGAATAATTGTATGATATTATAAATTATGTAATACAGTAATTGTTTGAACAATTGAACAATGATTGTTATAAATGATGAACGTTTATTAAACTCGCTTTGTATCATGTGACAAACAACGCAATTTTCAATCATTCTTAATAAAAATAAAAGGTCAAAACTTTTAGGACATACTTCAGTCCAATGACTTATATTTAGTAGTGGTTTACCGATTATCCTTCTCATCTCGAAACTCGATAAACATAACAAAACGTACTGTACGTACACTGTTCTAAGCGTGTGCGTGTAAAGACACTAGCGATGTTTAAACTGGGGATGGCTGTGACTCCCATAATTCTTCATCTCATTCTCGTTAAACACGATTATCATAATTGTTTATTCAAAAATTATTTAACTGCAAACGTTATGAAGCTGATAACAGTTAAAATCCTTCACCCATTTTTTTACATAATAGACGGAAAGAACAGCAATTGTTCAAAAAAATGACCCCTCAAGATTTTCATATTTCAGGATTCAGAGGATATTGCAGCATCTAAAAATGCAAAGAAATTCGAAGGCTTTTTGTATGTATGGTTGTTAATGTGTGTGTGTGTGTGTGTGTGTGTGTGCGGCACAATTTGTTCATCCTCTTTCAAGCTTAATAACTCCTGTAGTTTTCGTGGATAAATTCTGAAACTTTGCATAAAGCCTTATGTGTTAGCAAGATTGTTGCGAGTAAATTTTAGGATATAGGCTAAAGGGGTAAGAAGATACATGGGATCGTGTGTTATATCTGGAGTAAAGTCGAATTAAATGAAGATTTTACTTGTTATTAACACTTACAATTTTTTTTCATAAAATACGTTTTTACCCTGAAAATTAAGCTTTTCGCCATTTTACAATAATTATTTATATCAAAGTTTTTAAATAAAATATTATAACAAATGTTTTCAGTATTGAGTATTTTCGAAAAAGTTATGCAACTCGTTGCTAAATTTTATTTATTTATTTAAAGTTGTATTTGTTATTTCAGTATTAGATTCTATCGGTAAACCTCCCTCGGGATTGTTACGAGGAACAGTGTGGATGCAAGGTGATTACGATCAATGCCTTGACATCGAAACCATGGAAAATAAAGTTATCAGAGGAAAATTCTGTTCAGTTTTTATGAAATTGCCAAAGTTACGAAAAGATACAATACAGAAAGTATCTTCATCCGACATTACAATTGTTCAATTATTGAAAAATCTTTTAGTGAGTATATAATGGTAACTTTATATCTGTTATTTTTTAATTGAAAAAACTTGAGTCAGCATGTACATAACTGAGTAAAATACAATGTATTTTGTTGTATTGTACATTAACGTTTAATAGTGTTATTAATTTTAATTAATTAGTAGTAATATATAATTAATACATAATATATAATTAACTAAATTATATATTATGTTATTTTATTAACATAAAGTAATGAAAATATGCAAAAATCAGCCACGTTAAAAAAATCACACTATAAGAATAATGAAAACTTGATACCAAATCGTTATTCTATTGTTAATTTATATTTATCTATATATATAATCGAGATGGGTTAATAATAATAAGCAAAAAGCCGAAATGGTTAGGAGTTCAAAGTTGAAATTTGGTACACAGGGTATGTCACAAGAATGTACAGTAACAAAGGTTTTTTCGAAATTCCCTCCCCCTGCGAGAGAGAGAGACATGATTAAGGCTTACTATAAAGAACTCGCCTTCTATTATACTATTTTAAATGCAGTTTTTTTGCGTTTTTGATTACGTTTTAATACGGTACGTCACGAGAATGCACACAGAGAAGGGATTTTTAGAAAATTACCCTCGTGGGGAGAGATTGTTAACGTGTCAACAATAGAAGTGTTAACTATAGAAGTGTTAAGGAAACAGGGGGACCTATTACCTGTTCAAAACGCCTTACAATGCAATCCATTTGCATCATTCACATGTTCAAAACGCCTTACAGCATTGTAAGGCGTTTTAAACATGTATTTGATGCAAATGGAGTGCACATTAAACAAATGTTTTGTATAAAAACCTTTTGCGTGTTTCCATTTTGTGTATCTTGTTCTTCATGCGCCATGTTTTCACCTAGTGGTAAAAACTCAAACTAAATATTTTTTTTTTTGCATTTTTTTCTCGACTGTCCGTATAACATATACACCAAGTTTCATCAAAATACGTCTACGAGAACGGTCTATAGACAGGTCTGAGTTGGGCAACTTTAATGATAACCATCCTGTATAAACATTTAAAAACTTTCTTCTATTTCTGTTTTTTGGGTTTACATTTTGCTTGTTCTATTTTTTATTTAATCTATGTACAATTTAATTATATTTAAATCTTACACTTATTGATAGTATTCACATATAATTAATAACCTTAAGTTTCTGCGTTGGCTTGACATATTTATTATATACTAATTTATCGTCTTTTCTTTTTATCGTTATATCTAAATAATCAATACTGTTCCACCTTTCTGTTTCTATTTTAAACTGGATATTTGCTTTAATTTGGATAGCTTATTCCAATAACACATTCTCATTTGTTTTTATATTGTTAAATATGATAATACGAACTTCAACATACCTATTAAAAAATTCTATACCATGGATATTTTTAATCTCTTCGTCAATCTGTATCATAAGTATTTTTGCCAAACGTGGTCCTGTGCATGTTCTCATCGGTATACTACAGTTTGGGTGTAAAATTTTTCATCGAGCTAAAACTAATTATTTTCTTTTACCGATAAACCTAATTTGATTATTCATTGTGAAACATTTATTCTTAATAACAAATTTTTAATAACTTCTTTACTTATGCTAGGATACATATTTTTTATATATGATAGCAATTCATGTTCTTATTAATAACTATCTTACCATTTTCTAATCTTTTTAACAATTCATCTACATTTTTAAAACTATATTTTGATATTTCTAATGAATTTAGTTTATTTTTTAAGAATTTTTCTAAATTATTATATATGTAGTTTTTAACGTCAAATAAAGGTTTATACTTAACTGGTTCTTTAAGTGTTTTCACTGACATTAAATCTTTGTGTTCTATTATCTTCTCTTTTTACTAATTTAGTGTCTTCTACCATTATTAGCGAGGTTGTGGGCGAAGTTTTAAACGCGAAAATGTGTACTTCGGACGAAAACAAATTACATATATTAGGCCTATTTATTATTATAAAAAGGCAGAAAGCTTAATTTTGAGGATAGAGATGAGTTTTTTAAAAAATTGTAAAAGCTATAATTTGTAAAATTTTAGATTTGACACATGATCCATCGATTTCTTTGTTTCCGGGACCTTTACCCAGTAAAACTAAATAACTTCTATGCTTCCGATATACAAATAACTATTCCAGTTTCGTTTCTCAACCATTACCACATCCCGTGGAATTATAGGAAATAAATGCCTACATAAAGACACAAAATGAAACGAAACGTTGACCATGGCCATGTAATGACATCATAACTTACTTTATCTCTTTCGATGTGTGATTTTTGTGTGACGTCGTTACTTCGTTCCTGGAAGCTCTTCCCTTTTCCCTGTCTTCTGTAGAGGACACGGGGATTGCAATGTATATAACCTCGGGATATCATCTTGTGTTTCTGATGTTTTTAGGTGCAGGGGGTTTCAAAACGCATAGATTTGAAAAAACTCGGAGGGTAAAAGTTGACACAGTTTCAATACAGACAGCCTATGTGTTTTCAAATTAATTTATTTACGAAATTTAGCATGTTAACTTGTATATAATAGGTATTGAAGCTATTAAATTTTATTAAGTATAGATCCAGGAGGTGAAAAGATAGAAAGGCTCGGATGTCATATCTCCAAGGGGCCAGAGTTAATAACGATTTTACTTGTTAACATTTGCAATGTTTTTTAGATATAAATCTCATTTCTATTCTGAAAATTAAGCATTTTGTCATTTTAATATAATTAATAATATAAAAGTTATTCGCGAGGTTGAGGCCAAAGATTTAAACGCGAAAACGTGTACGTCGGATGTTCAGCGCCGCTTTCCTGTAAGCTTAGAAGTTTGACAATGGTGTCTGGAAAGTCAGTGTAATCATGCTCGACAATTCCAAACGTCATTGTCAAACTTTTAGGCTTACAGGAAAGCGGCGCTGAACGTCCGACATACACGTTTTCGCGTTTAAAACTTCGGCCTCAACCTACATATTGATTGTTTTGTTTTTAATTTTCCCAATTCCGTATTTAATAACTTTATTAGTTTTTTAATTGGGTCTTTTTACAATTTTTCATATCTTCCTTTCTGTATTAATTCCTTTATTACTTCTTTTTTCTTTTCTGTTTCAATAATTATTACTTGTTTCGTTTTGTCACGTTTTAAATAATTCCAGATTATTACTCGTATTTACTAAATTTTTCTTTTTAAATTATTAAGTTGTCTTTTACAAGTCCTTACTTTATCCATTTTCATTATTTAGTTTCTGATTTTTAATTATGTTTTACATACCTGATCTTATGTTGTTTCTCTCTTCTTCGGGAAATTTCTATAATGAATGTTCCATGAGTACTGCCAGATCTTCCGTTTTCAATATCTTTAGCCCATTATATGAACATATTTACATAACAAGACAAATCAATAGAATCAATAATAACTTAAGAAGAGAAATTTACCAATCGTAAAACTCTATCATGTACAGAGAGAGTAACAGGTGGACAGATTTATAAAAAAACGAATTTAGCGATATGATAATTTACAAACGAAGGAATGCAAAGGATATGTAAGTTTATGAAAATGTCTTGATTAACCAGCTTTTTAAATATTTATTTTTAAATTTGTATTTATTTTATACAGGCTTATTGTTTAAAAATATGATACGATGATATTTTATATTGATCTTTCTAAATTTCGAAGTATCTATCCACCAAAAATCTGTAACTCATTTTATTCATACTGTTCTCGGGGAAAAAATATAAAACTTTTGTACTTTTATAAAATCTTGTTTTAGACCGTAGTGGCTGTAAATCTTATGAAGGACCGAAAGGTTCGAAAAACATAGTGTGTAAAGCTGAAACAGGTGAACAATAAAGATTGTATTTTATGAATAAGTTTCTTTAATTAGCAGAACTCGGACACCAATATAGTACGTTTTACTTGTATAATATGTCCTAGTAGACATTCATATAATAAATAATTTTCCTATTTTTATAAAATTTTTAGGTAATAACAAAAATAAAAAATTATCAAAAAGAAAAGGTATTTTTTCATATTCTCATTTTTAACATAAAAACATTGTATACAAGACTTGTTTACCATAATAAGTTTTTATAATGAATTATCGGGAGAAAACATTAGTGATGATGATTACAACCATGCTAAATTAGTTTCGAAAAACATTCTTTGTAATATATTGGATAATTGTTTGAAATAAAATCAAAACATAGACACACGTTATTATTAGCTGATATATTTAAGCTTGTTGTTGAAAATCTATTGATAACGTAGTGTTGTAAACTTTCTGTCGTGAAAACCTCAAAACATATTTGATATTTCATATTAAACTAACAAAGTTTTTTCAAAGTCTGAAACGAGTTTACCCTAAAGAGCTTTGCTCCCGGTGCAATGTATAATTAACGAATGTTAGTTTTGAAAATTCAGAGAAACACAAATATTCAGCGGATAGTGCAGGCAGGCATCTTAGGTACAATTAAGCAAAAGCAAATTGTGATGAAGCGACTTGCTTCAGATCTCACTGGGAGAGCAGTTATCAATTCCTGAATACAGACACACACACTGATACACTTCTTTAATTTCTGTTTTGGTTACTACGCCTTGACTTTGGTCCGGAATAGTAGACAGCCACCGGAGTTAACCAAGTATATCTCACTTAACCCAACATAATAATAATAACTCTCCCGTGATCACCACCTGGTCGTGGTGGGAGAGCCCGGTAATTTTACTGATCCACAGGGCAATGCAAGCTGAAGCACAAGCTCTTGGTAGGGACATCCATGCCAGTAAGGTCTATAAAGAGTAATGAAGCTAAGAGTGACTACACCCACATTCTGCAAAGATATTTATTATGGTAATAACCAGATCAAAGTGTGATACCGGCTCGGACGTCGCCCGAGATAACAAGGTCCGCGTTCGTGGGTTAAACAAAGGCTCACGTTCGAAAAATAGGCCACAGTCTCCCTTGGTTACAGGTGGCGAAAGCAGCACCGCCCAAGCATGGCTACTGCAATGCCCTCAACATATGTGTAAAACCAATCTAGCCTTGGTGTTTCTGTGGCAATGCATCCACAGGCCACAAAGGCTGGAAAACCACGCCAACGGATAAAATAGACAGTAGAAATGAATGAGTTTATCATCCGTACTTAATACACGATCAGAAAACTCGAACAAACATGACAGCATACAGACAACAACTACACCATAGATTCACACAACAGTATCCTCATTTCACTGTCACTGAACAAAGGGTTGCTGATCAAAAAAGAACAATTACACACAACATTCTTATTCCACAAACAACACTTGAACTTATCAAACAACAGGTGGCTGATCAAATACATCAACAGACAGAAACATCTAACATTAATGAAGATCATGTAACCTGTCAGGATAATCCAGCAACAAGCATTGATAATAACACACATACAACAATTACCACTAATGATATTACAGACACTTCCTCGTCCATCACTGATAACATAGACATGGATTTAGTTAATACGCTCTCACTTATATTTCAGGAAACACTCACTAAATATACAGGCACAGATCCCACACAACGACCACGAATACCAAAAATCAACACGTCAAAGGAAGTAGGAAAAACACTAAATTATGTAAACACTCACTTAATACTACACTACATTAATTCAATTTCTACACTCGCAGACATTCATACATTAGTTTATGCTGGGGCAGTCACAGTAGTGACACACCATGGACTGAAAATACAGTCACAGACAAATACACAGAAAACACAATACTATCACAAGCCTGCCTGGCAGAGAAGAATAGAAATACAAATAAATGACATTAGACAGCAATTAGGCAGGCTGACACAATACACTAAAAGCACCATAACACCCAAATTAAGGAAACAGCTCAAAAACATTTTTAAGAAAATAAAAACGCATACAAAACATGAACATCACAACACACACATTACAGAATACATTGATACACTAAAACAAAAACTTGCTGCCAAAGCACGTAGACTCAAACGTTACAAAACATGTACATTACGAAAACAACAAAATAAATTATTTACAAACAATGAAAAACTCTTTTACAGACAAATTAATAACAAAGCAAACACTGATACACAGCACAGTGGCACACCAACAGAAGAAGAACTCACAACATATTGGTCATCTCTTTGGTCCAGTGCTGTCACGCATAATGCTGATGCAGGCTGGATCGAGGAGGAGAACAGAAACTTGCACAACATACCAACTATGCCCTGTGTTGAAATAAACATACATGATTTCCAATACACTGTTAACAGAACACACAACTGGAAGACACCTGGTGTAGACAACATTCACAATTTCTGGTACAAAAAGTTTACATCACTGCACCAGGAACTAGTTAAACATCTAACACACATCATCATCAATCCACAAGACATGCCAAATTTTCTTACCCAGGGCATCACCTACATGAAACCTAAAAACAACAATACCACAGACCCCACACAATACAGACCAATTACATGTCTTCCAACACTCTACAAATTATTGACATCCTGTATTGCAATCAAAATATACAAACATGTTGAAGAACACGACATTCTAACAGAACAACAAAACGGTTGTCTTAGAAACCACAGGGGATGCAAAGAACAGTTACTCATAGATTCAGTCATTCTACGGCAAGCACACAAACAACACAGAAACATACACATGGCATATGTAGACTACAAATAACCATTTGACAGTGTTCCACACAGTTGGCTGCTACATATTCTACACATGTACAAAATACATCCATCACTCATTACATTCTTCCAAAACACTATGCAGCACTGGAGAACAACACTACATCTCAGAATTCATAACACTTCCATACTAACAAACTAAATCTTTATTAGACGAAGAATTTTTCAAGGAGATTCCTTGAGTCCTCTCTGGTTCTGCTTAGCCCTGAACCCATTATCCAACATGTTAAACAACACGCAATATGGTTACAATATCAGGCATGAAAAAACAACACAGTATACACTGTCACATCTCGTGTATATGGATGACATAAAACTTTATGCATGTACACAAAAACAACTTCATCAACTCCTACAAATCACACATTAATACACCAAAGACATACAAATGGAATTTGGCCTAGATAAATGCAAAACACTTCACATAGAAAAAGGAATCCTAGACAATAAAAATTTTGCACTTGGAAATGGACATGTTATTGAATCCATGAAGAGAGCGAGTTCTACATGTATTTAGGATTCCAAGAAGCCAAACTAACAGAACATGCACAAATAAAGCAAAAATTAATTAAAGAATACCAAAGTAGGTTGAATGCTATTCTCAGAACTGAGTTAAATGCAAACCACACAATTAAAGCAATAAACACATCTCATCCCAGTACTCACATATTCTTTTGGAGTTATACATTGGACTCACACAGATCTCGAGCAACTTCAAAGTAAAACAAGAACAACACTTACTAAGCATAAACAACATCATCCTAAATCCGCCACAGAAAGATTAACCCCTCCACGTAAAAATGGCGAACATGGCCTGATTGACATAGTTAACCTTCATTACAAACAGATACAGTCACTGCAAGAGTTTTTCTACAAAACACAAGAAACATCACATTTACATAAAGCAGTAACTCTAGCAGATTCAAATAACACACCATTCAACTTACACTCACATCATATGGACACAACGCAACATATAAAAAGCTTAGACACCATTAAGAACTCGTGGGCTCGAAAGAAATCATTAAGGACCATTAAGGAATCGTGGGCTCGAAAGGCACTCCATGGCAGGCATCCTTCTGATCTGGCCCAGTATTTTGTTAACAAAACTGCGTCAAACAGCTGGTTATCTCGGAGATGCCTCTTTGGGGAGACAGAAGGATTTATGATCGCCATACAGGATCAGGTTATAAATACTAAAAACTACAGAAAACACATTCTCAAAGACGCAACAATCACAAATGTCACATGCAAAAAATGTCACATCATGCCAGAAACTATACAACACATCACCTCTGGTTGCAAGCTCTTGGCACAGACAGATTATTTACACAGACATAATCAAGTAGCAGATATAATACACCAAGAGCTTGCAAAGAAACACAAATTAGTAGACATTTATGAACCATACTACAAATACATTCCAGACAGTATTGGAAAACAACACGCACAAAATGTACTACGACAGAGCCATAATTACAGATAAAACAATTTACCACAACAGACCATCATCACTCTCATTGACAAACACAATAAAATCACATACATTATAGACATATCCATTCCAAACACTCACAATATACAAAACGCATGCACTGAAAAAATTAGCAAGTACACAGAACTCGCCCAGGAAATAAGGCATCTGTGGAGGATAAATAGGGTGCTTATTGTACCTGTTGTTTTCTCCTGTACAGGTGTCATACTACACACATTACACAGAAGCTTGGGCACATTACAATTGAATAGAAACACATACATCACAATACAGAAGGCCACTATATTGAATACATGTCATAATGTGAGAAAATTCCTGAATACAGTCACACACACTGATACACTTCTTTAATTTTTGTTTTGGTTACTTTGCCTTGACTTCGGTCTGGCATAGTAGACAGCCACCGGTGTTAACCGAGTATATCTCACTTCACCCAACATAACAATAACAACATAATAATAATAATAATAATAATCAGCACAGTGACCGAATGGTTAGGAGTTATTTTGAGTAAAGTTGAAATTTGGTACACAGTTAGGGTACGTCACGAGAACGCAAACTAAGAAGGGATTTTTCAAAATTCCTCTTCACGGAGGAGAGGGAGAGGATTAAGACTTAACACTTCCATCAACAATGGAAGTGTTAGGTAACAATGGAATTGTTAAGAGAAAGCGAAGTGCAAGACGCAGATGCAGTTGTTTTTCGTTTTTGCGGGAAATCGAACATATTTTTAGACCCATCAAAAATTCTCTAATTAGTCTGGAAACAGGGGGACCATTTTCTGCATTCTGTGAAAACGGGTAAGGTTTACTATTACGCAAACATCTTAATCTTCGCTATCGTTACTTTTGCTCGAGCAACGCCAGGCCTACCTGCTAGTTTATTATATTTTCCTACATTTTTTATAAACATATTTTTTCCTCAATTTTTTCCATCCTGCTAATTTCTCTTAAAATTCAGAAGAAAACATCACTAAGTTGGCATCAATTGCTATGGATATAGGCCTACACTGTTTTGCCAGTGACATTTATTTTAGATCGTGTTTACAGAAGTAACTTCGAACGTTTGTAATTCAAAGTCGATTAGGGAGTAGAGTACACATTTTCCAAAGAAAAGAAAAAAAAACAATGATATGTATTGTAAAACCATTAGTTCAATATGTTTCATCCATTGTATCTGAAGATTAAGATGGATCAGTGAAACGATTTGATATTGTTATATATAGCTGTAATATTTCATTATTCTGTTAGCTAGTGTCCTTTACAATTTACATACAAGATTTCAAAATCCTTCATAAGTATAAAAACGATTTTTACTAACGAAAATATTCAGTTTGAGTTTTTAACGGCATTCTTAATTCCTATTATTTGCATCATTTAAAAAAGCATAAATCGAAGGAATTGATAAACACTGCTTCCTAATCAAGCATGTATGCGGCGCCCTCTACTGGACTCTAAATGGAAAACTGCTGGTATACATAGCCTAATGAAGGATATCAGGAAATTAAAATAGAAACAATTCAATTTTTTTTATAAAAGTAAAATAGTATTGTTCAGAAAAACATGAAAATTAATTACAATTCTTGCATTTTCAGAAACCAGGTACTATATCTCAATGGCTAAGCCAATTGAACAAGCTGCGTTTAGACGTTTGTATTCCAGATTCCTGTAGTGAAAATGACTTGGAAAATATTGGGAAATGGCGTAAGTTCTTTACAGTAAAATGTTCAAAACACTTAAATACTTTTTCTAGACAAAATGCTTACAAACATTTGTAAAAAAATTTACTATAATTTCATAATTCAAAGATTTCTTTATTATAACATTATCATACCATAAATTATTACCCGATAATTACCGTAATATATTTTACAATTATTTTCAATATTGTAATCTCTGCTGTTTTTTAAGTAATAAGAAATTTCATAAAAATTGAAGTTGAATTCTGTAAAACGAAAGAAGAGAAGAAAGAATTTTCAATATCTCAAAAAGTTTGTTTGTAAGTTATTATTTTGTATTAACTTTTTATTTATTGGCCTGTAATTTAAAGAAATTGTAAAACTATAAATACCCACTGGCATCCATCCAGCCGTCTGACTCTCAATCCTTAATTTCCAGAAGGGAGTTACGTAGGTAAATACCGATAAAGGCTGTTAAAACCATATGGGAACACGGCTCCGATTAATTATATAAGAACTTCCGATGCAAACCGGAAGTAATGAAATCTTTCTACCTGAAAAGTGTTAGATAGATGACTGGCACGACTCTTCTATTTAAAAAAAAAGTATGGTGTACAGGGGCAAAACACTACTAATTTGAAGCGAAAAGCATATATTTTATATTAAACAAATTAAAAATGTGGTTAACAATTGCAGTCAAGCGTTGTGATGATGTCACAATAAATAGTAAAACGTTATGTAATTTCACTTAAGAGAGCAACATTTTATCTAAGCCAGGGCACCACAAACAAGGAAGTAAAACCAGTTAAACCATATCGTTGATATTTCAAAGTTCGTGCAATGAACGTTAAAATCGTAAAGCAGGTCATAGTGTATTACCATTATTTAGAATCATTTGCCATTTATTATTATTACAGTATTATTATGGCACATTAAAGAAACTGAAAAATATTAGAAAAATTGAATCATAAGTCAGTTATGGAATTTTTAAATTAGCAGTGTTTTAAATCTGGTTCAGTTATAATTTTGAAAGTTAAAAATTTGCATTTATATTTATATTTATTAGGAATGTTCGATTTTAGAAAGTTGTAAAAACAAATTTTTTAATGATTTACAAAAATAAAAATTATTTAAACTTTAAAATATACACGGTATGATCAAAAATTTTCAGGAATTTGCACACAACAAATGGCAGAAAACAGAATAGTATTTTAATAGTTTTTCAGTGTAAAGTTCCTTTTACAATTATACAAAGTTTCTATATTATTTTACTTCGGAAAACAAGCAGAAAAATCGTTTTTACGCAGGATTTTCAAAACTTTTCATTTGATAATGTGAAAAGGTAAAACAAATTATCATTAATTTTGATAAAAGTAAAATGAGTTTGAAACCAAATCTATAGACCAAGTTTATTGAGAAAGTATAGAAGTGTTACTTTAGCCGGAAAAAAAACTAAACGGAACATTGTTCGTAAGCGAACATTATCGTGATGGAAAAACCAATGGAAGGGTTATCACTTTCCCAGAATTTTTCTCACAGTTCTCACAATCTTTACAGAATAAACAGATATGTTTTCTTCTTAATTTTCAGTATTTCTGGCAGAAATTTATCAAAGACCTTAATTGTCAAAACACGATAATAGTCTTGGATTTTCTGCCTTATTTCCCTTATGGATTGTCTGCTATGTCGAGCACTTATTTGAATGGTATTTGTTTCGGGATCGCCTGTAGAAGATTCAAATCTCATTGCTGGTTTTACGTTACTTGTCCACATCGTCTCTTTTTCAGTCATCTGGAGCCTGTTTCGCGAATGCGTTGCAAAACAGGCTCCAGATTTCGCTACTGGACCAATATCTCAAAAAAAAAAAAAAAAAATGCCGGCTCTTTTTAAGCCAAACTCTTTATGAATGATTGAGTCAGACAGCATGTGTGACAGGCTGATTTCTTCAACTTTTCAGATGATTATCCTATGAGTTTTGGATATCAAATTCTTAATTTTTTCAACACTTTCGTGTTGCCTCATCGTTTTTGACAAGATCTTCAGTCAAGATAATTAAGCTAAAGTACGACGGGTATAAAGTCGGTTTTGACTGCGGTCGTTTTTAAACCTTTCGTACTGTTTAGACTCTGTCGTTATTTTTATTGAAGCTTTATCAAAAGCGTTTTGTGTCATCGATAAACTTTAACCGGAAGATTTCTTAGGTTAAATCATAAATTCGTGTACATATTTAATCGAAAATCGTCAAAACGCTGTATTACGTATGCTTTAAATTTACATGACATATGTAAATTTCCAGTAAACCATACTTTGAAAACATCAGTAATCGTTGTTAAGCGTTCGGTATCAAGCCTTTAAAACCAACTCAAACAGTTTAATTAATTTTTTAAAATATTATTTCAGTTCAGGAATACTTGATAATACGTTTTATTTTATATTTAATATATAAATACTGCTTTTACATCTCTCATTAAATTTAAATCATTTAAATGGTAAAAATGATTTAAGAAAATTAGAATGAAAATGAATATTAACGACTATTTTCACTTTATAGGTACTTAATATTTCCTAATATAATTACTTTAATTATCATTCTATATATGACTACAACCCATTAATTATTTAGAAGTAATTAGTCCTTTTACATTTTCTATACTTTAACTGTTATTGGAAAATAATATCTTATTTTTTAGATAAATGTACAAAAATTAAACTAAACTCTTCACAAGAAATTTATTTTTATTTTAGAACAGTGTTTAGCACTTTAGCGATTTGCGTAATTATAGCTACGACCGTTGATACTTTGCTGAAGTCACAAATAGTTAACAAGAAAATGGTAAATGGTAAGTGAGTTGCTATATTTTGTCAAGAAATATATAGAAGTTTATTTTTTAAGCTTACTAAACAAATAATTTATATACTTTTCATTATTATTTAATAATTTAACAATTCAAATTTATAGGAAAAATATCTGACATTGTCGTTTCGATATCCGCACTCACCACTGTAAGTAAACTGTTTTCCAGCACCATTTACGAGAAGACAAAAGCGCTAAGTGGAATCAAAGTTTTAGTACTACACTGTATTATGTTTGGTCACGTCATAACATCTTTCGAAATAATACCGACTGTTTCGGGTAATTATGTTTTTTTATAGGCAAAACGTTATTATTTTTCTAACTTCCGAAATGAAAATTCACTAAAGAAGTGTCTTGCCAATATCAAAATTATATTTTATGGTATTATTCTCTTAACGTTGTCTATAAACAGACTTCAGTTTATTATTAGAAGTTAATAGGATTGACAATTTAATGATACATGTATTATTAACTTTACTAAGTAGTCTACTAGTAGCAGCGTGGTTTAGTGAAATTACTGGTCCAGTGTTCAGTGGTTCTATCTACTCAGCCACGTGGGTTTTTCTGGGTTTCCACCTTTATAACACTTAACCTCTTGGTGCGGACTTTTTTTAGAACCTTATATTAAAAGCAATAAAAAATATTTAAAACTGAAAAAAAAACGAAAGAAATGTGTTAATTTTGAAGAAAAAGCTTCAAAGTACAATTTCCTTTTTCTCGCCTTAGCGCGAAACTTGACACCTATGAGTCATTGTTTACACAGCTGGATGACCTTGAGAACAGCTGGTGTCGTGTTTCGCGGAACATTCTCATGAAACTCTCGGGAGGAGAAGGGTAAAAAGTAGAGTGAATACTAGATGGCGGTATATTTCGAAACTTTTTTTTAAATTACGATTTTAATTGAAATTTCCGACTCCTCCGATCTAATTAAACGTAATTATAAAAAAATCTATTAATTAAAAAAATTAAAAAACTATTGGATGTTGTTTTTGACATCAGAAAAAGCTTTAAATAACTTTACCGAAGAAAAATCGGCACGCTAGAACTTTAGAAAGATGAATGAAGTTCCATAAAAAAATCCCATAAAAAACAATTAAGCGTTAATCGCGCGTCATTAAAGGTTAATTAAAATCGCAATAAAATTTTTTCGCGCGGGTAAAAATTTTTCAAAAAATTTTAAGACAGAAAACATTTGAAAAATCAAAAAAAAAAAAAATTTTCGGGGCCCAAAGTACCGTTTGTTTTGTAACGCTTCGTAACTTGCCCGAGTTCACTCGGGTCCGGGCGTTAATTAACCTTTTGCAGATCATCTACGTGTCTCATTATTGTACACACACATAAACAAAACAAAACAAATCTTTACCCATTGAAAGAGTTGCTACGTAATGTCTCAACAAATGTCACAATATATTTGCTAAATTCGATAGTTTCAAGTTGCCTATTTATAAAAACATTTCGATCATTAATTGAATAAATTATTGCTAGACAAAATTGTTGTAATACAACTTCTTTATTAGTGAAGAATTTCCGTAATTTCATTATACTAAGTTCATTTGAGTTTTGAGAATTAATGACACAAATTTCCAACTATAAACATCGGCATTTCTGAAATCTCTTATCTTCAGATGCTGATTATTAAGATGCCACTCATTTTGAATGATAAATAAATCTTACTACTGCAGATAATTATAATTGATAATTCGATAGTATTTAGCTGAGAGGGATATTTTCGAATAGCAGCATGCAGTATTAGAAATGGATTTATTATTTATTTATTTTCTTTATCCTTAATGTTGTTTAGCTTCAAAATTAAAAAAGTATCGAATTATTAATTTTATATATTCTTTCATGTATTATCAATCTTCAACTTTTACTTTGTGGTTGTTCATATGTAATTTCATTTAGTTAACATTGTTAATCATATTGAGGTTTCATGTGTCCTGTATAGTGTTAAAATATAAACTTAACGTCAATAAATAAATAATTTTTAAATATTATTTTAAATTTTATTGCAGAAAAACATTTGAATTTATTAGGACTGTGGAACCAAATACCAATAGAAATTGCATCCAATTCATTTGTATTCACTGAAAGTTTTTTCTTAATTAGGTAAGATACAAGCAGACGTGATTAATTCTAAAAAAAGAAGATAATTTTGCCAATTTAAATATATGCAATTTTATTAAAATTTTAACAGTTGTGCTTAGCTTTATGTCTGAAATAATATAGAAGCTGACCGTAATCATAGTATTCATATTAAACGCTCGGTAATGAAGTATTTCGCATTTGATAAAATAGTTGCAGGAACAAATAAGTTTAAACATACAAAATTTCAGAAAATTTCAGTAATATAAATTTATCAAATGCATTTATTATTATTTACTTGTGTTGTTGCTATAAGAAAAATTTTAAAGTTTTTTAAATAGATAGGAAAGAGTTCCTCAAATGAAAATTTGACTTCGCCATGGAATTGTTCATTTTTTCAATTGTGTGCGAAAAGACAGTGTTAAAAGAAACATTTCTGTATTTCTATTTTAAGAATGTTTTTAAATTTCATGTGTTTAAATATTTAGCAACTTTAATTCCATTAAATTTGGTACATTAGAAGTCGTGTGAAGAAAAGCACAAATCGAAAAAATAACACTATAGCACTACAACCGACTATTTTCGCAAAACGATCATTCAATAGAGATTCACTCAACACGGTTTTTATTCCAAGATCCAAACCATCACATACAATTAATTAAAATCAGCATTTTATAGTTTATGGATTGACAAAATTGTAGACTTATAAATTTCGTCTGTCGTCTGGCTGGCTGTAAATATGTTCTCCCTTAATTCCGAGAACGAAGTTAGATAATTGAAAGCCGAGACCAAACATAGAAAAATTAGAAATGAGAAGTCTTGAATCAACTATGTACTGAAATGTCACCCTACTGAAATTGGTTTCATTTTAACAGCTAATTATCTCTGTAGAAAGCGTTCAATAATGATTTTTTAATTATAAACACCTATCTTTACTGTTTTGTAACAATTTATGTTCGTGCAAATACAATGACGTAATATAAATATTTCTAAGTGTAGTAGTAAATTTCGGAGTAAATTTAAAGTATGATGTTATCAATTTTTATATATTAAAATAGCTCATAAAGTGATCTCTTTTAATTTTTTTTTAGTGGATTACTAACATTTTATACAGGAAAACAAAAAGCAAATTCAAAAATGCAATACGTGCAATTAATGATAAACAGAGTTATCAGGTAAAGTAAATTAAATCACTCTTTCATAAAAAATACTTTAAGTAATGTAACATTCAGAACATTTTTCAGGTTAACTCTACCAGTTCTTTGTGTTCTGGCCACGGTGATTATTTTACCTCTTTTGAGCGATGGTCCACATTGGGAAGCGGTTAAACGAGAAGCTAAATTTGCAGAACGACATTGGTGGAAATTTGCAATTCATATTCAGACTTACATGAATTATCCATATAACGTAATTGTTTCAATTTTCATTTGAATAAGAAGTTTTTTTATATTTTTAATCTATATATTTTTGAAATTGTAGAGTTTGACTCATCTATGGTTTATGAGTGATTTGATGCAATTGACTATTATTACAGCACCATTGTTATTCGTGTGTGACAGGTAAAGAGATATATCACTTATACAATTATTTAGTGATATTATTAAATATTTAATCAAGCGGTAATTACCAAAATTATTTGCAAAATAATTAAAATTAGAAATGACTTCGTTTATTTCAATTTATCTTGTGTGCAGTTGCTACTAACTAATTAGCATCGAGTATAAAGGTTAAAGTTAGGAGTAGTGATTAGAATATTACAATGGCGGAAGAGACCACATCACATAATAATTTGATTTGAAGTACTATAATGCAATAAAAATTACGCGACACTATTTTTTAGTTTCGAATTCACTTATTCGTTGGGGTCTGTGCACATGAGTACTTCACGTGAGATGTACTCGAATACCTAACCGAATTTTTCGGATAAAGCAGAACGTTTTGCGATGAAATTGTTATTAATTCTTGCATTCAAATACTTTAATTTCAGCAGTTTCAGTCACAAATAATTTATATTAAGTCTAGAAATAGTCTTTTGGCTTCTGTAAAAATAATTTTACTGAAAAAATGACAAAATTGTATGACAATTATATGGTATATTTTAAAAATGTAGAACTAAAGGAAAAATTGTAAGTTGCGAAAACCTATTTAAAATGAGAAACTGCCACAACGAAAAAGTATTCATTGTTGTTCTACTTCGGTTTACACGTGTTTTAATGAATAACTATTTTATTTGTTGACGATCGTTTGAACATTTACAAGAAAACAGTTTAAGGGTATTCAGTTTTATTCATAAATGCTGCGAAAAATATAAGGCAACTATAGTATTTGTTTATTATATATTTTGTCAACGTGGACATTAATTATTAATAAGACAATTATACTGGTTTTAAGCTTTTACGCAAGAATTGAGGAAAAAGTTCTTAAAGAAAACAGACTCTTCCATTATTAAGCTACCTGCAGCTTAATGAAGAAAGCTTTATTTATTAAGCAAATCGCTTAATAAATAAAGAGTTATCTGCGTTGACAAAATATATAATAAAGAAATAAAGGACAGTATGGCAATAATAATTATATTATTTCTTTCTTGTATAGCTGGCCATAGTACTGTTCCAGTATATCTCGTTTTAGAAATACTATATCTAATACAGTTCGTCTTTTTGGAAGTTGACAATTTCTTCTTTCAAAGATAATATTAATTATTTTGTACATTTCTGCTTAATATATCTCTAAGAAATTCGCAATTATGTCGAACTTTTTAGCTGAGCTGCTTTTTTCATACTAACAAACTATAGATAAATTTGAAATATTTTATTAAATTCTTATTATTTTACTGATAACATTCATATATTTTTTACTTTCAGATGGCCGAAACATGGTTTATTTCTAATATTTATTTTAGTTATTGTTGGCATTGCCTCTCACGTCACTAACATGGTGATGGCAGACATCTTCATTTTTTTTGGACACTCTTTTGACAAGGAGTATGTTTTATTGGTTCTTATCACTTAAAATAAACGAATTTTATATTTTCATTTACGTACATAAATCTTATTTATTGTAGAAATACGCGGCAATTTGATAAATCTACTTAAATCTCGTGTATATTTTGATGTATGCGTCACTCATCTATATAAAAGTTTGATGAAATATACATGTTGAATTTTTGCATGAAACAGGTTTATACAGAATATGTAATTATAACTCTTTTTCATGCGATAAATTATTTTTATTAGTCTGTTAAAATGTTTAAACAAAGATAATACTTTCTACATTATAATATAGTTATTATGCCATATGTAAAAAAGTAATAATTATATAAATTTTCTTTATAGAAAATTCGTTTCTCACCTACATAATAACCACTATAGACCGTATTACTCGCACCTCAGCTCCTATTGCACAGGTTTATTAATTGGAAGTATTCTGTCTAACAAAATAAAGTTGAAGATTAAAAAAGTAAGTCACTTTCTTATATTTTCTATTTAGGCTCACACGTATTGTAATATAAATGATATTATAATTAAATATTTATAATGGGAGTTAACGTCAACTACACAAAGTTCTCAGTCATAATATTGAAATTCAGAATATTTCTTTGAATTAAATAGATAATTTGAGAAGCCGCACTTTCGTTTTCCTTGATGTGTTTCTACTTCAATGTCAATGTATATATATATATATACATTATATACATCGAAGTAAAAACGCATCAATGAAATATATATCTTTTTTGAGTTCTACAATACATTTCAATTTTAATATTTAAAAAAACATTACCGTAAACCTAGTCTAAGAAGAGTGACACCTCGGAAACGAACAATATTTGCAGTTTTGCATCCAAGTTCCTGGATGGCAATTTAGCATTCTTAGGTTGTACCAATTTTGACTACTGGTGTTTGGCTTTAACAGTGGTTTACTTGGTGGTAATCGTCTGATCTTAGGCTTCGGAATAAGAACTCTCTTAGACCTACATACTGTGGTTTTCCCTGTTTTGTTGGTAGGTTTGTCAAGAATTTTATCAGTCGCCCACTACGTGATTGTCGGTGGAGTCAATATTGAAAAAAGTAATTTATGTGCTAAACTATTCTTTATTTTGTACGGTAGAGAGTCGAAAATCGGTATCAATTGGGGACTGGGGTGGTTCAGATTAGTCATTTGTTTCGATTACCAATTATGTACGAAAAAATATATTAACCTGTCCGATGTTCAAATTTTTTTCTGTTGCGTGTCGCTTCGTGTTGAATTTTCGTCGATTTTAAACCTAACGAAAATTTTTATAATAATAATCGAGGCTATCGTATCGTTAAAAATTATTTCTGCATTTTGTACAAACAAAATAAATATATTGAAGAATATAAAAACATGAAAATTATACTTTAGAAGTAAATCTAGTATCAAAAACGTTCGATTCAGCACGACACAGTCCGACTGAAGATCGTGCCGATTACCGGGGTTCCGATTAACGACTCTCTACTGTATTTATTATATTCCGTTGCTAACATTAATACTGTATTATATTATTTATTTTCATCACGTTATTCCGCCCAATCACGTTTCATGTGTTTTTTGATAGTGACGTAATAGTAAATAATTTTTTTCTTGTCGACATGTTTTCGGTATCACAAATCCTTTTATTCTTCTCAGTTCTTCTAAGGCTCGTATGTCCTGACAAGTATAACTGATACAGAATAAAGAATTTGGCAAGAAATGACCAAAGCAAAGGGTTTAAAATGGCAATTTAAAAATCTGTTTAGAAGATAAAACAGGCTAAAATATAAATAAAAACGTAAAGTCTGTACAGGGTGGTCGTTGGCCCGAAATGCTGAAATATAGTGGCATACAAATTTATGTGACAATAAAAGTGCTTTACAAAAAAATTTTGAAATTCACTACACACGGTATAACAAGTCGTAGTTGATAAGTACGTTCCAAGTAGACAAATAAATAATATATCAATTTTATATATTCGATACTTTTATTACACACAAGTTATTGGGCTACAATTAGAAAATATTGTAAAAATATAAATTACTGCTGTCGGTGTCCGTCTGCCTTTCTATACTTTCGAAAAGGCTGTTTGATAAATAAAACACGTGACTACCACTGGTAAACCAGCGGGCAAATCTCCCCGAATAACTATATAAGTTTTTCTCATTTCTACAAAACGTCAGATTATTTTAATTCAACAATATTATAGTCTTAAAAGGGGTAGGATAGATCATCAGAACCACTCTATTGCTAGCAGGAAAAGTATAATGTACAGGGGGAAGACACTGCTGATGTGGAACAGAAAGCGTATAATTTAAATTAAATAAATTAAAATTATGATTTAAAATTCATTCCGGAATTGTGAACATGTCACAATAAATAATTTACCGTATTAAACATAATATGTTTTCGACGGCTTTGTCAATTTTCAAAAATGAAGTAAACCACATGCAAACTAAAGACAATAAATTCGAAGAAATACATTAATTTATACAAAGTCTGTTTTTTTCAGATTTACCGTGTAATCTTCTGGATAATTTCGTTGTCTTTATTGATGTATTCTACTTTTGGATTGCACAAACAGATCACTGAAGTGTCTCCAAACAAATCTTATGTTTTTATTCACAAAGCTTTGTCGTCGTTTATATGGATAATTGGACTTTCTTGGACATGTGTAGCTTGTATAACTGGATATGGAGGTACGTTAATTGCATAGCTCTATATATGAAACTATTAAAATATAGTGAGAGTGTACATTTTGGATTTTAAATGATAAAGTAGAAAATATAGTTTTGAATTATTGTAGTTACAAGACAATCAAATACAACTGCGACAGTTTTGAAATGGATATTAAAAAAATATATATATCAGTTTTATAATAAGTTGTAAGGCAGCAATGTGTTAATTAAATTTACTATTAAAATTTATGAAAAGAAACAACAACTGTTCTCTTACAGATAAATTGTTAAAATAATGCTGTGATATAGGATAAGGCCATCAAGTTAATTTGAAATATAAAAAATCCATCAACGTGTTTCTTAACTGTCCCGCCAATCTTTAATAGTGCTATGATATTTTATATAATTTGTTAAATAAAATATAAATATAATATAAAATATAAAATATAAAAAATTGTTAACTTGTTATATGTTTTTCCGTTATAAAATAGCATAAAGCTTATGGCAAAAAGCTTAATTTTCAGAAAAGAAATACGTTTTACAAAGAATTGAAAAATCTAATATCGAGTAAAATCGTCATTAAGTCTACCCAACTGGAGATACAAATGACCCACTTGATTTTTAATAACCAAAATTTAATAGGATGAATTTCCGTAAGAAACCTCCCTGAAAAAATTTAGAAATCTCTGACAAAAAGCACATGAATTATTAAGCTCCAAATACAGGGGAAAAAATCGTGTCCCAAACACACAGTAATTTTCATATATATAAAAACCCGAATTGTTTTTGCATTTCTTGACGTCTCATGTTCTCGAGTACAAAAATGTAAAAATCTATTGTGATAGTTTTTTGACCGTTCTCCTTTTTGTTATATATAACAGCCGGGAAAGTAATATAGAAACCAAAGCATCAAACATAACGACAAAATATAATTCGAAATTCCACATTTTAATCTTAACTGTTCACCTTGAGTTTCACTTTCATTGTTTATTGTATACATTTTAAAAAAAGTTTTTTTTATATACAAAAATACACAAAACTACATTTTTGTTTTCTAAATTCAATTATTAAAATTGTTAAGAGAAAGAAATTGACTTAATATTTCTATATGCATAAGTTATTTATGTAATAATTTCGTACATTTGTAATTATTGCACTTTATTCAACAAAAAACACTACAATATTATAATAGTAAGTGAATAGTATTAACTTATTTTCGAAGCATAATATTTCTTTTATGCATGCCGATGTTGAACGAAATTCATGTACATTGTTTCGCTACATTCATTTAATTAAATTCAGTTTATTGCTAGAAATATTTTTTCATCTGTTATAAAATAGTGATTTAATGTTTTTTTCTGTCAATATTAATTTACCTTCATGATTACATTTTTATTGCAACAGAAAACTAGTATTGAACAAAGTGCAGTGATTATTAATAAAAACTAATGTATTTTAATAGCGCTTATATTACTAGAGAAATTTAATAATTGCTGTTTCCATATTTTTTATCCGTAAGGAAGTAACAGAAAAATATGTTATAAAATAACACACGTGAAATTCTTATTAAGCTCCCTCCATCCAAAAATTTAGTACTATTATCGGTCAATTTATCTAAAAAAATTTAATAATTTATATTTGACAAAACTATAATTATGTTCACTTTTCTTTTCTTTCGAAGACACAATGTAGTGACGTAAACTTAAACACTGGGCGAATTTTTCATCCTTTTTATTCGGTTGGAACGCTTTTTTATTACATAACGCGTTTCGGGCCGATGCCCCTCTTCAGCCAACTTCTAAATCCTGGTAAGAGCTTGTATACCGTTAAAAGCTGGTCCGTACCTCATTCGGTAGTTTAGACGGATGTAATAGTCCAAGGGTACGAATCTTTTATCCTTTGTTGGTATTTGTTGTCTTGGTATTGGGCCATGTTCTTCTCTTAGGTGATGATATTCGCCGTTTCAATAATAATATTTTAGTTCTATCTTGAGGAAACCGTGTTTTGTATTATTGAAACGGCGAATATCATCACTTAAGAGAAGAACATGGCCCAATACCAAGACAACAAATACCAACAAAAGGATAAAAGATTCGTACCCTTGGACTATTACATCCGTCTAAACTACCGAATGAGGTACGGACCAGCTTTTAACGGTATACAAGCTCTTACCAGGATTTAGAAGTTGGCTGAAGAGGGGCATCGGCCCGAAACGCGTTATGTAATAAAAAAGCGTTCCAACCGAATAAAAAGGATGAAAAATTCGCCCAGTGTTTAAGTTTACGTCACTACATTGTGTCTTCGAAAGAAATTAGATAAAGAAATTTAATAATTGGATAATTTATATTTGACAACACTATAATTATGTTCACATTTAATGCGTAACACATTGTTATTTTTACAGTATATAAACGTGTAGAACGTTACTATTGTCTGATACATATTTTAAGTTTTCGAATTTATTTTTCATTTTTAGGTATTGTTAACAGATTCCTGTCCATGAAAGTCTTTACCATTTTAGATCGTTTGAATGTATGGATTTACGTGCTTCATCCTCTAATTATACTTTATATTTACGCTCAGCTCAGGAAAGCTACAATGTTCACTGAACTAAATCTGGTAATTTTATATTATTTTTAAATAGAAGTAATAATTCATGAATTTTCCTATAAAATAATACATACATAGATACATGTTGTATTCTATCGTGTTCATTTATATATTTTTGAATTACATCAGTAAAATTTTTAGACTTAAGATTATTTATCCTGTTATGCAAAGATTCTAAGTAGTATAAGAAACAGGGCTGTGGAGTCAGAGTCTGTGCCACAGAGTTTTAGTCGGGGTCAGAGTCGAAATCGTCAAAAATCCGCTAACTCCGACTCCTTTTTACTTTCCCAACTTGTTATGTTTATAAAGCGATAAAGCATTTGAATGTTGTCAAATTTTACCCTCTGAATTTTTTGCAAATCTACACGTTTGGAGACCTACCGAACCCAAAGAAATGTCAATAAAGGAGAAAAATTCGTGTGTATTCTCTGTTCTCAGATGTTTGTTTGATATCTCATAACAGAAAATAAAGAGAGATTTTTTATATCTCAGAATGGGTAAAGTTTAAGAAACAAAATTTGGCATGGTACCTTGTGTATAAAGAGACATTAATGCTATTAAATTTTCGTTTCTAATTAAATTTCGACAGGGTTGAGACATAGAAGAGGTAATGAGTCATATCTCCAGTGTGTTCGGACTTAATAAATATTTTACTTGTTACTAGCGTTCATTTTTTTTATGAAACTTATATCTACTCTGAAGATTAAGCTTGAGTTCAATTACGAGCACAGACAGAAGAGAAAATCTTACAAAGTTTTAATATGATTTTTACTATGCACTCGAAAAAGTGAATCACATTGACGCTTCTTCAAATTGAGATGATAAAACGGCGATACGGCAATATCTAGACATTTTCCATGATACAGCACTGACTGTCACAGCATTGCCACCAATCCAAGTTTCAGTACAGCGTTTATTGGAGAAGCGTTACAAGACATTTCGTGACGTTATGAGTTCAAAAATGTAAATTTAGAAGGTCATTTTTTACCAATTGCTGCACATTCCCTTTGTTATATATAACAATTTTAAAACTAAAAATTATCGAATACATATTTAGATATTGACTATGTTATTACCTAGAGGAATCATAGCTTTGAAATAAAAAGTTTCTACGTTCTATCTTTATTAAAACTATACTTATTGAAACTTTTATTCTGAGGTCACGTAACGATATTAGAATTTCCGGGCCTATTTTGCTTACAAATTTGCCGGAGTCGAAGTCGGTAGATTTTTACAAAACTCCACAGCCAAGAATTAAGAACAAAAAATACTGATAAAAAATTAACTATAATTATACTAGTTAATAACGTAATTCTAATGCTGTTTTTTAAACTGTTAATTTAATAGGCTTAAATATAACAATAGAAAAGCTTTCATAAATATCCAACTTGGTCTTTGTGAGAGAATGTTGTGTATGCCGAATAATTAAAGTCATGATTAGCGAAAATATCTTATATATAATTTGAATTTAGAAGTGATATACTTCAATATATACATCAAGATTATTAATTACTTTTTGCAACAAACAAGAAATAACGGCATTTAAACAAGCAAGCGACAGTTAAGAATTGTTACAAAATTGCTAATACAGTAGACAGGCTCATGAATTTAAGTGACTCGTACAACACGGAATTTATATAACAAGGAATGTATTTACCGTGTTATAGGGGGTCAACTGTACTTTGGAAAATAATATAAAATGGCATTGATTAAACTATAAATGTTTGTCTATACTAATGTTCATAATGATTTTATAGATAAGGAATTTACAATTAAGCTTAAGCTTTCAACCAAATAAAAGATGAATATGATTTATTGAATTTACGTAATGAAGTGATTTTTTCATTTAAATAAAAAAATACAATTGGTTTTCGACTAAGGATAATACAGGACTAAGTGATAAAAAAGTAATTATGATAATAAATAAAGCAAAATCAAAATCTTTTCTCATTAAATTGTTATAAACTTGGAAAAAAATGGCAATGATTATTTTTAAATCATATGCGTAAGTGATAATATTAATCAATATTAAATAAACTAAATTATTCTTGGTACCATAAAGTAAATCTCACTACATGCAAATAAATATAGATTATAGTTAATATCTTCGCATAATTTATATTGATGTTATTGGGCTGAAATTTGAATAAAAATAGTACATCTATAAACTGCTGACTATCGTCCATCTGCCCGTCACTTTATTTCAATAAAAATCTTTTTCTCTGGTGGGTGTTAGACAGATGATTAGCATGACTCTATTGTTAAAAGAAAAGGACAGCAGCAAGCCACTACTAATTTAAAGTGGAGAATATACATTTTAAATTATATAAAGTAAAAATATAATTAAAAAATTTCAACCCGGAATTGTGTCAATTTTACAATGAATATGTAATCGGTCAAGTGAAACACGCAATTAATAAATTCTGGGATTAAAAATAAAAATAAAAAATAAAAATTGCTAAATAAAATTTAAAATCTAATTTTAAGTAAATAAGTGTCCAGTGACTTAAGATTTATTGGATAAACAATGGTTAAATTAAAATTATATTTTTCTACAAATTATATATTAAGTACAGCAAATAGTTCAGAGAAAAAAACAATTCGAGTCGTTAACCATTTTCGATAAATTCAAACTTTATTTGTATTGTTAACATTATTCTTTATTTCAGTGGATGCTGTTCACATTGGTGCTGTTCCTTTCGCTAATTGTATCTTTTTTCTATTACATCTTTATCCAAGCTCCTCTCGACTTTCTGGCCCTCAAGTTGTTATGCTCAAGTTCAAAGAAGAAAGAATCAGTCGAAAATTGTCAATTGAAAACCATAAGTATGCGGCTTTAATTCGGTCGATATAAACATATTATGAAAACAGGTTATTAGTTTTATTGAAATGTGTTTAACCGATGTTTTAAGTACTTATTTTATGTAAAGAAATTTAACACACATTAAAATGTATTTACATGTTATAGCATTGTAATGATCATGAATATTTAGAAATTTTCGTTTTGCCTAACGAGAATGAAACATTGTAGGAGTATATATTTTGTATACAAACTTTCAAAGTATTTCAGAGTTAATAAAAATAAATTACTTAAATGCATTTAAGTTTCGATTTCTTTTAAGATATATTTAAAATAATATAAATTACGAGTGAGTGTATATTTCATACTATTTTGAAATTTTAAAAATTCATTTGAATATTACTGTGAGTGAATTTACAACAAAACTGGTGTAAAATTGACTATATTGCATATACGATAATTTTGAAGAATTAGTTCTGTTTTAGAAAGATTGAATAATTTTCGTTATTTTTCTTACTGATGATTTTTTCTTTTTTACTGGTAGTATTGACGGTAATGGCGGAAGTTGATATTACCCATATACATTACAACATGAGAAGGCACAAGTATACTTTCGGTCAAATTACTGCTTACCACCCTTACTAAGCATAGTTAGTTGCTTTGATGCTATAAATTATTCTAATTTGAGAATAACACAGTAACATTTTTCAAAAATCACTTATGGCTTAGAATGAAAGTTTTCTACTTCTAACATGTAGATACCATTTGTATTAATTTTCAGACTTTTTATGCATGACTTACTCCGTCATACAAGAAGATCGTCGAGGAAAAATTTTGCCTTCATTTTCAGAAGTGAACCAATCCTGATATATGTCTGAATTTTGATTGACCGTTGGCTAGGCTTTACTTCTCCCTAAAACATATCCACATAATCTGACGAATCAGTCAAAATATCCCAAATTTTGCTGTTGAATAAACAATTTTAAGCATCTAAGATTTTAAACGTTTTTAACGGACTGGTCTCTATTGGTCCGGGGCAAACCCATAAATCATTCCTAAAATTTAATTACATTTAAAATATCTTCATGTCGGAGATGTATCAAAACTTTACATTTCCTAATGTGCTCTGTTATAAGCTATAATTTATATTTCGTTTTGCTGTTTTCGTACTGGCTTGGTTTACTTGCTTATTAATGTTGATAGTTTTAGTGCCTTATGTGTCAATGGAAAATTTGTTTCTCTTGTAAACAAGCAGATAAAGGTTTTTCATTGATACGCATGTATTTTAAAGGTCAAAAGAAGGTTTAATAGAACACTGTTATATAACATATAAAAAATATTTCAGTATTGCCTTTATTTCTTTTACCTCTTTGAATAAAAAGTTAAAATTAATTCTATTGACTAAAACGTTCAATAGATGGCATGAGAATAAGGTGGGAATATCTTGTCCTCAAAATCGTCCACTCGTAAAATTTCGATTTGCTATTACTTTAAAAGATGGGCAAATATAGGCAAATGAAAGACAAATGAACGACATAACTTACCGTGGGAAAAAAGTACTTATGAGAAAGCGATCTCATACGCACTTTTTTCCCAAGTAGTACGTATGAATTTATGTAATAAAGTAATTTTTTCATTTAAATAAAGAAATACAATTGGTTTTCGACTAAGGATAATACAAGACTAAGTGATAACATTCACGAATGTTTTTTAGGTTAACTTCCTCAGTTCTTTCTATTCTGGTCACGATAATCATTTTACCTCTTCTGAGCGATGGTCCACATAGGGAAATGGTTAAACGTGAAGCTGAATTTGCAGAACGACATTAGTGGGAATTTGCAATTCATATTCAGACTTATATCAATTATCCATATAACGTAATCGTTCCAATTTTCATTTGAATAAAATTTTTTTAAATATTTTTAATCTATATATTTTTTTTTAAATTGTAGACTTTGACTCATTTGTAGTTTATGAATGATTTGATGCAATTGACGATTATTACAGCACCATTGTTATTCGTGTGTGACAGGTAAACAGATAAATTACTTATACGGTTATTGAGTGATATTATTAAATATTTAATCAAACAGTAATTTCAAAAATTATTTGCAAAATAATTAAAATTAGAAACGACTTCGTTTATTTCAATTTATCTTGTGCACTTGCTACTAACTAATTAGCATCGAGTATACAACAAGAAATTAAGTAAGATTATTGGTACTGAAAGATTAAAGTTATGAGTAGTGATTAGAGTATTATAATGGCAGGAGAAACTACATCACATAATACTTTGATCTGTTTATTACTATAATGCGATTAAAATTACCCAACACTAGTTTTTAATTTGGAATTGGCTTATTCATTGGCGTGTGTGCACAGGAGTACTTCACGTGAAATGTACTCGAATACATAGCTCAATGTTTCGGATAAAGCATACTGTTTTGCAATAAAATTGTTATCAATTTTTGATTTCAAATACTCTAATTTCATCACTTTCATTCATCAATAATTTGGATTAAGTCTAGTAATAGTCTTTTTGCTTGTTTAAAAATGGTTTTACTGAAAAATGACGAAACTGTATGACAATTATATGGTATATATTTAAAAAATGTAAAAAAAACGGAAAAATTGTAAGTTGCGAAAACCTATTTGAAATGGAAAACTGCCAAAACGAAAAAGTATTCAGTACTGTTATACTTCGGTTTATACGTGTTTTAATGAATAACTAATTTACTTGTTGACGGTCATTTGAACACTTACAAGAAAACAATTTAGGGTTATTTAGTTTTATTCATAAATGCTGAAAAAATATAAGGCAACTATACTATTTGTTTTTTGTATAGCTGGCAAGAGTACTGTTCCACTATACGGAGGTACCTCGGTATACGTATGCTTTAGAATACGTTCAATTCGAAATACGTCTTGTTTGGACGAAACAAATTTTGCTTGGTATACGACTTAATTCAATTATACGCGGCATCTATGAACAAGTAGCTCTATCGGTGTATTAGACTAGACTAGACGTTCGTGGTGCCACGGTCTATAACTTTGTTAAATTTCTTCTGATATTAATTTGTAACTAAACCTTTATTATTTTTAATAATCATGAATTGCGAAAAGGCAAATGAAAAGCAACAGAAAACTAAAAAAAATGACTAGAATCACAATGAAACAGAAAAAAGGGATTGTTGAGAAATATGAAGGTGGCATGCGTGCTCGAGATTTTAACTGTTGCATACCGTATTCCGAGAACGACGATATCGACAATCGTGAAAATAAAGGCATTATTAAATCTGCTAACGTTGCGAAAGGAGTTAAATCAATTTTTAAACAGAGATTGGAGACATCAGATTATATTGAGAAATTGCTTTTGCTTTGGATAACTGAAAAACAATGTGCTGGCGACAGCGTATTGAAAGCAATTATTTTGCGATTATTACTGTAATAACTTTAAAAATCTGTAATAAAATTTATTTTTTTATTAATGTGCTCAAACAGTATTTCAATTATTTTACAACCCCATTAATATACCACATGAAGAAAAGTTTTTTTAACATTGGAACTGATTAATCATTTTTACATTACTTTTTATGGGAAAGGTCGGTTTGGTATACGTTCTACTCGGTATAAGTCAAACCATCAGGATCGGATTAAGGTCGTATACCGAGGTTACACTGTATCTCGTGTTAGAAATACAATATCAAAAACATTTTGTCTTTTTTGGAAGTTGACAATTTCTTTTTTCAAAGATAATATTAATTATCTTGTAGGTTTCTGCTTGATATCTTCTTATATATAAAATTCTCGTGTCACAATGTTAGTTACCTTACTCCTCCGAAACGGCTTTACCGATTTTTACCAAATTTTATATGCATATTCAGTAGGTCTGAGAATCGACTACTATCTATTTTTCATACCCCTATACCATTTCCCCCCTTTCAAAAATATATTTATATATGGATTAAGACTTTTATGTCCAACAGATGGCGCTAACTTCCGACGACCTAAGTTTGCTTTTCTGTGAGGCATTATGCTTTTCTGTGAGAATGGACTGAAGCAGATCATTTTCTATCTATCTATATAAATAAAATATAACGTTCGTTTGTTCCTACCGATTCCTTTGAAATTTTGACACAACGTTGCATTCGAATACACACGTGTTTTTATATAATATATATGTCGAAATTCCCCCAGTGGGGGGAGATGGACGAGATTAAGGCTTACTGTGAAGAACTCGGCTTTTATTATACTATTTTAGATGCGTTTTTGATTGCGTTTTAATAAGGTACGTCAAGAGAATGTACACTAAAAAGGGATTTTTTGAAATTCCCCCCCACGGGAAAAGTGTTATACATTTATAATAGATACATTTTGAGCCACAACAACGCGTGGCCGGGTCAGCTAGTATCTATATAAAATACGCAACTTTTTGCTGACAGTTTCGCTTTTCTCATACAAACCAACTATAAATAAATTGGAAACATTTTATTAAATTCTTGTTATTTTACTGATAACATTCGTATATTTTTTTACTTTTAGATGGCGAAAACATTGTCTATTTCTAATATTTATGTTAGTTATTGTTGGAATTGTGTCACACGTGCGTAACATGGTAATGGCACATACCTTCTCTTTTATTGGATACTCTTTTGACAGGGAGTATGTTTAATATTTATAAATATAAATATGAAATAAAGTATTTTATATTTTTATTTACGTATATAAATCTTACTTATTACGTATCTGTTTAAATCACGTTTATATTCTTATGTATGTGTTACTCATTTATATAAAAGAGTTTGATGTAATATACATGACAAATTTCTGTTTCAAACAGGTTCATACAGAAAGTGTAATGATAACTCTTTGTCATGCGATAAATTATTTTTATTAGTTTGTTTAAATGTGTAAACAAAGTTAAGAATTTATGCATTATAATATAATTATTATGCCATATGTAAAAAATAATTTTATGAATTTTCTTTACAAAAAATTTTATTCTTTCGTATATAATAGCCATCAAGGACCGTATTACTCGCACCTAAGCTCCTATTGCACAGGTTTATTAATTGAAAGTATTCTGTAAAACAAAATAGAACTGAAAATTAAAAAAGTAAATCACTCTCTTATATTTTCTATTTCAGCTCACACGTATTGTAATATAAATGATATTATAATTACATAGTTATAATGGAAGTTAACGTAAACTGCACAAAGTCATCAGTCAAAATACTGAAATTCAGAATATTTCTATGAATTAAATACAAAATTTGACAAGCCACAATTTCTTTTTCATTGATGTGTTTCTACTTCCATGTTTATGTATATATACACATTATATACATCGAAGTAGAAACACATCAATGAAATATATATATATATATATATATATATATATATATATATCAGACATACGTAAATGCGGCTCTCTTTGAGTTAAATGCTGCTCTTGCTTAAAATGTTAAAAATAAGAAAACAAAAATTATTTTTACAATTTTATTTTTATAATTATGTGAAAATATTTTATTAGAAAAATTCAATATTTGTGTTATATTATATAATAAAATTGCACGCTTTACCATACTATCCGCCACGACAGTACATAACTGCGGCTCCAATGCATTTTGCAAAACCTACATTTCGGCTCCCACTGAACTCTTGCTTGCCCACCCCTGATATATATCTTACATCTACAATACATTTGAATTTGAATATTAAAAATTATTGCCGTAAAACCTGTCTAAGAAGAGTGACACTCCTGGAAACAACCAATATTTGTGGTTTTGCAGCCGGGTTCCTGTGTGGCAATTTGGCATTCTTAGGGTCTACCAATTTTGACTACTGGCGTTTGGGTTTAACAGTGGCTACTTGGTGGTAATCGTCTGGTATCAGTCTTCGGAATAAGAACTATCTTACACCTACCTACCGATGTTTACCTTGTTTTGTTGGTATGTTTGTCAAGAATTCGATCAATCGCCCCACAGTGATTGTCGCTGGGGTGAAATTTTTCAAAAAAACTAATTTATGTTCTAAACTATTCTTTATTTTGTATTTATTATATTTTATTGCTATCATTAATATTAAATATTTATTTTTATCTCGTTATTTTGCCCGATCACGTTTCATATGTTTTTTAATAGTGACATAGTAGTAAATAAGCTTTTTCTCTTCGACATATTTTCGAGTGCCACAAATCCTTTTTGTCTTCTGAGTTCTTTTTCGGCTTGTACGTCTTAATAGGTATATGAAATAAAAATAAAAAATTTGGGAAAAATATCCACAGGAAAAGCTTTAAAATGGAGATTTAAAAATCTGTTTAGACGATATTAAATGCTAAAATATAAATAAAAACTTAAAGTCTGTACAGGATGGGCGTTGACCCGAAATTCTGAAATATAATGGCACACATATACGTTACAATAACGGTGTTTTACTAAGAAATTTTGTGATTCACTACACACGGTATAACAACTCGTAGTTCATAAGTACTTTTGAACTGAACAAAAAGATAACATATCGATTTTATTTATTCAATTCGTTTATTACACACAAGTTATTGACCTACAATTTGAAAATATTGAAGAAATATAAATTACTGCTGTCATCTATATGTCTGTCTTTCTATACTTTGAAAAGGGCTGTTTGATAAATTAAATTAACGAAGACCACTGGAAAACCTGCGGATGGATCTCCCCGATTATCTATAAAAGTTCCTCTCATTTCTACAAAAAGTCAGGTTATTTTAATTCAACAATATTATGCTCCTAAAAGTGGTAGGATAAATCACCAGCCCGACTCTATCGCTAGCAGGAGAAGTATGTTGTACAGGAGCGAGACACTGCTGATTTCAGGCATGGACAGCATTTCATTTAAATTAAATAAATTAAAAATATGATTAAAAATTGCAATCCAGCAATGTGACCATGTCGCAATAAACAATTTACCTATTATACGTAATGTTTTCGACGGCTTTCCAAATTTTCAAAAATGAAGTAGGCCACATGCAAACTAAACATAATAAAATCGAAAAAATACTTTAATTGTTACAAAGTTTGTTTTTTCAGATTTACCGTGTAATCTTCTGGATACTTTCTTTGTCTTTATTGATGTATTCTACTTTTGAATTGCACAAACAGATCACTGAAGTGTCTCCAAACAAATCCCTTGTTCTTATTCACAGTGCTTTGTCGCCGTTTATATGGATAATTGGACTTTCTTGGACATGTGTAGCTTGTATAACTGGATATGGAGGTACTGTTTGTTAATTGCATAGCTTTATATACGAAACTATTAAAGTATAGTGAGTGCGTACATTCTGGATTTTCTTATAGTAAGGGCATATATTTTGAATTCTAAATGTTATAGTAGAAAATATCGTTTTGAATCATTGTACTTACAACCCAATAAAATACAACTGCGACAGTTTTGAAATGTATATTAAAAAACTGATATTTTTTTTAATAAGTTGTAAAGCAGCAACGCGTTAACTACAGTGCTGGGTCTAATCAAATTTGCAATACCAGTTATAAATGATAAAAACAGGCCAACCTTTTGTTTGCATGGAATACACAGACATTTGTTCGCCAACTAAAATACAATTTTGCCCCCCTTAATCGAAAAATTTTCACAACACTATTCTAAGAGATCATCGAAGGAAAATACGTGAAAAAAGATCTTTATGAATTTACTATTAAAAGATTATGAAAAAAAACAGCAACGGTTCTCTTAGGATGAAGCTGTGATGTTTGATATGACCATTCATTTCATTAACTTAATTTGAAGTAAAAATATCCAGCATCGACTTTCTTAACTTTTTTGTCGATATTCGCTGGCAAAATCTGTGATAATATTTTATATTTAACAAATTTGTTATATTTTTCACCGTTATAAAATGGCAGAAACCTCAATTTTCACGGTAGAGAGGGGTTTTACAAAAGATTAGAAACGCTAATAACGAGTAAAATCATCATTAAGTC
The DNA here is from genome assembly GCF_030686945.1 of Centruroides vittatus. Lineage (NCBI taxonomy): Eukaryota > Metazoa > Arthropoda > Arachnida > Scorpiones > Buthidae > Centruroides > Centruroides vittatus. The sequence goes on from NW_027122045.1 coordinate 1,036,588, forward strand.
TGACACTACACATGACCCACTCGACCTTTAATTACCTAAATTCAGTAGCATCAATTCGCCTATTAATTAAACTTACCACTCCGGTGTTATTGAATTATTAAGCTTTAAACAGAAACTAAATTTTGGATCGTGCCTTTTGATTTCCGGATTTGTGGTCTGTCAGAAAGAACACCTTACAATCTCTTGAACTCAGATTAAGCCCGTTTATTTGACAACTACTGCATTTACAAAATGTACCGCAATACTTTTTGTTTGCTTCTCATAACAGTCTTGGGCCAGGCTTGTTTCTCCCGGTTTACTCCATAGGCCCCAAGACAAAGAAAATCGTATTTTTCTCTCTTTCATACACACACACACACAAACACACACACACACACACACACACATTTAACATTTAATTAAAGAGTAAGTAGAGCTATCTATATTTTGTAACAGACTGTGCTCTCTGAGAAATTTAAAGAAGAAAAGGCATGAGATGTGAAGTGTGAAGTAAAGGGGGATAGAAAAGTGTGAAAAAAAAGCGTGGGAGGCCCAAGGGCGCCTGCATCGCATTTATTAATAAAAATAGTATGGTACAAATACAATACAATATCAAAATATACAATTGACAAAAAGTGAAAAGCCTACTAAAACGAGAGGTAGGCTTTCGTACGAACATACAACTTGTAGAGCGTCAGCAATTACAAAATACCAGGTACTAAACGAAGCTTACAATTAGTATGTAAGAATCACAAATAACATTATCTATATATAGAATACTGTGACTAGTGGTTATTCATCACAAAACCAGTGTTCAACAAGGGCTGTGCCCTGGTAGTCCATGAACACTAAGGTATAGTTTCATTGCTGTAAGTATTACATAAAGCCTTAGTTTTGTGCACAAAGTTTTTAAGTCCTTGCCACACTTCCTTGTTATTGAAGATATCTTTGGGGTCAGGTGGCCAATTTAGTCCATTTCTGATACACTTTCTTATGACGGAAAGTCTCTTATTTTCGTATTTTGGACAGTAGTAAAGGAGGTGATCCGAATCGCCTTCACTTGTATTATCACAATCACACGTGCTTGTTGTTTGTATGCCGAAACGGTTCATATGCGCGGGAAAGTTGCCATGCCCCGGAGGCACTGTGTCGTCTCAGCATCTGGGGTATAGTGTCGGGTAGTGAAACGTAAGTTTATGGATGGAATAAGAGCGTATGTCTTCCTACCTGTTTGTGCCATATCCCATTCCTGTTGCCACATGTTGTTTCCTAGTTTTGTGAGTTGGATTTTGAGCCAAGTCCGAAGTATTTTCATGAAGGTTGGTTCAACATTTAGCTGGCAGGCCTTTTTTGCTGATTTATCTGCGAGGTCATTCCCGGAATGTCCTTGGTGAGCAGGTATCCAGTTAAATTAAATTTTTCTGATTCTCCCCAATTTGTTTGCCGCTTTGATGAGGTCGAGTGAGAAGCCTGTATGCCTTTTTCTGTCCTTAAGGATGTTCAAAGATGTTTGACTGTCTGTGTATAGAGTTATGTTAGAGTCTGTCTGTAATTCTATAGAGCCTTTATACATATGAGTTGTTGTCCTGGATGTGCTTAATTGCTTTAACTATCGCCTACTGCTCCGCTTGAATGTTTGTACAACGTGGGGCCATTTTAAGGTAACACTGGTATTTCGTCTTACCCTCTCTGTTCATTACCACAATTCCTGCCCCCGTGCCTTTCTCACTTCTCGACCCATCCGTGAATATTCTCCATGTCGCTCCGATATTAGTACTCTGCTCGAAGGTAAGGTTGAGTGTGTAATTTTGCTCATCAACACACACACACAGACTAATATTGATACATACAAAAAAAACATGATGTTTTGCATTCCTCAAAGTTTTTCTGAGCCCAAAACTGTCTAACAAATATTGCGGGAAGTTACTATACTTTCTGTTCGTTATATATAACAGCCAGAATAGTAATATAGAAATCAAAACAGAACATAATGAAAACATCACAGCAAAATACGATTTGAAATTGCATATTTTAAACAACTTTTAACCTCAAGTTTCACTTTCATTCCCTATTGTATACATTTTAAAAAAATTATTGTTGTGGAAAGATATACAAAATTACATTTTTGTTTTCTAAATTCTGTGAGAACCGTAGGTAGATAAATATATTTTCTACCACAGATCTTGTGGATCTGTCACATGGGCGTAGGATAGGTTTAAATGAATATATATTGTTGTACAGGAAGGTCGTAAAATGCCCCTGTAAGTCGTTTTCCTGACACTAACCAGACCTGACACATTGAGCGTTAGGCACGCTAATAGTTAAATTACTTAACTCTATGGAGTGGGAGGGACCGTAAATGCATGATAAGACTTCCCATGGAGCTGAGTTCACAAACGAGACCATTATTAAATAACAAACAAGTTCTTTTATGATCAACGTCGTTAAACTTCGGTAGAGTGGGATTCAGTAGGATTTATAACATAGTAGGGCATCTAAAAAACAATAAATATTATAATGCATATTTATTATAAATAGTCTAAATTAGAAATTTTGAAAAACTGAAAGCAGTTTTTTAAAGAAAATTCGCAAGAAAAAAGCTTAAGATTGAAATTATAAAAGCGAATTAAAGTTATTAAAAAAAGTTTAAGAGTTAGTTGTAGGAAGCATTAGCTTAAATTTATTCCGAATATTAAAAAAACCTAAAGAATTTAAATTGAGTTAATGCCTAGACACTCATCTTTCTCGAAAAAAAAATCTTGCGAAAATATTCTTATATCTATTATTTAAAATTTATATAAAGTTTTTTGAAAAAACTTACCTTCTATTGATTTTCTTCTCCTTCTTCAAATAATAATATTTTTCGTGTGCAGATAAAAAACTTGATAAAGAATTAGCTAAAGAAAGTAAACCTCCTGTCTTTATATTGTTAGGAGGAGTTGATTTGACCTCGTTTTGTAAAAAGAGTGAACGAACCAAATGTGAGGCCAACACCGGGGAGAAGTATACATTATAAGCGATTCGTGTTAAGTAATTAAAAAATGATGTAGCATATGAAAAAAAATACAATAGAAATATTCAATTCAATTTCATTTTTTTTTATTGAAATAAAGAAACATTTACATCAATTAAGAAGTAAGTATACAAAATACGTGTATAAATGTATTAATTATATTTAAAAAAATTAGTCTTTCGCATATTTTTGCCAAAACACGAATTAGAACAAATTAATAATTATCGGTTATAAATTTGGTTGTTAATTGTTTCTGATTACTAATGAGACTACACCAATCCAATTTATGTTTAAAATCTTCCATAAATTTTTCGGATAAATCTTGATATTCTGAAATAATCTCCCAATCCACATGGTTTTCAAGTTCTTTAATAGTTTCTTCGCTCAATCGCTGATATTTACAAACAAGCAGCATATTGAGTGAATCTTTAAAACTTATAATGAAATGAGGACTCAGTTTTTGATATTGAGATACGAGATCCTAGTTTAGATAATCAGAATATTCACACAAAAATGTTTCTGTTAACTGCTGATAACGACAAACATCATCCCAATTAATTCGATGAGTATACTTGTTTAAAAAAGTAGGAGAGTAATGTCTGCTTTTACATATTTTATTCCAGTTTAATTTATCTTGGAAATCCTCAATAAATTCATCACTAAGATTTTTTTCAGAAATAATATCCCAATCAACTTTATCTTGAAGTCGTTTTATTACATCTTCTGTTAAATTTAATTTAGAGAAATCTTTCCAATTAACCAACAAATGTAATTCGTCAGAGAGGCAAGGCTATTTTTCTTGTCTCCATTTTATACGAAAGGATCGAGTTGTCTTCTTCCGATATTAATATAATACTAATTTAATTTTAGTTTGTAGCACTTTATATGACGAAATCAATTTGTATGATGCAATCGATTAGTTTTGTTTTAGACCAATAAGCTTTTTTTATGATGCAATCGTTTAGACAAATGAACTTTTTATATTTTTTTCATGTTGCAACATGTTTTTTATAAATATTATTCGAACTTTTATATATTTTTTTCGTGTTGCGACATGTTTTTTTAATAACGTTATTAACAGAATTAATTTTTTTCACGTGATCATTTATTTTTTAGGTCAGCCGAATTTTTTCTCACACACCCATTTTATTTTTTAGATCAACGAATTTAAAAAATATATATTATTTACAATTAATGGTTTGCGCTATTATTAAATGAAACACAAATTTTCGAGAAAAAAAATGCAATTTTATTTATTTTTAATTTCGTATTCAAAATACATTTTTGGAATATTCTTTTCGTTGAGTCCGCGGTGGGAGTCATTTTCTAGAGCGTCGGAAGCGCAATCGTCCAAGTTAGTAAATGTTTTGTTAGATTTCTCTTCAATGAGTATGGCGGGAGTTTGGTAAGATTCTTTTGATGTGAGCACCCATCGGAAATGTTTCGTTTTTGGCTTAAGCCACGGTCGAAAATCTACTGAGTATAGAAATTTAATGGTCAGAGGAAACTTTTCTTCTATAGCAGTTGTTTTGATAGATCTTTCGGCCATCTCGATGCAAGGATACCAAGTTCTAGAGACATCGTATGGAATAAATACTCTCTCATTGACTGGGAAAAACGCGGTCCAGCGAATTGCGGGTATTGTATACTCGCGTGCTTCCATCTTTTCGAATAAAATAATTTTTAAATTCGCGATTGTGGTTTTTATGTTTTCGCGCATGTGCAGTAGTGTTTTTGATTTTATTTAATAAGCAGTTATTTCGGTTTTAATTGCTATTTTAGATCATCATGTCTCGCAAAATAGTACTCGCTTTTATTATTATAAGCTGTATAGAAATATTTTCGCTAACAATTTCTTTTATAGTTTTATTAAAAGGATCGGATTTTAAAGAAATTAATATAAAAAACACTACTTGCGAATATTCTTTACATTTAGGTAGAAACTTTTATTTACATAAATGTACGAATGCTGGAAGAACTGTATACGACATTCGAAGATTTTCGAGCGATGGATTGCCTCACAAATATAATGGTGTACAATTATTAAAGAACGAATTTAACTTACTGTGCAGAAAATGCGTTTAAAACATCTGTCCAGTTGTATCGTCGTGGGCCCGTCTCAATCTGGAAAAACTTCTTTAGTTCGGAAAATGCTACATGAAAATATCTATGAAAAACGATTAAATCGCATTTTATGGTGTTACTCGATGTATCAACCTTGGTTCGTGGAAGAGAAAAATATTCATTTTAAATGCGGTATTCCCGAAAGTATCGACGAAAATGTAGATTTAATAATTATAGACGATTTAATGCATTCTATAACCGAAAAAATTGCGGAATTATTTACCGTTCAATCGCATCATAAAAATATAAGCGTTATATTGATAATGCAGAATTTATTTCCTCGTAATAAAGTAATGAGAGATATTAGTTTAAATACTCATTATTTGATTTTATTTAAGAATAATAGAGATGAAAGCCAAATCAACTGTCTAGCTCGTCAAGCGTTTATAGGCAAAATGCCCTACTTCAAAGACGCATATTTAAGCACGACATCCAAACCGTACGGTTATTTGTTTATCGATTTCCAATCCGTCGACCGATAAAGAATTGTGTTTACAAGATTCGTGTTTTCCCGACAACCAAGGCGTGTATTGGGTTTATATTCCACAAAAATGAAGAATATCAGAAAAAATTATCATTTGTTAAATGTGCTGGCAAAGGCAACACCTGCTCAGAGAAAAGCTTTGTTAAAAGAAGCATCGCCCGATCAGATAAAAGTCATATGCGAAATTTGCGATAATACGCTGCAAGGCCGAGTACCGGTAAACATTAATAAATTAAAAAAATATAAAAAATGTATTCGAAAACTCGCAAATAAAAAAATAGGTCTCCAAGCAAAAAAGAAGATTTTGATAAATCAATCGAGGAGGATTTTTAGGCGCGATTTTAGATCCAATAATATCATTAGCTAAAAGAATTTTTGGATTATAAAAAAAATGGCTCAACGAATGGCGTTAGTACCTCCCGAATTAGTACCTAAATATCAACTGCAAAAACCGGAAATACGATTGCACGATAATATCCAAGATTTATTAGAAGAAAGTACTTTATCGGATGATTTGAAAGTTAAATTATTAAGTCAACTAATTTCGAGATTTAAACAAACTATTCACGCACCGAAAGAACCGATTCGAGTCTCGATGGTATCAGAACCGATCGAAGAATCGCAACCATCGTTAGAACCGACAAAACCGTCGACTATCGAAGATCAGATATCAGTTTCTCTCCCGCTGGGATATCAAAAATATGTTCAGCATATCATTCAATTACTAAAGCAATATCAATACGATTGGAACGAAAAAAGAGAATTTCTGGTAAATAATGAGCCGATAATTAATTCCCATATAGCGGATCTGATGTCGCATTTAATGCGCAATCGAAAATCTTCTATCGTGCCTGTTGGATTTAACGAATTTTATCAAGCGATTATTAAATCTAATATTCCTAGAGAATGGATAGGAAATAAGGCGCTATCGAGTCGATTACGAATAGAAGAATCGCCCATACTTCGTTTTCGAACGCCATCGATTCCGCCGCCTCCCATACGATCAATTACTAGCGGAAGAAAAAAAAGAGTTTCGTCTACGAAAATTCCTAAACGGATTGGCTCGTCTAAAAGAAAACATATTTCATGGAAAGATTATTAAGCTCTATTTATTATAATCCATCTCATCCGGCATCGTTTGGCGGCGTAACGAGACTAATAAAAGCGACAAAGTTGCCTAGAAAAACCGTCGAACAATGGCTATCGACTCAAGATACGTATACGTTGCATAAGCCCGTACGAAAAAATTATAGTCGCCGTAAAACTAAAGCGCTATATCAAGGAGAACTACTCCAGTCGGATCTTATGGATGTTCGACAATTTTCGAAAGATAATAATGGAATAAAATATTTATTAGCAACTATCGACGTGTTTTCTAAATATGCGTATGTAATTCCGGTAAAAGACAAAAAACCCGAAACGATAAAAAAAGCATTTCAAAAAATATTTAGAAAAGTAATACCCAGAATGATACATACCGATAAAGGGAAAGAGTTTATGAATTCTGTTATTAAGGATTTATTTAAAAAACATCAAATAAATCATTATTATACTCATTCCGAAACGAAAGCGTCGGTCGTAAAACAGTTTAATAAAACTTTAAAAAATAAAATTTATCGTCTTATTACCTATCGAAATTCTAATAAATATATCGATAAATTAAACGATTTGGTGAAGGCATATAATTATAGTAAACATCGAACTATAGGAATGCCTCCGGCCGAAGTGAAACCTAAACACCATTTACAAATTTTTAATTGACTTTACAGTAAAACGAAAACGAAAATAAAATATAAATATAAAATTAATGATAAAGTTAGAATTTCTAAGAAACGTAAAACGTTTTCTAGAGGATATTTGGCAGGATGGAGTAAAGAGGTTTTCTATATAAAAAACCGATTTTCCGACGACCCCGGTCACTTATGTGTTAAAAGATTACAACAACCAGACGATTACGGGTCGATTTTATAACGAAGAACTGCAGAAAGTCAAAAATGGATAGGTTTTATGTTACGCTTATCAGTACGAGCGAGTATGGACTATTTTCCAAAAAATACTCAATCGTCCTTCACATCGAAAATTAATCCGCCGATAAATTTAAGCGGGTCGTGGGAAGCGGCATTGTCCCAGATAATAATACCTCGTTCGTGGTTTAATATAACTAGCGAAAATAATACTTACAACATAATTTCTAAAGAGACGAAGTTGATTAAAGTAAAAACTGATGATTTGGCTACACTAATTCCGTTATATCCTATAGGAGAGAACAAATCAAGTAATATATTCGAGACTATTACGAATAATTTAAAAGAATTAGGAAAGGATGGTCTTATTAAATTTTCTTATAACAAAGAAGACAGCTTTGTGACGATTCAGATCGCTCAAGATTGCGAATTACACATAAATCAAGATGCTCCTACATTTCTTTCAGCTCTGAATCTAGAGTATTTAAAACAATATATTGTAAGAGGAAAAAATGAAAAGATTCAATATAATTCATCTTTTACCGATTTTAAAGAAGAATTTATTACATTAATCGAAAAAAATAGATATATAGATAAAGTAAAAATCGAAAACGTCGAAAATACGACGCATATACCGATTGGATTATACGGACAAAGAGAATTTCTTAAATCATTTCAGACAATCAGTTTTAAATCGCTTTCCGATAAAAAGTTATTATTGAAAGTTCCACGAGAAACTACCGTAAAATTTAATAGTCAATTAAAAGATATATTAGGATTCGATCGATTAGAATATTCCGAAGGAGAATTTACGGGAACTTATCCCTTAGAATTAAACGCCGGAATAACAGAAATATTTGTATATTCTAATTTAATAGAATCGCATCACGTAGGCGATACTTCGGCTCCACTATTCCGAGTAATTCCAGTTATGGGAGAAAAAGATCAACAAATCGTTAAAATTTATAATACTCCGTTATTTTTCCCTCTTCGATCGAATTATATCGAGACTATAACCGTAGACATATGCACATCAACGGGTGAAAACGTCATATTTACTTCGGGAAAAACGCTTTTGGTATTGTGTTTTCGTCGAAAAAGTATATAAAACCGGATTCATTAAAGAATCGGTTATTTGATAAAATGAAGCTTAAACCGGAGGACTGTATTAGTTATTATCGTTCGCAGACAGGAGGATATACCGATTCTATATTTTTTCACACCCCTTACGTTACTCCTCAATGGGGAAGAGGACCGTACTTTAAAAGTCGGCCGATTCAACGAGGATATGGATTTTTCGGATCACTTTTTCGCGAAGCAATACCAATATTAGAACACGCGGGTCGATATATTGGAAAAAAAGCGTTAAATATAGCGAAATATATCGGATCGGATATACTCACGGGAAAATCGTTAAAAGACTCGGCTCTATCGAGAATTAATCAAGCAGGTGGAGAAATAAAAGATGACGTCATTAGAAAAATTCAAAGCGGGTCGGGTAAAAAACGAAAACGTCTAAGAAAAAGCGTAAAACGAAAAAATACTAAGAAGAGGAAAGTAGTAGATATTTTCTCCTAAAAAAAATGGATCCTTTCTTCTGTTTGTGTTTAAAATCGAAACTAGATTTTTTTAAAACTATTCTGACCCAGTTGGCGATTTTAAATACTACCGAGGCTATTCTACATCCCATCGCTTCGATAACCGATCAGAAATCTCCTATAGAATTTCAAATCCCCGGCTCCAGAGAAAACTTAATAGATTTGAGCAGTATTTCGATTAATGCGCAAGTTACTGTTACTAAACAAAACGGAACTTCTACTCTCGATACCGATTTAGTAACACCCGTGAATAATTTTTTGCATTCGATGTTCTCTCAATGTACTACGATATTTAACGATAAAACTATATCTACGCACGCTAATTACCCATATAGAGCGATAATAGCAAATCTATTATTTTCCTCCGAAGAAGCGCAAAAAACCTATTTAACCAGCTCTTTTTTCTACAAATATACCGCCGGATTTTTAAAACGAAACCAACCCGATTAAAGACGCCAAGAATGAAGGATTAGTCATCAGGTTTAAGAAAAGCAGCAGAAGCCAAGTATTAGATTTATACGGTCGACTTCATTTCAATTTTATTAATCAACCTAAATTATTGATAAACAACGTAGACGTTTGAATAAAATTGGAACGTTCGAAAGACGCTTTCGCTCTAATGGCGACAGCCGATATTTATCAGATTCGATTAAAGAATATTACGTTAAAAGTAAATAGAATAGAAGTAAGTCCTAACATCTTAATTGGAATGGAAAAAACATTAAAAAATTCTGTAATTAAAATGCCTTATCGACGAGTTAACATTAAAGTATTTACATTAAGTAAAGGGATTTTAAGTTCAAATATATCGAATGCGATAATTGGTCAAATTCCGAAAATAATTATAATCAGATTGGTGCGAAATAACGCTTTTAATGGACAGGTCGATTTAAATCCTTTTAATTTTGAAAATTTTGACTTAAACTATATTTCTGTTATAAAAGATTCGATTTTAATTTCACCCAACCCGTTCTGTCCAGACTTTGACGCCAAATCTTACGCTCGAAGTTACGCAACATTATTCGAAGAAATAGGGGGAATTTTCTACGGAAAATTCGCTAATATATCGTATTCCGACTACGCTCAAGGATACATGTTCCACGTATTCGACCTAACTCCTGACCGCGCGGCATCCGAAAATCATACCTCTGTGTTGACGTATGGAAATGTTAGTTTCGATTTAAAGTTCAAAAGACCTTTGCCAGAAACAGTTAACGTCATATGCTTCTTAGAATATCGTAATACAATAGAAATCGATCGATCGCGAAACATTTACATCGACTACTAAACAAGTAATGGATACGATTACGCTCTGGAAACTGGCATTAGGTGATTCCGAAATTAGCAAGACATTCGGTGGCGTTTATCCTTCGGATTTATTACCTCAAACAATCGGAAAGAAGAGCTTTATCGTTAATACGGAAAACAGCAAGAATCCCGGACGACACTGGATAGCTTTTTTTTTCCGAAATTCGACTTATTATTTTGACTCATACGATCTACCGCCAAAAATCCCGAAAATTATAAAGTTCATAACACAGATTTTCAAGGAGTTGCGCTGGAATCGAAGAATGCTCCAAGGTCCGTATAGCCCTATGTGCGGATACTTTTGCTTATTTTTTCTCTACAAAATATCGAGAAACCAAGACTTAAAAATTCTTCACCCTAATACTAAATATTTTAATGATAACTATGTAATCGCTTTTGTACACAATAATTTTCGTTTTGGTAAATTACCACCAAATATATTCATTAAATGTAACCAATGTAGCGTTAGTTTACTCAAATAAAATTTTTTAAAAACTTAAAAAAATGCGTTTTTTAATTGAAACTATAAAACATTAGTCGCTTTGTGTGGGAATCGGGTCACCTCGAATTCTTGACTTTGAATTAGGAGGTCTATCTTTGATCTAGAATGTAAAAAGATAGAGAGGGACAGATAAGACGCGATTTTGATGCCGTAGGCTAAGATGGGGACTAGCGAAAGTGAATGCATATATTAATAAACCTAGAGTATAAATACTTTCGCTTTTACCCAATTTTTTAACCCTCTTTAAGATGAGATCTTTGTCAAATGTGTTAATATTAGAAACGAAATATTACACTAAATATTCAGTAAATTTCGAAGACCGCATGTACACCGGCAACCACCTTGTCAGTGAAAAATGGGATACGACCGAAATTTTACAAAATTTTGAAGAAGAGGTGCAAAGAATTTGTTTTTTTCACCAAGGAGTGTGGAGAATTTTTGACAGAAATTGTAATTATCTTTTTTATATTTTAGTAAAATTTTTTTACTTGTATTTTTTTTAAAAAGTATTTGCTAATTTTTCAGAAACATCAATTCCAATTCATAACATATACCACGTGCGTCCCAGAATTTCTATTTCGTAAAACATCCTATCAGAAGTAACAATAGGTGTGTTTAAAAAAGAAACAATTTATTATGCAGGAAAAATATATTCTAAAATAACTAATTTAAATACAACATTTAAAAAAAATATAATTATATTCCAAGACTGTTTAAAAAAACTAATAATAATAATTGGACATAGAAAAATAATTTTATTTAAAGAATAAAAGGTAAGTTTTTCAAAAAACTTTATATAAAATTTTAAATAATAGATGTAAGAATATTTCCGCAAGATTTTTCGAAGCAAAGAAAGACTGGTGTCTAGGCATAAGCTCATTCTTTAGTTTTTTAATATTCGAAAATATATTTAAGCTAATGCTTCCTAAAGCTAGTTCTTAAACTTTTTTTATAGCTTTAATTCACTTTTTATAATTTTAATCTTAAACTTCTTATCTTCGCGGTTGATATCGATACATCGATTAATCCTATCAATCGTCTCTTATATTTAAAAAACAATTGAAAGTCAAAAAGCAACAGTTACATTTAGACACCATGACTAAGCATCTTTCTTTGTTTGACAATCTTCTTTGTTTCGAAAAAGAAGAACGACTAACGCCCTCTGCTTTTTTTTCTTGCGGATTTTCCTTACAATCTACTTTTAATTTCTAATTTAAACTATTTATAATAAATTTTTTTTTAAAATAAATATACAACATAATATTTATTGTTTTTTTAAGCACATTTGACGGAGATCTCCTCATCTATTCATCTATTTCTGTTAGCAATATAAGCATTTTTTTTATTATAACTTTTTTTATATTTATTTGTTTTTTTAATTATATAATATCATTTAGTTTGCTATTTTCGAATAAAAAAGAACAAGAGAGAAAATTGTGTGTCGTTTATTTAATCGTAGTTGCGACACATATTTGTCAACAGATGGCCCCGGCTTAACAAAACAAAAACTTATAAAAATAAAATTATATAAATATAAAAAATAAAAAATATATAAAAATATTGATTGTCTTATATAAAAATAAAAAAATATATAAATATAAAAAAATAAAAATATATATAAAAATATAAAAATAAATAAAAGAAAGAGGAAAAAAATATATATATATCGTAAAAGTATCGATAAAAACCAAATAGCAAATGGCGCGATCCGAATAGCGACGGACGGTTTGCGCTGTTTGTTATTTTTTTAATCAATTTCGAAATTTTGAAGGAAAATAATTTAAAAAAATGAAGTTTAATATTTTGCCGACAGATGGCACCTTCGACTTAACAATTTAATATTTTGCCAACAGATGGCATTGGCTTAACGAAAAGAAAAAAATATCTTAAATATTAAAGTTATATATATAATAATATTAATTCTCTTAAATAAAGAAAATATTGATTCTCTTAAGAAAGATCTAAAACTCATCGGCGATCGTCGTATTGTAAAGAGATAAAGAAAAAAAATTTCTTAACAAAAAATATCGTTTCTCTTAAGACTCGACGTATCGTAAACAAAAACAATCTCTTAAAAAAATATATAACAAAAATATCAGCGAATTATTCTACAATTGCTCGTTATTGTAAAAACGCTCGCTCACATTTTCGCAGTGAAGTATATCCGAAGGGGCAACAAAAATGGGCATGGTTTTAATGTCTACGAGAGCTTTTGGAATGCAAATATCGTAGAAACGCTCGAACGATTCAACGGTTTTTGCCATTTTTAGCCCCTGGTCGACGTCTTTCCCTCGGAATGTTGAGCGTTACTACAATAAAAGTTATAAAGTCTTAAAAGTTTAACAAATTATCCCAGAGTCTCTCTTATATATACTACTTATAACATAAAAAGGCATTACGATACAAAACATTAACAACAATATAAAAACTCAACAAAACAACTCCGGATAGATATGTTTAATCAAATAGAGAAAAATTTGGAAAACCAACAGGCTATTTTTAAAAATCAAGCTATTTTATCAAATACGGCAGTAAAGGCTAGTTTTCTTGTCAGTCAAATACTGGCGAAAAAATGAAACCCTTTGCGGATGGAGAGATGATAAAAGAATGTCTGACTGCTGTTGCAGAAATAGCATTTCCTGATAAAATAAATATTATTATATCAAACATTAGTTTATCAAGATTCACCATTGCAAGGAGAATTGAAGACTTGTTCGAGAACATAGCAACAACGCTTCGTGAACGCATTGCAAAATTTGAATACTGTTCTTTGGCACTTGATGAGAGTTGCGATATTAGCGATACAGCACAACTGGCTATATTTTTATGTGGTATTGACACCAAATTTAATATTACCGAAGAATTGTGTTCACCGATTCCAATGCAAGGGACTACAACCGGCAAAGACCTGTACAATGAACTACTACTACGAGTAAAGATTAAGAGGGCTGTCTATTTTGTTGACTGACTTAGCCCTGAAAGAAATGAAAGGAAGAAGAAGTAATAGTGATAGATTAGATGGAAGATTAGGATATGAAGGGAAAGGGGTCTGCAGAGTCGTCTTGCTTCGGCATACATTAACAAAACAAACTTTAGGAAGAAAAAAATACAATTTAGGCTACTTTGCCTACATTGAGACTTACAATGTGAACAGTTGTAACATATATACAATTATATACAATATGTACAAGATGATCAGTTGTTTGTCGACAATTTAATCAATTTCTTCACTTGTAGTAGTTCTTTCATTGTCTTCTGGTGGATATTCTGACTGTTTTCTTGCAGACAGTTTTTTCGTTGCTTTTATAAATTTACAGAGGTTATCGAATAACATTTTACTTTGCACAAGTGCTGTGCGCTTTGGTGGCCAATTTGAGCTCGGCCAAAACACATTGTCTCATAAAGGTTTCACGAGGATGTTCGTATTTGCTGCACTGGAATAAGTAATGTGTCACGTTGTCAATGCTGTCACTGTCTATATCGCACTTATCAGTATTTCTCTTTCCAAATCGAAAGAGATATTCATTAAAGTTACCGTGTCCTAGTAAACATTGAGTAATTTCGTAGGTAGGTTTAAGATGTCTACATGCTCTTCTGACGGCGATCGTCGGTATGAAGCTATACAAAGTTCTACCTGTGTTCGAGTGTTCCCATTCTTCTTGCCATCTTTGATCTATTATTTCTTTAATTTTTTGCTTAACTACTTTGATTGGTATTCTACTATATGTTATTGGTAGGTTGCTTTTTGCTGCTTTCTTAGCCAGCATGTCGGCAGTCTCGTTTCCCTCGTACCCTTTATGGCCAGGAATCCAATGGAATTTGAGTATTTTGTTGCCGCCAATTCTATGAGCCAATTCAATTGTTTCGTGTGCAAGTAAAGTACTTTTAGTTTGGTTTTTAAGGGTGTGAATAACTACCCTGCTGTCGGTGTATATTATTGTAGGTCCCTTGTACCATTGGGATTTTTTGTCAATATGTTGTAAGGCTTTGAAAACACCCCAAAGCTCTGCTTGGGTGATTGTGCAATAATTCGCCATTTTAAGGCTAGCCTGATAAGTCTTAATGTTCTTTGGGTCAAAGATTACAATCCCACAACCAACTCCTTCTGCCCTCCTCGAACCATCCGTAAATACTCTCCAGCAGTCTTCTCTGTTGACATTCTTGTTGTCCATGTTTGTTTCATAGTTGACATCTTGTGCTGGATGTTTATCCATGTCTCCGTTGTTCCTTACCCTTTCAATTTGATTATCTTTTATTTCTTGTATGAGATTATTGCTATTCGGGGGTAGTAGCCCATTCTTAATTTTGTTTTCAATATCCTTAGCATTAAGGCTGCTGATGTCTTCTTTTATTAATGTCCATTCCCAGTTAAGTTGTTTTGCTTTAAGGTCAACCGGTAGGATGTTTGCCAGTACTAACAGACCATCAGTTGGTGCCGTTCTATACGCTTTACAGATATTTATCATAAATTTTCGTTGGATCGTTCGTAGTTTCCTCTTTATTTCTATTTTGTTAATGGCTTCTCCCCACACTTGTATCCCGTATAGAATTGTCGGCTCGATTGCCGCTTTATATATTAACTTTGTGGATTTGTAGTTGAGACCCCAAACATTACGAGATATTTGCAAAAGTATATTTATTTTTTGGAGCATTTTTTGATGAATTTGGTTTACGTGACTTTTCCAGGTAAGGGCCCTGTCAAAGTAAATTCCTAGATATCGCATCTCATTGACATTTTTTATCTTATTCCCATTTATGTATATTCCGATTTGTCTCTTTAATTGTCCTTTCCCTATCTTTTTTGTACTAACTAGTATTTCACATTTCTTATAGTTAATCTGAAGATTATGTTTTTGGCTCCACTCAGCTATTTTCCCTGTTGCTTTATTGCCCTTTTCTGCTAGTTTGTCACAGTTTTTATCCGAAATCATCAATATAACATCATCGGCAAAAGCCTGTATTTTTGTATCTTCCCTTTCATTGAATTCTTCTAGCAGGCTGTCAAAGCCCAGATTCCAGAGGCCTGGCCCACTTCTCGAGCCTTGCGGGCAACCTCTGGTAACCTTTCTTTCAACTGTAATGTTGTTGGAGTAGTATCCTGCTGTCCTGTTGTGTAAATAGTTTCTTAGAATCATTTGAATATTGGCAGGGCATTCAGTCTCGTTCAAGCGTTTGAAGATGCTCGGCCACCATAGAAAATCAAAAGCTTTTTTAAAGTCTATTGAGATGAGCATGGAATGTTGACCCATTTCCCAAGCATTCTTGATGAAATTCTTGACTCTGAGGGCTGCTTGGATTGTAGAACGCTCTTTTTTGAATCCAAATTGAAGGTCACTTAGTTTGTTATTCTTTTGTAGATGATGATAGACTCTGTTAATTATTAAGCCATCTAAGATTTTCCCTAATACACTAAAGTCTGTGTTGGAAAATTTTTCAATTTCATTCTAGAGATTTATTGTTCATCTCCCAGATGCTGACACGTCCGAGCAATGACTCACAGCATAGATCACAATATCGGTATTCCGCTCCGAGTATCATGTGCTGGCAACGCTATTACCTCAAGCACTTCAGAAGAGTCCACAGAAGAAACTATTCCGCCTCCTAACATCTGATCATAATTCTCACAGTAGCAACATTCATTGCTGCATGCACAAGATTGTGATGCTTCCCCACACATCTCACCACATACAATCAATTACTCACCTATCCAGACATCTTTATCTAATAGCTCTACTTAACGCAGCCGTTAACATCACCGGAATTTAAAGAATCTTGTGCAACATCTTAGAACTGTACCTTATCCCTGCGACGTCTGCTGCTTTCTACGAACTCACCGCGAATCCCGAGCTACCCGTTGCCTCATTAGCAACCATTGGCTCCGCAAATGCTTAAAAAAGCGATATTACAACTTAAAAAAGACGAGTAATACAATGGTTTACCCGTTGAAATCACTAGACGACGCATCATTGTCTGTATGCGTTCCCACCGTCCATCTCATATAAACGGAGTGTATCATGCTATATTTTGTGTTACCTTACTCCATTAGAGTGTGGCGATACAATGATTATTCTATCCTTCTATGTGAAACTGTACACTTAGAAGAGGCTACAGCATCGTTTCCACTTTCACAGACACGTTACATAGCCTCACTTGAACGAGCGAACTGAGACTAGAAGTGATAGCTCGAGCTCTCACTATACAAATCACCACCATGTTTCGTCCGCTTCTTCGACTATCTCTCCTCACCCTTTCCCAACAATATATCGACACCTATTCTCTCTACGCTCTCCTATTGTGTATATATCCGCGACGCTTTGCGAGAAGCGTATATTCATTATCTCAATCGATAATACTACCTCAGTCGCCATGTTACATCAAGGATGTACAGTTCGCCAAAGAACTTCCAACCTACTACTTATGACTCAATCCGTACTTTAGTCCATCGATGTTGTATAGTTCTTAACTCTATATCATCTAACAGCCTCTCCAATATCACACCCTATTAACACATCTGCCCTAGTCAAGAAGTGTTACCACATGAGTGCTACGTCCATCATTGTGAAACTTCCGCGCCAGTCTTTTACATCTCTTATTAGTGGCCGTAGTACAGCGATGCCGTCATGGTACTCACTGAGACTATACAGGCTGCCTGACACGCCCTCCACGGATGTGTGTAGACACTTCATACCGTTTACGACACAGTCTGTGACTCAATAATTGGTTTCTACACTTCGTTCTCACCTAACTTAGCCCAGCGTCATCTCCCCGAGTCGACTTCCCGCGCCTCATATCTACCTGCATCCGCAATCTCCCGTGTTCACTGCTCTACCTCGTCGTTCCTGTGCGCGCACTGTCCATATATATGAGAACACGAAGCTTTCTGCGACCTGTCATAACACACACGAGTGTGCGGCTTTACCGGTCTAGTGAGTCGAGTCACCTCTCTCTTGTTCGATTAACCCAACTTCCGCGCGCCGGTTCCCTCAGTACTTCTCAGGCTTACCTGTGCTCTACTCCGCACGCGCACAGTCTAAAAAAAAACGTAACCGACCCCCCTTCTCTCTGTCGTCACCTTTTTTCTCTCGGTTACAAGTTCCAGTTTCACCACCCGCGTTTTTCGACTCTTGTTCCTCCTGATTCATATTTTCTTTTCCTTCGACTCATATCCCTTTTCTTTCGCGCGGAAAAGGATGTATCATTACCGGCTAAATTTCGGTGGGTTCGAACTTTTACACCACCTTGGGCTTTCTAAGCCCAGGTGGTGTGAAAGTTCGAGTTTCTTTCTGGATTTTTTTTTCTTTTTTTTTCCTCCAGCTTCTTTCTCTTCCCCCGTAGAGGAAAAGGAGGGCTCGGTAACTATGATACAAGATCTTTTAATGCCGGGGCTAAAATTAATATGACGACAGAACGGATAGGAGGCCCAAGAACTAATTTAAGCGGGCTGTCTCTCCCCAATTGGTGACGTACAGGCGACGTTACTCAGTCGCGACAATGATTTATATGGCGAATTCTTACACGATCTACCTGGCGACAGTAACAATTTATTGATTTCGCGACAATCAAAGATTAATCAGGCGTGCGTTACAATAAGTTGTTATGTTAAACCAACCACGGTGGGTTTGGTAAACAACAACGGTGTTCCCGGAAGTAGGGTTGTTTCCTAGCTGGCACGTGGTGCAGACGTAGTTTCCTTTTGTCACTTGGGCACGAGAGTAAAGTTCAAGGTCTTGAGTGTTCGTTATGTCCTCTTGTTGAAGGGAGTTCGTTGACTTGTGCTACCTGGTTGGCGTGTTGCTTCTGTGAAGATCGAATTTAAACAGGAACTTGAGGGCTGGAGGATTTCGGTGAGTGGTGTCTTGATGTCGTTTGTTGTAGTGTGGCGGTGTCGTCGTGCGTGGAATTCGGTGCGGTGATTAATTTTGGTGGAGGGTCGTCATAGTCTTAGTCCGTTGCGGCGAGGATGTCGTCCTATTGGGACTCACAAAAGTTAATTACAAACAGTTATTTGAAATGAAAAGTCTATTTGTTTTCGGATTGAGGTACACATTACAAAAAGTTATAAATGGGGTTACTCTCCCTCAGGTCGGTAGGATGATAAAATCCTAACTTAAAGCTAAATGGGATAAGCTAACACGTTGGTCTAATTCAAAACGTTGGTTAAAATGGTTAAATAAAATTTGAATAACAAGATAATATAATATGTGAGTAATAGTAAGTAATAATATAGTTTAACCTTATGTGATATATTATAATGGATTATAATAAGGACAAAACTTCGGAAGAAGAAGTTGAAAAAAGGATCTAAAAATGGCGTGTCAATAGGTTTGAACAATGGCCCGTTGGTGAAGGCGGGTGGGATCGCTCCGGGGTGCTTCCTGTAAGGGTGTGTCGCTTCCGGAAGCAGGTTAGTTTCTCTTTCTTGAAGACGGATTTCTTCGGGTCGAGTATCTTGCGATAGTTGTCGGCCCGCCGGAGGTTGTTCTTGGCGGCGTGTAACCGATCGGAAAATATAGATAAGGCGAATAAGAATATTTCAGCATCAAAGCAGTTAGCAAATATTACGGAAGAGGCAAAGATGAAGGTCAGTAAGAGATGTTATTGCTAACCTTCCTTAGTCTATTCCCTGCGCTCAGGGGATGACGGTTGGCTTGTCGCAGGCGAAACGAATCGCGGGATGCGACTATGATTTCGGCTTGGCCGTGGCATCACCCATGGCTGTTCGGGGACCGGGCCACGGCTGCGTAGCGCGTATGGAGGCGTACTTTCTGGTTCCTCGGCTTCCGATTGTTCGCGTTCTGAGTCCCCGCGCTCGGTGTCCTCTTCACTTTCCCTTTCCACTATTTCTCCCATAGGGGGTTGAGTAGGGATAGAGGTTAAGATAAATTCGTCCCACGGGTCTAGATACGAGGATTGATCGAGCTTGGCGGTTGCGGTCAAGGTTGTGAGTTGATCATTACCTCGAGCTTGCTGCAGGTGGACTTCCTCGCGGGCGGTCGTTGGTTTGATTCGATCCGCGTGGATGTGCATTCTACGTTTGGTTTCTGAATGTTCAATTTTAAAGTTTACAGGACCGAGAGCTTCGATAATTCAATAGGGTCCAGACCATCGCGGTGCTAATTTCTGCTTTAACCCTCTTGGCGTAACGACTTCCTTTAATAGAACTCGGTCTCCCACCTGATAACAGGGAGGCTTATTTTGTCGCCGGTGTCGTTCTTGTCGAGCTTCGGCGACCTGTTCGGCCACTTGTTGAGCCGTTTGATGGGCTAATTTCATCCGTTGTTGCAATTCTGAGGCAAAATTGTCATCTATATCATAACGCACTTCCGCCGGCTTAGTAACTATATCAAACGGATAGGTAGGGTCTCTACCATACGAAAGGAAGAATGGGCTCTCATTCATAGAAGCGTGAACCAAGGTGGTACGCGAAGAGAGCGTAAGGTATCCACTCGTCCCAATCGTGTTGATCTCTGGCCACATAATGTGCTAAAATATCAATTAATGTTTTGTTAAATCTTTCCACAACACCATTACTAGTGGGATGATAGGCGGTGGTGAGGAGCCTGTTTATGTTCAGGAGCTTGCATACTTCGGTAAACATTTTCGAAATCAGATTCGGTGCTCGGTCGGTCAGTAAGTGCGTTGGCGTCGAGTGACGTAATATAATATTGGTAACGAAGGCTTTCGCGATCGTCTTACGACTAACATCCGGTAGTGGAATAGCTTCAGCATACCGGGTAAAGTGATCGACGAAGACTAAGATATATTTATTCTCCCGTAGTGGTGTGCGGGAGTGGTCCAACAATATCCATGGTGGTACGTTCAAAGACGTAGGAAAGGGGAGCAAATAATTGTAATTCGGCTTGGGCTCTGCGTCTGCGCCGACGATGTTTTCGCGCAGCTTAGACAGCTTTGACAATAATTTCGTATCTCCTTGGTCATTTCTGGCCAATAAAACGACTTAGCTATTTTAGTACGCATCTTAAGTTCTCCCAGATGTCCAGCGATGGGATTATCATGGAAGGTATATAGGAGATAATCCTTAAGAGTGGTTGGGACAACAATTTGTTTCCCACCAGTCGGACTTGTCCTTTATTGGTGCCTTTGTGGCATAGGGCGCCTTCTTCATTGAGATAGAATTCGTCTAAGGTAAGGCCGTTCCAACTTCCTGAGATTGCTCC